>NC_080544.1:101785293-102133210 GCF_028640845.1 Ahaetulla prasina
TGTATTATATTATGATTCTTAGTCTTAGGAAATATTCCTCCACCCTCCTTACTTTTGATTTCAGAAATTCATTAAACAGAAGTGGCCTTTAAAAAAAAAACAACTCGTTTTTTTAAAAAAACTGTTAACTTTTTGCAAGCTGTTAACTTTTTTATTCGCTATTTGAATGTTTGTATTTTTAAGATCCTGAAAGTGTAACACTTATTATTCTCTATTATGTGATATTAGTTCTACATACAGTATTTTTATTATGCTGGGATGAAATGAAACATATGCTGTCTATGTGTTTGTGTATATGTATGATATCAAAAGGCAAAGCTGAGATACGGCATACTATAAGCAATAATTTACTTGTCTGGATGAATATGTCTCAAATAAGCACATGAAATTCCCTATAATTTTGGTCCATTAAATCCAAATTATTCTTAGCTCATTTTATTCCTTTCTTTAAATGGAATATATATATATATATATATATATATATATATATATATATATATATATATATATATATATATATCTGTTACCTATATTGTCCACAATATGGCTCTTATATGACCCATCTGTGAGCTGGATTGTGACCATTATTTCTCTCACTGTTGTAATATTTGCTTGTGTGTTGGTTAAGAAGAACTGGAAAAAAATGAATTTTCACTAAGGCATCCTAAATAAGAGCAATTGAAAATGATAGATATTATGTTCTTTTCATGTAAATATCACTTTTAACATGCATAATAACATGTTTATTCTTGGTATAGTCTGACACTTTCTCACTGCCTGATTCCTTCTGAAAGACTTGGAAAGCATAAAATACATTCATAATCTTGATTGATAATGTGTCATCAAGTCATGGTCAATCTTAGTGACTATATAGAAGCTTTTTTTTATTAATGTCAACAATCTACTCTCAGCCATTTTAACAGGATTTACATTGGAATGGACCGTAGTGGACAGCAGTCATAAACTAGCCCTAATTATTTAGCATATGATTTATTCCCACTATTGGTGTCTTTATTATCCTGCTAGAAGCAGTAGTATAAACTCAAATTAATTTCATTTTTAATAGTTGCTCTTGGTGCGACTTAACTGAAAATAATAATCCCTTTTAAGAATAGCTAGCTTTATACATGGCTAATCTTATACATATTAACATGTAGCCAGCTGGTGAAAGCTAAGTACATTACTGAATTGTTTTGCTTTGGTTGACCACTAAAAGGGTATTTTGAAAACGCAAAACTCTGTTTGTCCAGTCAAATTTTGATATTGACTAGACTAGACTAGACTAGAATGACAGAGTTGGATGGGACCTTGGAGGTCTTCTAGTCCAACCCCCTGCCTAGGCAGAAAAGCCAACACCACTTCAGAAAAATGGTTATCCAACATCTTCTTAAAAACTTCCAGTGTTGGAGCATTCACAACTTCTGGAGACAAGTTGTTCCACTCTTTTTTTACCCCATCTTCAGTTAAAAAAAAGATGAGTTTTAATTAGATCATTGGTAGAATGTACTGTTGCCTAGTTTTATAATATTATAGCTATGCCGAAAATGTTTTAGACATTTGTTCATGGCTATAAATCAGTATTAGGTTGGCTGGTTAGGGGTTACCAGTCAGACTTCATGGCTAGCATTTAAATAGAATAGAATAGAATAGAATAGAATAGAATAGAATAGAATAGAATAGAATAGAATAGAATAGAATTTTTATTGGCCAAGTGTGATTGGACACACAAGGAATTTGTCTTGGTGCATATGCTCTCAGTATACATAAAAGAAAAGATACGTTCATCAAGGTACAACATTTACAACACAAATGATGGTCAATATATCAATATAAATCATAAGGATTGCCAGCAACAAAGTTACAGTCATAAGTGGAAAGAGATTGGTGATGGGAACGATGAGAAGATTAATAGTAGTGCAGATTTAGTAAATAGTTTGACAGTTTTGAGGGAATTATTTGTTTAGCAGAGTGATGGCCTTCGGGGAAAAACTGTTCTTGTGTCTAGTTGTTCTGGTGTGCAGTGCTCTATAGCGTCGTTTTGAGGGTAGGAGCTGAAACAGTTTATGTCCTGGATGTGAGGGGTCTGTAAATATTTTCATGGCCCTCTTCTTGATTCGTGCAGTATACAGGTCCTCAATGGAAGGCAGGTTGGTAGCAATTATTTTTTCTGCAGTTCTGATTATCCTCTGAAGTCTGTGTCTTTCTTGTTGGGTTGCAGAACCGAACCAGACAGTTATAGAGGTGCAAATGACAGACTCAATAATTCCTCTGTAGAAATTTCCCATTATCTCTCGGTATAAATGGGGTGTAATACCCTCCCCTCGGTGTGATTGCGGGGTCCCATGTCAAACTGTAAATCACATCATCATTGTCTGTAACCTGAAGGCATATACCGGTCTAGTATCTCTTTTTTAACAAATATAAATGATACTGCACATCAATGGTTAGATGGTCTAGACATTGGTATTTGAACATAATTTTTTTTAACATTTATGTTTTATTGGGTTCTACTAATCTAGTTGAAATGTTAATTTACATTGTTAGTCCACGTACCATATGCCATACGCTAAATAAAATAAATTCCCATTGTCGGTTTCTATCGTTCTGCGCAAAAACTATTATTGTTGTTTGTTCTTGTGGGCTTCTGATTGCCCAATGTTGCATTGGCAGGGCCTCACACAGAGAAGACTGTGAGTGTTATCCATGTGGTGATAACATCCATCCGGGAATGAAGTATCTCCCAGACATTTAACTGTCTTCATTGACGACAATACTATATAAAATGCAATCTATTCTTTATTTGGAGCATAGTAGAGGTCGTTCGTTTGCAGGCTTTTAAAACCGTTGAGTTGAGCTGGATCGGAATGAAGAAAATTTGTGTCCCTTCATTCCCTTGTTGTGTTTCAGTCCAAATCATCTTCCCAAGCTTTTTTTATTTTTCCCCTCCTTCTGTGAAGATGCTCTGGAGGGTGGGGGGGAGCGAAATAAAGGAGAGGAAATAGGAAAATATCAACTTGGCACGCCTGCTTCTCTCACGCAGACATATAAATCAAAAGGGGCAGACACAAATCGCTCAAGGCGAGGTAATGTATAGTTTCTGAGTGCTTCTCCATTGGAGACGGTTCATGTATGCAGCTGTTACTCATTTAATGTTAAGTAATCAAGTGATAAGACACCAACTGATACGCTGTGGTTTTTTTTTTCCTGAAATACGCTTTTTTTTTCTTTTTTTCTTTTGGTCTAATCAGTTTGATGAGAGGCCAGTTCTCCTTAGCAGCATATGAAGAATTGGCATGATGATAAAATGTGTGGTAATTGTGAAACCTGCATTTTTGATATTACGATTCAAAGCCAAATTACGTATCATCTGGGATACTATGGATTTGCTTTCCTCCTGCTATTTTTTTTTTTTTTAAAGAAATCTGAGGCATGTCTAGAGAGTTCTAAGTCTGGGCAAAGAAGCAAGTCTTAGGACACCATGTTTAAACTTGACTATCTGCTTTTGTGGGCTGAAATCAGACTGCCTGTGGTCCCAACAACAATCTGTGGAGGAAGTGGGGAATCTTTGTGTGGGAAGCAGGATGGAAAAAATAAATACTTCTACAGGTTGTAAGCTGGAGTGTGCAACAGAAAACTCGGGCCAACTGAAAATTACCAGATCTCGTAATGTATCTTCTTTGTAATGTGTCATCTATATATTAATGCCTAAGGGACGTGGTGGCTTAGTGGGTAAGACGTGGAGCTTGTCGATCAAAAGGTCGACAGTTCAGCGGTTCGAATCCCTAGCGCTGCATAACGGGATGAGCGCCCGTTACTTGTCCCAGCTTCTGCCAACCTAGCAGTTCGAAAGCACATAAAAAATGCAAGTAGAAAAATAGGGACCACCTTTGGTGGGAAGATAACAGCGTTCCGTGCGCCTTTGGCGTCTAGTCATGACGGCCACATGACCACAGAAATGTCTTCGGACAGCGCTGGCTCTTCAGCTTTGAAACGGAGATGAGCACCGCCCCCTAGAGTTGGGAATGACTAGCATATATGTGCGTGGGGAACCTTTACCTTTTTATATATTAATGTAGGAAATTCAATTGACGTTAGTTCCAAGCAATCTACTGGTAGTCCTTGACTTGCGACCAAAATTGAGCCCAAAATTTATGTTGCTAAGTGAGACATTTTTAAAGTGAGTTTTGCCCCTTTTTACAATCTTTCTTGCCGCGTTTGTTAAGCGAATCACTGCGGTTATTAACTTAGCAACACGGTTGTTTGGTCAATCTGACTTCTGCATTTACTTTACTTGTCAGAAGGTCATACAAAAAGATGAATGACGTGATCACGGGACGCTGCAACCGTCATAAATATGAGTCAGTTGCCAAGCCTCTGAATGTTGATCACATGACCATGGGGATGGTGCAATGGTCGTAAGTGTGAAAAATAGTCATAAATCCTTTTTTTAGCGCCGTTGTATCTTCAAACGGTCACTAAGTGAACTGTCGTAAGTTGAGGTCTACCTGTACAGTGTATTGCCCTGCACTCATGGAAATAATGTTGTTGACCTCGGTGGGTGTTATTATAGGCTAAAATTGAACCGCAGCAAGATGTGGTTACTGTTCATCCATCCAACCAGAGCCACGGTGACACAGTGGTTAGAGTGCAGTACTGCAGGCTACTTCTGCTGCCTGCTGGCTGCCTGCAATTCGGCAGTTCGAATCTCACTAGGCTCAAGGCTGATTGAGCCTTCCATCCTTCCGAGGTGGGTAAAATGAGGACCCAGATTGTTGGGGGAAAATATGCTGACTCTGTAAACTGCTTAGAGAGGGCTCTAAAGCACTGTGAAGCGGTATAATTGTCTAAGCGCTATTGCTATTGCTATACTTTTAATGGCCTCTGAACTGAATGGGATGGGGGAAGTGCATCCATCATTGCTCTGCTTGACTTCTCAGCAATGATGAGATACTTGATACTAGTATGGACCATATCTGGATTGGTTGAGGAGGTTGAAGATGATTGTGTTGGTTCACTTTCTTCCTCTGTGACAGGCTCTAGTTGGTGTTCATTGGAAGTATGAGATTCTGCAGGGGTGAAATGCTCCCACTTTGGACCGGATCACTCGATCCGGTAGCTATGGCGGCGGGTGGTTCGGAGAACTGGTAGCAAAAACCCCTGCCCCACCCCCCAAGCCCAGCTGAGCTGCACAATCATCAGAGGGTTTTTTTTGGCCAAAAAAATGCTTTTAAAAGTAAAAAAAAAAAAGCCTTGATGATCGCGTGGCTCAGCTTGGATCATTATAAAGATAAAGATAAAGGTTCCCTCGCACATACGTGCTAGTAGTTGCCGACTCTAGGGGGCGGTGCTCATCTCCGTTTCAAAGCCGAAGAGCCAGCACTGTCCAAAGACGTCTCCGTGGTCATGTGGCCGGCATGACTGAACGCCAAAGGCGCACAGAATGCTGTTACCTTCCCACCAAAGGTGGTCCCTATTTTTTCTACTTGCATTTTTACGTGCTTTCGAAACTGCTAGGTTGGCAGAAGCTGGGACAAGTAACGGGAGCTCACCCCGTTACACGGCAGCACTAGGGATTCGAACCGCTGAGCTGCCGACCTTTCGATCAACAAGCTCAACGTCCTAGCCCCTGAGCCACCGCATCATTAGAGCCTTTTAAAAGCATTTTTTCTATAACCTCTTCAGAGGTTGTAAAAAATGCTTTTAAAAGGCTCTGGCGGTCCCAGCTGAGTTGCCTGATCGTCAGAGACTTTTAAAAGCATTTTTACAACCTTTTTGGCCGAAGAGGTTGTAGAAAAAATGCTTTTAAAAGTAAAAAAAAAAAAGAACTTGGCCACGCCCACCCAGTCACATTACCCCACCGCCACCAAGCCATGTCCACAGAACCGGTAGTAACAAATTTTACATTTCACCACTGGATTCTGCCCTCCACCCTTATGGGTTGCCTCAAAGTTCAGCATCTGCTCCTGTGTAACAACTACTGTATGCCAATCTGCTGAGTGAGGTCATCAGAAGGGTGAAAATTCACGCTATGCTAATGATATCCAACTATATATCTCTATCCCTGGTAAAGGAAGTAATGCTATTAATGTCCTGTCTTAGTGCCTGGAAGTATGGATGGGCAACCAGACTTTGGGTCAATTCGGGCAAGACTGAGTGTCTTTGGCGGTTGGGGTCACCAGGACCTGGGAATTGTCCATCGTCAGATAAGGTGACACTGCTATTCAATTGGTTACAACTTACAACTCTTTCTTGAAGAACAGGTATCAATTGTGGCTAGGAAGCCCTCGGCACAATGCCACGGTGGCGCAGTGGTTAGAGTGCAGTATTGCAGGCTACTTCTGCCAACTGCCTGCAATTTGGCAGTATCAAATCTCACCAGGCTCAAGGCTGACTCAACCTTTCCATCCTTCCGAGGTGGGTCAAATGAGGACCCAGATTGTTGGGGGCAAATATGCTGACTCTTTAAACCGCTTAGAGGGGGCTGTAAAAGCACTATGAAGCAATATATAAGTCTAAGTGCTATTGCTATCCTGGCTACTGGATAGCTCTATAGCTCTAACTCTGGAAGACCAGATCTCTGTAACTTGGCATGGCTGGCTGGGGAATTCTGAGAGCTGAAGTCCACAAGTCTTAAAGTTGTCAAGTTTGAAAATACTTGCAATATGATTTGGAGTCATAACTATTGCTTCCTTTCTCCTAGGAATGGGTAGGGAATATGAGAGATGCTGAGGAAGTTATATCGTTACTCTGTTTATAGTGTTATATTTAGTTTTTCCTCCTATTACTTCTCTGGAATGTCTGTAAAGTGCTAAGAGTCAGAAGTCACAGGAGCAGCATATAAACCCTGTCAAACAAACGGACAAGCAAGCAACAAATAAATAACAATGTACACTACTTTGTTGTCAGACTAAGTAAAATGGAAGTTTTAGTAACATAATATCTGGATTCCACAGTACACGTAGTTATTAGTTTATGACTGCATTAAGGTTAAAAAAAAATAGCTTTTATATTCCCAAATATAAAAAGTACGGAATCTGTTTAAAATCATCAAATATATCATTTATTCCCACAGAAGAAACCATTATATACATTATATTTACTGTACACAACCTAGGACTAACCCAAATGAAACATATGCTTGTTAGCCAACATGTTTGGTATTCTAATCCAGGGGTCCCCCAACCCCCAGGCCATGGACCACTGCCAGGCTGTGACCCATTGGCTGTGACCCCTTCATTTACATAGGCAGAGGATTCAGGTTGTGCAAATGAAATCAATCCCCTCCTACTGCCCAAATCATGGAAGCTGCCAGCCGCATTGCTGGTCTGCCGAACCCAAAATATTGAAGACCCTTGCTCTAATTCATCAATATTGCAATTAGATTCCAAGACATTGCATATAATACCGTATTTTTTCAGAGTATAAGATGCTCCGGATTATATGACGCACCTATCTTTTTTGGTGAGGAAAACAAGAAAAAGAAATCTGCCTCTGCCTCCCAGCAATTTGGCCTCGATGCAGCAAACAGCAAATAGCCTCCTTTACTTTCATTTTCGTTTTTGGCATAGCTTGATTAGCACAAGAAAAAAAAAATCTGCTCCCAGCAATTTACCTTCTTGCAGCAAGCAGCAGAGGCCTGCGCAAAACAGCTGAGAGTTGGGAGGCCGATCCAACGGACAATCAACTTGTGCTAATTAGGCTCTGCTGAAGCTGAAATGGGCTGTTTCTTCTTGCTGCTTTCTGCAAGGAGGGAAATTGCTGGGAGGCAGAGGCCAAAGGGTGAGGGCCATTGAGTGGGCGGGGCTACATTCGGTGTATAAGACGCACCCAAATTTTCACCCCCTTTGGGGGGGTGGGAAAGGTGTGTCTTATACTCTGAAAAATACGATATGTTTTAGATTCACCTTCTCAAATTGTTCATTTTTATTTATTTAGATAGACACCCCTTCATAAAAAAAATTCTACTAAGAAACCTACACAGTTCAATCATGAGTTCTCATCAGAATCTTGAAACTATCAAAATCTCTATTAAAACTAACAAGCTGTAAAGGTCAGACTGAAGAGGAAGGTCTGCATTTTTTTTCCTTTTAACGACTCTGCATTGGGGTGGAGTCAGGGCAACTGAATGGAGCTGAGCGTTTACTGGCTGGATGCCCTTCCTGACACCTACATGGAATTCACAGTAGATATTTTCTCTTTGGCCCCAGAGTATTGAAGTCGTAGCCTCCTGATTGTGAGGCAAGAGCTTCACCTCTAGGTCACCATGCCGCTCACAAGAGGAAGGTCTTCATCAATATCCCCAAAACAGTATGAGTAGAGCAGGGGTCCTTAATCCCTGGTCTGTAGTAGGCTAGAAATTGGGCCGCGTAAACAGGCGAAGCCCCATCTGTGGGATGCAGGCAGCATGAAAAACCACACCCCCTCCAGTCCACAGAAAAACCTCTCTCTAAGGAACCAGTCCCTGGTCTGGAAAAGGTTGGGGGTGTTGTGACCCAGGCCCAAGTAGGTAGTAGGAAACTCAGTCCATGAAAAAACAAACTTTATTCAAACAGCTGAGAATTATTTCATTCCCAGCGTAGTTCAACTAAATTAAAGCAAATTCCTCCCAACACAAATTCCTCAGTCCTATCACCAACCTTGGCCCAATTAGGCAAACTGCCAAAGGCCTTTCTTGGCAAACGTTCAGAAATCACAAAAATAAATGCAAGGTGTAGACAAAGCAGAAGACGAAGCTACCAACGTTGTTTTCCGGCAAAGCTGCAACGCCGTTGCTGGTCTGTTTTAAGCCTTATGGGAGGGGCCAATCATCTCTTGGCCCTACTCCCGAGTTGTCCTCTCTGCTTGAGCTGCTCTTGCCTTCTGGCAGCTCTTCTCATGCGTGCATTAGGAACAGGCTCCTCCTGTTCCTCTGCCTCACTACTATCAGTCTCTGGAGGCTCCGGAGTCCGCACCTCACTTCCCGATGGCCCTGGTCTCACCTCTGCCTCATTGCTATCCAACTCCGCTGCCAGCTCCACAGGCTGGGCAGACCACAACAGGGGGCTGCTGGATTAGAGGATAAAGGCATCTCCAAAGGGATTATATTATAAAGCTTGGAAGCAAAAATAGCTGAAGCTCTTACCTATATGCCAACAGATAAAACTGGGAAAATGAAAGTCTCATTAAGAGGACCTTTCCCGCTGATTTAAATATCTGGGTAAGTTTACATCTAGGTAGGCAGTCCCTTACCTAATTAGCAGGAAGATGTTTAGGTCTAACCACTTAAAAGTATGCCCGGAAAACAATTAGCAACCAGTTGGCAGCTTGGTATAATCAAACTGAGAAATAACTGAAGCATAAATGATGGTTAGCAGTTTGACTGGCTCAGGCATAATTGCAAGAGGCTCATTACACATTATTGTACAAATGACTCCTGTGCTATTACCTCCACCTGGCTATCAGGTTGGGAGTTGGAGCACACTCCCAGATGGCAGAGCAAACTGAAATAATATAGCGGAGTAGTCCTTGACTTACAACCTTACCTTTAGCGATTGTTCGAAGTTAGAAAGACATTGAGAAAAGTGAGTTGTGACCATTTTTCACACTTATGACTGTTGCAGCATCCCCACGGTCATGTGACCAAATGCAGATGCTTGGAAACAGACATATTTATGACGGTTGCAGTGTCCTGGGGTCATGTGATCACTTTTGGGGTCCTTCTGACAAGCAAAGTGATGGGGAAACGAGATTCATGTAACAACTGTGTTATCAACTTAACAACTGCAGTGATTCACTTAGCAAGGTTGGCAATAAAGATTGTAAAATAGAGCAAAACCCACTTAACAACTGTCTTGCTTAGCAACATAAATTATGGGCTCAATTTTGGTTGTAATTTGAGGACTATCTTTAATTCCTAACATAGATCATCCACTCAGAAAATCTAAGAATCCTGAGAATCTAGTTTCCTATTGACAGGAGCCTCTCTGCCATGTTTTGATTTAATTTTGGCTTTTTCTTATCACCCAGTCAAAAGAATCACTTAATTTCAAGAGGATAAAAGGCAAGTTTTGGTCGCCACAATTTAAAAAAGATGTTGAGACTCAGAGAAGAGCAACAATGATGGTTAGGGGACTGGAGGCTAAAACATATGAAGAACGGTTGCTGGAATTGGGTATATGTAGTTTAATGAAAAGAAGGACTAGGGGAGACATGATAGCAGTGTTCCCATATCTCAGGGGCTGCCACAAAGAAGAGGGAGTCAAGCTATTCTCCAAAGCACCTGAGGGTAGAACAAGAAGCAATGGGTGGAAACTAATCAAGGAGAGAAGCAATTTAGAACTAAAGAGAAATTTCCTGACAGTTAGAATAGTTAATCAGTGGAACAACTTGCTTCTAGAAGTTGTAAATGCTCCAACACTGGAAATTTTTAAGAAGTTGTTCGACAACCATTTGTCTGTAATGGTATAGGTTTTCCTGCCTAGGCAGGGGGTTGGACTAGAAGACCTCCAAGGATAGTGGTTGTATCAGCATACCGATGGCCTTGTATTACCAAGCCCCACATGATCTTGTGCAGCTGTTTCATGAAGATATTGAGCTTCATAGGTGTTGTGGTCTGTCAGCAGCCTACGGTGCTGGTGGTGGAATCGGACAGTGATGAGGCGGAGGCGAGGCCAGGGCCATTGAGAAATGGGGTGTGGATTCCAGAGTCTCCAGAGGCCTAAGAGTAGTGAGAGTGAGGTGCGGACTCCGGAGCCTGAATGAAGTAATTCTCAGCTGTTCGAATAAAGTTTGTTTTTCCACGGACTAAGTTTATTACTATCTACTTGGGCCTGGGTCACAACACTACTAAATAGAATAGAATAGAATAGAATAGAATAGAATAGAATAGAATAGAATAGAATAGAATAGAATTTATTGGCCAAGTGTGATTGGACACACAAGGAATTTGTCTTGGTGCATATGCTCTCAGTGTACATAAAAGAAAAGATACGTTCATCAAGGTACAACATTTACAACACAATTGATGGTCAATATATCAATATAAATCATAAGGATTGCCAGCAACAAGTTATAGTCATACAGTCATAAGTGGAAAGAGATTGGTGATGGGAACTATGAAACGATTAATAGTAGTGCAGATTCAGTAAATAGTCTGACAGTGTTGAGGGAATTATTTGTTTAGCAGAGTGATGGCCTTCGGGAAAAAACTGTTCTTGTGTCTAGTTGTTCTGGTGTGCGTCGTTTTGAGGGTAGGAGTTGAAACAGTTTATGTCCAGGATGCGAGGGATCTGCAAATATTTTCACGGCCCTCTTCTTGATTCGTGCAGTATAAAGGTCCTCAATGGAAGGCAGGTTGGTAGCAATTATTTTTTCTGCAGTTCTAATTATCCTCTGAAGTCTGTGTTTTTCTTGTTGGGTTGCAGAACCGAACCAGACAGTTATAGAGGTGCAAATGACAGACTCAATAATTCCTCTGTAGAACTGGATCAGCAGCTCCTTGGGCAGTTTGAGCTTACTGAGTTGGCGCAGAAAGAACATTCTTTATTGTCCTTTTTTAATGATGTTTTTGATGTTAGCTGTCCATTTGAGATCTTGCGATATGATAGAACCCAGAAATTTGAAGGTTTCTACTGTTGATACTGTGTTGTCAAGTATTGTGAGAGGTGGAAGTATGGAAGGGTTTGTCGTAAAGTGTACCACCATTTCTACGGTTTTGAGTGTGTTCAGTTCCAGATTGTTTTGGTTGCACCACAAGGCTAGTCGTTCGACCTCTCGTCTATATGCGGATTCGTCATTGTCTCGAATGAGACCAATCACTGTTGTGTCATCTGCGAACTTCAGTAGCTTAACAGATGGATCATTGGAGATGCAGTCATTGGTATACAGAGAGAAGAGAAGTGGGGAGAGCACACAGCCTTGGGGGGGCCCTGTGCTAATTGTACAGGTATTTGATGTGATCTTGCTTAGCTTCACCTGCTGCTTCCTGTTTGTTAGGAAGCTTGTGATCCACTTACAAGTCTGTTCCGGTACCTGTAGCTGGTTTAGCTTAGTTAGAAGAATGTCTGGAATGATGGTATTGAATGCTGAACTAAAGTCTACAAAAAGGACCCTTGCATAGGTCTTTGGAGACTCAAGATGTTGTAGGATGTAGTGCAGAGCCATATTAACAGCATCATCTGTTGATCTATTTGCTCGGTATGCAAATTGCAAGGGGTCTAACAGCGGATCCGTGATGGTTTTCAGGTAGGAAAGCACTAGCCTTTCAAAGGTTTTCATGACTACAGATGTTAGAGCAACTGGTCTGTAGTCATTCAGTTCCTTGATGGTGGGCTTCTTTGGCATTGGGATGATGGTAGAGCGTTTGAAGCAAGAAGGAACATAACACATCTCTAGTGATTTATTGAAAATATGGGTGAAGATGGGGGCCAATTGGTCAGCACAGACTTTTAAGCAAGAAGGAGTTATCTTGTCTGGGCCTGGAGCTTTTCCTGGCTTTTGTCTGTGAAATAGGTCCTGCACTTCCTTTTCTGTGATCACTAGGGGTTGTGAACCCAATGAAATGGGGTCAGTTGTAGGAGGCTTGGCTGTTGTTGGTGTGTCTGAGATGGGGGTTGTGGAGATAGGTGGCTGTAGTTTCCTTTCAAACCTGCAGTAAAACTCATTCAGGTCATCTGCCAGTTGTTGATTACCTTCAGCTTGGGAAGGAGGTTTGCCATAGCCGGTGATTTTTTAAGAGTTTTCCACATGTTTGCTGGTTCATTTGCTGAAAACTGATTCTTTAGCTTTTCAGAGTAGCTTCTTTTTGCTGCTCTGATCTCCCTTGTTAGTGCATTTCTGGCCTGATTGTACAGCATTTTATCACCTTTTCTGTAGGCTTCCTCTTTGGAATGTCGTAGCTGCTTAAGTTTAGGTGTAAACCAAGGTTTGTTGTTACTGTGTATTCGCAAGTTCCTTGTAGGTACACATAGGTCTTCACAGAAGCTGACATATGATGTTACAGTATCTGTGAGTTCATCCAGGTCTGCAGAGGTATCTTTAAAAATATTCCAATCAGTGCAGTCAAAACATGCCTGTAGCTTTAATTTTGATTCCTCCGTCCAGGTTTTCACTGATTTAATTATTGGTTTTGTGGCTTTAAGTCTTTGCCTGTAAGCAGGTACAAGGTGAATCATGCAATGATCAGAGTGTCCTACAGCTGCACGTGGTAAAGACCGATAGGCATCTTTTAGTGTTGTGTAGCAATGGTCTAGAGTATTCTTGCCTCTGGTGGGACAATTGACATGCTGAAAGTATTTTGGTAGTTCTTTCCTTAAGTTTGCCTTGTTTAGATCTCCCAAAACAATGGCCAGTGAATCAGGGTGTTTGGCTTCAGCCTCCATGATTTGGTCAGCTAGAGTTCGTAATGCCTTGTTTACACAGGCTTGTGGTGGGACATAAACAGCAATTAGAAGAAATGAGGAAAATTCACGAGGCGAATAGTAAGGTTTGCAGTTGATAATTAGAGTCTCTAAATTGTTGTCACAGAATTTGTAAATTATGTTAAAATCTTGACACCAGGTTGAATTAATATATAGGCATAAGCCTCCTCCTTTCTTTTTACCAGATGTTTCTGGAATCCTGTCTGATCGTTCAATCTGAAATCCTGGAATGTTCAGGCTGCTATTTTCAATTGATTCATTTAACCAGGTTTCAGAGAAGCATAGGACTGCTGAATTGCGAAAATCAGAATAGTATTTGTTTAAGAGGAGTATTTCATCCATCTTATTTGCAAGTGAGCGTATATTTGTTAGGAAAATTGAAGGCAGAGGAGTTTTAATGCGAGTTCTTAGCTTGATTAAGATCCCAGATCGCTTACCCCTCTTCCTTCGTTTCCGTCGTTTGGTTTTTTTAGTAATCCATGGCTCCGTGGGAATTGCCTCCTCCTGTGTTAGAATCTCCTCCGTGTTTGTAAAGACAGGTGGGGGTGAGATTAAAGAAAGCTGCTCCTTAAAGAAATGTTCCTTAATTTTTAGCAGATGGTCTCGTGAGTAGGAAATCCGTAGTGAGTCACAGAGAACAATTAGAAATAAAGAAACAATTAGAGAGCATTTCACCGAGGCAGCTTTCGTCGGCGCCATCTTGGAGAAAGTGAACATAAATAAAATAGAAAAAAATAGAAAGTGAAAATAAACAGTGAACATAAATCATAAGATACAAGCAACAAAGTTATAGTCATAAGAAGCTAAGGAAATAGGTAATAGGAAAAATGAAAGTACTACAGCCCTACTAAGTAGTTTAACAGTGTTGTGAGAATTAGTTGTTTAGCAGAGTAATGACTTGGGAGGTGGAACTGTTCTTGTTCTTGTCTAGTTTTGGTGTGCAATGCCCTATAGCAGGGGTGTCAAACTCAAGGCCCAGGGGCTGGATCCAGCCTGGGAAGGTGCTTAGATCTGGTCCGTGGTGCCTCTGCCAGCAAAAATGGAGCTTGGGAGCCAGTTTGTGCTGGCAGAGCACTTGGGCCACCACAGATACCCCCAACATGAGTGATGTCGAGCTGGGCACGCCCACCCCGGCCACGCCCACCCCAGCCCCCGTTTCCACCCATTGCTTCTTGTTCTACCCTCAGGTGCTTTGGAGAACAGCCCGACTCCCTTTTCTTTGTGGCAACTGCTGAGATATTGGAACACTGCTATCATGTCTCCCCTAGTCCTTCTTTTCATTAAACTAGACATACCCAGTTCCTGCAACCGTTCTTCATATGTTCTTGCCTCCAGTCCCCTAATCATCTTTGTTGTTCTTCTCTGCACTCTTTCTAGAGCCTCAACATCTTTTTTACATCACGGCGACCAAAACTGAATGCAGTATTCCAAGTGTGGCCTTACCAAGGCATTATAAAGTGGCACTAACACTTCACGTGATCTTGATTCTGTCCCTCTGTTTATGAAGCCCAGAACTGTGTTGGCTTTTTTAGCAGCTGCTAAAAAATATGCTGGCTCATATTTAAATGGTTGTCCACTAGGACTCCAAGATCCCTCTCACAGTTACTATTATTGAGCAAGGTACCACATATACGGTACCTGATAACTAATAACTGCTTATACCTAATAACTGCTTGAATGTGCAAAAATGAACTACCTTTTCTAAAAAGTCCTAAACTCACAAAGCTGGTTTTTTTTTTTTTTGAAAATTACTCATGAATTTTGAATCGAAGCACGATCGTTTGGATTCGTGGCACTATAAATTTCTTTGTCCTTACAAGAGTGCAGATGCCAATGGTCAAGTCCCATTGGTTAAATGTTGCATTGGACAGCTGAAAGCCCAACGAAGCCGTCGATGTTAAACCTCTTCCTTTGCAGATCCCAAGATATATTTTATGACAGGGCTTATTGTAAAGGCCTGTATTTTTCAAAAATAGCCATGTTGGTGCTATAAGTGGAGCGTTGGGAATAATCTTTTTCTATCATCTGTGTTCTTTAAACCACTTCTCTGCTGTGGCGATTGAAATTATTTTGCCTGTAAGTGTGCCATTATGTGTAATGACACATCCCCGTTTCTACCTGATGCTTTTCGAATGCCATCTCTTAAGTGCTTCTTCGGAACTGACACATATCGGCTGCCGCCATGCAACTTTTCTCCTGATTGTAGCCACACCACCATTCTTAGGCTGTCAGCAAATGTAGTTCAGAATTTTTTTTTTTGTATCTCTAAGAAATCCTTGCTTTCTTTCATTGAAATGGATTCCTTACCCTACTTTTTTCTCTGCAGAATTGTTCAAATTATTTCTCTACCGGCCACTTCCTTTAGTAAGTATAGACTTACTACCTACAGGTTGGAGAGTGTTGCTTTCAACTTCTACCTTGTTTCAACTTCTACCTGTTTCAACTTCTACCCTCAAAAAGATGCTATAAAGCAGGGGTCTCCAACCTTGGCAACTTTAAAACTTGTGGACTTCAACTCCCAGAATTCCTCAGTCAGCTTTGCTTTGCCGGCTGAGGAATTCTGGGAGTGGAAGTCCACAAGTCTTAAAGTTGCCAAGGTTGGAGACCCCTGCTATAGAGCACTACACACCAGAACAACTAGACACAGGGACAGGTTTTTCCTGATGCCATCACTCTGCTTAACAACTAATTCCCACAACACTGTCAAACTATTTAGTAAGGCTGTATTAGTATTATTCTTCTCATCCTTCCTATTACCTATCTCCTCCCACTTAGGACTATAACCATGTTGCTTGTAACTTTAAGATTTATATTGTTTTGTTTCCTAGTATGATTTGGTGGTGTGTGCAGTGGCTCAGGGAGGCACAGTGGCTCAGTGGCTAAGACGCTGACCTGTCGATCAGAAAGTCGGCAATTCAGTGGTTCGAATCCCTAGTGCCACGTAATGGAGTGAGCTCCCGTTATTGTCCCAGCTTCTGCCAACCTAGCAGTTCGAAAGTACATAAAAAATGCAAGTAGAAAAATAGGGACCACTTTTGTGGGAAGGTAATAGCTCTCCATGCGCCTTCGGCATCAAGTCATGCCTGCCACATGACCACGGAGACATCTTCGGAGACCGCTGGCTCTTCGGCTTAGAAATGGAGATGAGCTGGAAACGACTAGCACGTATGTGCGGGGGAACCTTAGTATGATTTGATTGCTTATTAGTAACCTATGACTATCACTAAGTGTTGTGTCGTGATTCTTGATGAATGTATTTTTTTTTTCTTTTCTTTTTATGTGCACTGAGAGCCTATGCACCAAAGACAAATTCTTTGTGTGTCCAATCACACTCGGCCAATAAAGAATTCTATTCTATTCTGTCATCAGTTGGGAAAGACTTACATCTTTCCTGACTTTGGATACTTTCATGTCTCTTTGGTCTAAACCAGGGCTCTGCAAACTTGCCTCTTTTAAGACTTGTGGACTTTGCAAATCTGGCTGAGGAACTCTGGGAGTTGAAGTCCACAAGCCTTAAAGTTACTAAGGTTGGAGATTCCTGCTTTAAAATACAGAGTTTCCCAGCATTCCTTTAGGAACCTCCAACGTACAAACTGTGGTTACTCATCCTAAAATGAATCCTCTTTATCTGGAGCTTCAAAATTTGCTGTTTGCTGGGGAGGTGTGTAGCTAAAAGTCAGCCTACATTTAGTGTACATCTGACTTTGGGGATATTTCTCCATAACCAAACACAAGTGTATTTTCTGTGCAGTTCACACCCCTTGCTCGCTGGATCTGGATGTCACAAAGCCAAGCTCACATTTTGTAATTAACCCTCTGTGCCCCGTTTTTGGCTGGTAAGAAGTCTGAGTGCTGTCACATACCCCTGGCCATGTCCACTTTGACCACGCCCACCCACATCCACCCAGCCGGTCATTAGGGCAGAGAACCAGTTGTTAAATTATTTGAATCTCACCACTGGAGCAGATCCTTTCTTTCCAAAATAGCATTAAAATGATAAGTCATCCAAAGTTAATACTATGACTACCACTAGTCACTACCACATTTCGGATTAAAAGTTTTGCTAGCAAGAAGTATGGGTTGCAGTGGCTCAGTGGCTAAGACGCTGAGCTTGTCGATAGAAAGGTTGGCAGTTCAGCGGTTCGAATCCCTAGTGCTGCCGTGTAACGGGGTGAGCTCCCGTTCCTTGTCTCAGCTTCTGCCAACCTAGCAGTTCAAAAGCACGTAAAAAATGCAAGTAGAAAAAATAGGGACCACCTTTGGTGGGAAGGTGAGTCATGCCGGCCACGTTGAGTCATGCCGGCCACATGACCACGGAGACGTCTTCGGACAGCGCTGGCTCTTCGGCTTAGAAATGGAGATGAGCACCGTCCTCTAGAGTCAGGAAAAACTAGAACATAAGTGCAAGGGGAACCTTTATACCTTTACTTTTAGCAAGAAGTACTTCCTGGATCAACTCTTACTGCCTCTCAGGTGCAACTATCAGACATACTTCATAAAGAGCACAAGGGCCTGCTGTCCATGGTACCGGCATTTCAAAATGCAAAGATGTAAGTTCCTAAGGCTTGCTGTAGTAATAGTTTTTGGAGACAACGTCCTCAGAAAATGGCTTTTTTTCCATATACTTTTTAAGCTATATGACAGTGTGATAGTGTTAGGAATGGGACACAACGAGATGTTTCTCTTTTTACAGAACTATCCCTTTTTTGAGTTAGTCAGAAGAAGCTGATGCCGATGCTAAGAATCATATTTCTTTTTCTTTTAAGGATCAGGCTGATATTATAGAAATCTAATAGTGTGTAGAGACACATATGGGCCATAATGCTGATAGATATTCTAATCCCAATGGGCACAGAACCTGTAATTAATATGTACTTTTAACTTTGAAGAGTGCAGTAATGCAATGTCCTTGGAGATTGATTTATGTTTTTTTTCCCTAAAAAGTATGGATTAGAATTTAGAATTTAGAATTTATTGGCCAAGTGTGATTGGACACACAAGGAATTTGTTTTGGTGCATATGCTCTCAGTGTACATAAAAGAAAAATTATTATGTTAAATTTAAATTTACCGACAAAGAAATAAAGGAAGACTTGTATAACTATTTCAAACTATTTAGCTCTCTTCAACTAGCCATACCCTTATGGGATTCAAACCCAGGCCGCTTGCATATTAGGCAGATGTATTAACCTCTAGGCCACAGGCTCTCCCTGCTTTGTTGGCTGTACCAGGGGGGAGATTATGGATTTTTGTGTTATTATTTATGAGCTTCCCATAAATTGGAGTAGAGACCGTCTACAGCTCTCTGACAGATGCAGCACATTTCAGGTAGTCAGTCTTCAACTTATGACTATAATTGAATCCAATATTTCAGTTGCTAACTGAGACAGTTGCTAAGTGAATCACTGCTTAAGTTGTTAAGTTAATAACACAGTTGTTAAGTGAATCTCACTTCCCGATTGACTTTTGCTTGTCAGAAAGTCATAAAAGGCGATCACATGAAATTTTGATCACATGACTATTTGATCACATGACTAAGATTTCTGCCCAGAGTTTCCACTGTTTATGGGTTATCTGAATGACATCTGAATAAGGAGTAGTGTAGAAACATCTTCCAATCAAGCCAGTGTGTTTTTATGTCTAGGGACACAATGCTGTGGGTCAGTCCATAACTGAGAAAGGGTAGAGGGGTACCAAAGAAGTAGGACAGGAATTGGCTTTCATATGGTTCACTATATCTAACGGGGTGTGGGAAACTACCCCCCCTCCTAGAAGATTGAAATATTTTGAGATATATTAAAAAAGGAAAGATGAAATATTTCTCCGAAAAAGAGAAATAAAAATCTTAAGGGAGACAGAAACTCAGAGCCCAGCTCCCTGCCCCCAGCAGATATTTTGTGCCCATTGAGAAAGATTGGGCCAGCCTATCTACAAAACAAAAGACCTTCAGCTCCGGGGTGAAAGGATTAAGGCATAATCCTTCAGGACATAATAGGATTAACCCACTACCATCTAGCAGCAGAGCTCACCACATTGTACAATCTCCTAAGAACATTGCATCAGCAGCCCAAACTTCAACCAAACGTAGCTCAGACAGGGCCTCTGGTGGTGCAACAGGCTAATGCAGCCTGTTATTAACAGCAACTGTTGCAATATTGCAGGTTCAAGTCCCACCAGGCCCAAGGTTGACTCAGCCTTCCATCCTTTATAAGGTAGGTAAAATGAGGACCCAGATTGTTGGGGGGGCAATAAGTTGACTTTGTATATAGTATACAAATGGATGAAGACTATTGCTTGACATAGTGTAAGCCGCCCTGAGTCTTCGGAGAAGGGCGGGATGTAAATGCAAAAAAATAATAAAAAATCCTAGGATTTGTACATGGCCCTAGGGGGGTCTGACAACATCCAATAGAATACATGTTCTTGCACAGGAACAGGAAGTTCAAGTGCAAAGCCCAAGAGAAGGTATAAATACCCACCACTCAAAACTCAATGTGGTCAACTGCCCAGAACCACCAGTGTGGCTCTGCTTCATCATTAAACCATCTTTCCAATCAGCCTCCAGCCTCTATTTTGTCTCCAGCTTGGAACTGAACCAGATGGAGATTTTCTTCCAACAGGGGCAATGGGGCTTATTTGCGATGAGGACCCTCTGAACTGCATCATTGCCCGTTTGGATAGATTGTCAACATCCAGATCACGGTTGTCCCAAAGCAGTGGTGGGTTGCCCCCAGTTCGGACCGGTTCTATAGAACCGGTAGTAAAACTGGCGGGAGGCTCCGTCCACTGACCCAAACGTCAACAAAACTCTTCTGCGCATGCACTCACGCGCATGCGAGTGGAGCAAGCACACACGGGCACGATGCAAACCGGTAGTAAAGGTAAGTAGAACCCACCCCTGTCCCAAAAGTGCTTTTCAAAAGGAAGCTGGACTTCCTTGGGGTTTCCCCCCCCCCTTTGAAAACATTTTGCTTCTCATCCAAGAAGCTTCTTTAGTGCTTGAATGAGAAGCAAACCATTTTTAAAGAGAAAAAAAGGGCCGTAGTGGCTCAGGCTGTAAGATAGCCTGTTATTAGAACACAGCAGCCTGCAATTACTGCAGGTTCTAGTCCCACCAGGCCCAAGGTTGACTATGCCTTTCATCCTTTATAAGGTAGGTAAAATGAGGACCCAGATTGTTGGGAGGGGGGCAATAAGTTGACTTTGTAAATATACAAATAGAATGAGACTATTGCCTTACACACTGTAAGCCGCCCTGAGTCTTTGGAGAAGGGCGGGATATAAATGTAAATAAAAAAAAAAAAACCAAGAAAATCCAGCTGCCTTTTGCAAAACACCTTTGGGACAACCATGTGTTTTCACGTTTTTCTTCCATAATTCTTCACCAATTTCAAAACGCATCTGTTCATTTCTCTCCTCTGCTATTCAGATAGGATAAGGCAGGTTCTGATTGAGAAAAAAACTGATCAAGGAAAGAAGCAACTTAGAACTAAGGAGAAATTTCCTGACAGTTAGAACAATTAATAAGTGGAACGACTTGCCTGCAGAAGTTGTGAATGCCCCAACACTGGAAATTTTTAAGAAGAGTTCTCCACTCCTCTGATTACAACAAAATACCTTATACCACCAGACTTGAAATCCTGAGTTTAGAAAATTTAGAACTCCACCGCCTTCGACATGACCTGAGTTTAACTCATAGAATCATCTGTTACAATTCCTTCCAGTTGAAGACTATTTCAGCTTCAATCACAACAATATACAAGCACACAATAGATTTAAGCTTAATGTGAACCGTTCCAATCTCGATTGCAGAAAATATGACTTCAGTAACAGAGTTGTTAATGCCTGGAATGCACTACCAGACTCTGTGGTCTCTTCCCAAAATCCCCAAAGCTTTAACCAAAAACTATCTACTATTGACCTCACCCCATTCCTAAGAGGTCTGTAAGGGGTGTGCATAAGAGCACCAACGTGCCTACCATTCCTGTCCTAATGTTCCCTTTGATAGTATCCAATTTCATATAGTTATTACATACTTATGATTATATATATGCTTTTTATAATATAGTTGTTTCACGCTTATGCTTATATATACTGTTGTGACAAATAAACAAATAAAAAAAAAGAGGTTGGATAACCATCTGTCTGAGATGGTGTAGGGTCTCCTGCCTGAGCAGGGGGTGGGACTAGAAGGCCTCCAAGGTCCCTTCCAACTCTGTTGTTATTATTATTATTAAGAATAAGGCTCGTTGTCATTTGAAGTCTGTTCTTGCTCCAGAGTATCAATTTATGAAGTGTTTGTAAAGCCTTTCCCCTCGAGGCTTCCACAGATGAATATTTACGGAAGGGACACTTGAAAAATAGGGTCCGACCGGGGGAACTGAATTAATGAAGTGGAGTAAGGGGTCAGCTATTTTCCAAAGGAAATGATGCAGTTCGAAGGATCCTTACTGCAAATAAGCCTCATTACCCCATTAGATGTAGTGGATCACTCAATTTCTCCTTCTTCCCCTTTCCACCTCTTTAACTAAAGAGAATATACATTTTATGGACAGATAGAAAATGGAATTTCTTTGTAATAGATCTGTGCAGGGCGGGGTGTGTGGGGAATCCGTAATCTGCAATAACCAGCAAAGAGGCATTGGTTGCACCTTGCAGATTCCCAATGGCTTCCATGTCTGTTCTAGGCTGCAATTTAATTATTTTATTTTTAAGTTCTCATGAGCAAACGACATTTTTAAAGACCCTCTGGACTGAGAGGAAGCATTTGAAAGGGAAGGAAATAGCGGAAAGCCAACTCCTCTCCTACCTCTTTGGTGCCCCTCTAGCCTTCCTCATCTATGGACCTGCCCACAGCATTATTCCTTTAACCTGCCCAACAGCAGCTGAATAAGGAAGAAAACAATAGGCCCATAAAATACCCATTCAGTAAATCCTCCTGCATCACAATTATCACCAGCTGTAGCCAATTAATCTCAATCGGCCATTTATATTCTGCTAAAGCAAATCTCAGACTCGGGATAAAGACATTAAAAAAAAGATGTCTGATCCTTGTTTATTTTCAATGCTTAAAAAAATAATAATCAGGGTTTATTTTGGTTGCTTGCTAGGCAGGGAATTCGGGAAAGGCTGCATGTGCACTGCACACTGAGCTTCTATTGAAATCCACCATATAAGTGACCAGGGATTTATTTTTTATATATATATAATGTACACTAAGAAGGAAGCAGATTTTTATTTGGAAGGAGTATAAATATTTTAAGACAAACTTTTGCACATGCAGTGTAAAATGGAGGCAGTGTTTCCAATTGAGGCTCAAGAAATATGGTTGGGGTAGGTATTTTTTTTATTCAGAGTATAAGAGGTGTGGGGAAGCAGGTTATTTTAAATTGTTCCCTAGAATAATTAGCAACCTGCAAAATCGTGTTTTACTCAAGCTTCGTAAAAAAGGAAGTGGAATTCACCTTTATGTAGTACTAGCTGGATGCCCATGCTTCGCTACGAAACTATATGCGTGTTAGTGGGCACGCAGTAACACCTGAAACTTAAGGTAGAATGTGTAACTTTGTAGCATCAGGGCGCGTTAATATAAGGCAACTGGCAGTTGGAACAGAGTGGAAGGGGAATGTCCCAGATGAGTCACGCGCTGGCCAGGTCCACGCATCAGAGCGTGTTAATATAAGGCAACTGGCAGTTGGAGCAGAGTTCTTTTCAGTGAGGAGGGGGAGTAGAATATCTAACTCCTTAGCATCAGAGCATGTTAATACAATACTGTATATGAAATACTAATGATCTGATGATCATTTCAAAAAACCTTTCTTAGGGAGCACCTAGAAGCCAAGAGGAACAGACGTGCCAAATTTCAAGTTTGTAGGCTTTACCGTTCTGGAGATTTCGTGATGAGTGGGTGGTATTTGGCTGTTATATATATAAGACGAAGGATCTGTGTAAAAAGGAGGGAGGAGGAGGAGGAAAAGGAGGAGGAAATCAGATGCTCAAACATTGTATATGTTGTGACCAAGGCCCAAGTAGGTAGTAGGAAACTCAGTCTGTGAAAAAACAAACAAACTTTATTCGAACAGCTGAGAATTACTTCATTCCCAGCATCGTTCAATTCAAATTAAAACAAATTCCTCCCAACACAAATTCCTCACAAACCTTGGTCCAATTAGGCAAACTGCCAAAGGCCTTTCTTGGCAAACGTTCAGAAGTCACCGATACAAAAAATAAATGCAAGCAAACGAAGCTAGCAACATTGTTTTCTAGCAAAGCCCAAATGCCATTGCTGGTCTTTCATAAGCCTTATGGGAGGGGCCAATCATCTCTTGGCCCTACTCCCGAGTTGTCCTCTCTGCTTGAGCTGCTCTTGCCTTCTGGCAGCTCTTCTCATGCATGCATTAGGAACAGGCTCCTCCTGTTCCTCTGTGTCACTATTATCAGTCTCTGGACGCTCTGGAGTCTGCACCTGACTTCCCGATGGCTCTGGCCCCACCTCAGCCTCATCGCTGTCCGATTCTGTTGCCAGCTTCGCAGGTTGCTGGCGGACCACAACAGTATACTACAGGTAGTCCTTGACTTACAACAGTTCATTTAGTGACAACGGCACCGGAAAAAAAGTGACTTATGACCACGTTTCATACTTATAACCATTATGATTACTCCCATGGTCACGTGATCAAAATTCAGATTCTTGACAACCGATTCATATTTATGACAGTCGCCGTGTCCTCATGGATACTGCGACTTATCAAGGGAATTGATTCCAGGCTCCATAATAAGTTTATAAAAACTAAAATGAATGCTGCAATGTCAGGTGATCACGAACCATTTACAAACTTTTACGTCATTTTTTTCCCATTATTACCGATTTATATTAGTTAGAAGTACCAGCTCATGGTTTCAGTTTTATAAATACCAAATCCTCTTGAATTCTACATTTTGTTCCTGGTTATACCTTTTTAAAAGAATGTTTAAAGCATTTATTTCTTTATTCGACAGGCTGGCTCTGGGAAACACAGTTGTAGGAAAAGGTAAAAAAAACCATACAGTCTATAGCAGGGGTCTCCAACCTTGGCAATATTCTTAGTGGCAAAGATTTGGATTTAAAATGGAACTTATGATGGTCCAGATTGTGGACATTTGGGAAGACCTGTCAGCCTCCGCTTTAATTTAGTGTATTTCTCCTACTAGATTATCTGACTATTTTATTACCTTGTTAAAAGTTTGCTCTACTGATTGTCTTACATGCTTTATGGACGGGGAGGGAGGTTTTCACTGTTCCCAGCGTCGGCTGTCATTGTATGGGGGGGAGGGTATGCTATTTTTAAAACCAGAGGTTTGAATTGTGTTGGCTGAACGTAACAGGCATAGCTGGATTCCACATTCCATTCAGAAGATTGACAGAGGAGAATATCGGAAGTGAAACTACACTTGGCTGAGGAGAAAGAAGACATTGGACTATTACTGTATGACCTCTAGTAGGGGGAGGGTTCAGGAGAGAATATGACTCTGGGGTTTTGATTTACTTCCAGTTCCAGCTTTGCTTTTCACCGCATCCAGACTTGTATGATAAAGATTACCAAATTCTTCAACATGATGAAGTTGGGTTTTTATTTTCTCAAACACTGATCTGGGGCAGGCTGAGAAGACCTTTTTTTTAAAAAAAATTGAAAGTTTATTTTAATCTTATACTACAGTTCTTGTTGGTTCCTTGTTATACATGTAGGTGGTACAGGATAGGAGTTCTAAGGGATTGGGCAGAAAGATCTCTGGGGATACATTCCCCTCTAAAATCATGGATTGTTCAACTTCCTCTTGATAATTCCACAATTTGTCTAACTTGTCCTGAATAGTTACACAGTATTGAAATTTGCTGAAACAGATTATTTCTTTGGCTAAAACTCGGCTTCCCAAAGGATTTCTATGGAGATCCTCAGTCATCCAGGTCATGGTTGTCCCAAAGGTGTTTTTTCCAAAGGCAACTGGACTTTCTTGGGTTTTTTTGAAGATGTTTCGCTTCTAATCAGATGAAGAACGGTTGCAGGAACTGGGTATGTCTAGTTTAATGAAAAGAAGGACTAGGGGAGACATGATAGCAGTCTTCCAATATCTCAGGGGTTGCCACAAAGAAGAGGGAGTCAAGCTATTCTCCAAAGCACCTGAGGGCAGGACAAGAAGCAATGGGTGGAAACTAATCAAGGAGAGAAGCAACTTAGAACTAAGGAGAAATTTCCTGACAATGAGAACAATTAATCAGTGGAACAACTTGCCTCCAGAAGTTGTAAATGCTCCAACATTGGAAGTTTTTAAGAAAATGTTGGATAACCATTTGTCTGAAGTGGTGTAGGGTTTCCTGCCTACGCAGGGGGTTGGACTAGACCTCCAAGGTCCCTTCCAACTCTGTTGTTGTTGTTGTTGTTATTATTATTATTATTATTTTATTTACACAAAATGACAGTATACACAGCAAACGAGATAACTATGCTGGATTTCGTATCATAGATCACTAGTCGAACACTATTATTATTATTATTATTATTATTATTATTATTATTATTATTATTATTATTATTATTATTATTATTATTATTATTATTAATCTAAAGAATCTAAATAATATTATTTATATTATAAATTATTATAATATAATAATATTAATAGATTATTATTATTATAAATAATCTAATATTATTAATCTAAAGAAGCTTCTTCCATGAGAACTGAAGACATTTCTGGGATGAGAAGTGAAAGATCTTCAAGGAAAAACAAGGAAGTCCAATTGCCTCCTGAAAAAGCAGCTTTGGGATTCCCAAAGGTAACACACAGTTGAGTTTTCCTGGAAGAAGAAGTTGACAGAATGTGGTGAACAGAACTAGGGACTAGTTTTACCCATAGCAATTCTCGTTCTGCCCTCTGCCAAAAGATTTAACTGTCTTTCCCTGAATCTCTTGTTGTGGTCTGTCAGAAACCTACTGTTGTGTCTGTGCCCCCCGAGCCAGGCCTGCTGCCAGAAAGTGACTTGGACAGTGAGGGGGAAGGGCCGTCAGGACTTACCTCAGGAGCACCAGCTTGCCTGGCTCAGCTCCAGGAGCCAGAAACAGGCCAGGTGGAAGAGATAATGAGGCCTCCATCCCCTGACTCTCCCCCCCCAGGCCACGCCTGCAGACCCAGCTGACGGCAATCAGGCTTGGTTTCGTAGGCAGGAGAGGAGGGAACAACAGAAGCAGGGTGGGGCAGGCCTAGGAAGTGCTGAGTCATGGAGCCACACCCCATAGGATATAAAAGGCAGCCAGAGCTGCTGTGTCTCTTTGTAGCAGGCAAATCCACTGATTAAGAGCTGAAGTTTGTTTCTAGGTGACTTACCAGCGTCGTGGAAGATAAAGGAGGCTCTTGGCAGACACTGGCTATTCTGCTGCCAGAGCTGATAGTGACAGCTAATTAAGCCATCATTTGGATGGAGGCGAGGGAGGACAGAATACCTATGGAGCTGGTAACGGAATCAGAGCGATGAGGCTGAGGTGAGGCCAGGGCCATCGGGAAGTGAGGTGTGGACTCCAGAGCCTCCAGAGACTGATAGTAGTGAGGCAGAGGAGCAGGAGGAGCCTGTTCTTGATGCAAGCATGAGAAGAGCTGCCAAAAGGCAAGAGCAGCTCAAACAGAGAGGACAACTCGGGAGTAGGGCCAAGAGATGATTGGCTCCTCCCATAAGGCTTAAAACAGACCAGCACCAGCGTTTGAGCTTTGCTGGAAAACAATGTTGGTAGCTTCGTCTTCTGCTTCATCTTCTGCTTCGTCTATGTCTTGCATTTATTTTTGTGACTTCTGAACGTTTGCCAAGAAAGGCCTTTGGCAGTTTGCCTAATTGGACCAAGGTTTGCGAGAGAACTGAGGAATTTGTGTTGGGAGGCATTTGTTTTTATTTGAGTTGAAGGACGCTGGGAATGAAGTAATTCTCAGCTGTTCAAATAAAGTTTGTTTTTTCACAGACTGAGTTTCTTACTACGTACTTGGGCCTGGGTCACAACATCTTTCTTTTGTTGCAGTCACCACCAAACTGCCAATCTTCTTGTTTTCTGTACATTTCCCTCACAATTCTTTCTTTTCGGTAATTAGCCGAGAGGACACTTGGTGAGGCATATGACTTAGAACACATGCATGGCATTCTGTTGCATTTCCACCTCACCGTTAATTGATGAACAAATATATATGCTATTTTTACCTTAAAAATAATGATGAGGTAAAGCCTACTCAGTCTCCCCTTTCTCAATTACTATTATTGACCCACCAATCCTTGACTTTTTCTTTTATAGTAAGTGCCCTGCGCAGCCTTTAAGAGCCAGCAAATAAGCTATTTTGGAACATGGTTATTAACTAAAAATTTGCATAGATAAATCACCGTCTGTTAGGTAAATTTAAAATAGCTCAGCCTGCTTCTCTGTGAACCTCAAGCTTTTTTTTGTTGTGAGTGGCAGTCAGGGTTTGGCAGTGGGTTGGAAAGCCTTGAGTATTAATGATGTCCATGATGACCATGGACCAAGAAATCGCTGGCCCCACACATGTAAGTGATCATATTTTGGACCAGTGGTTCTCAACCTTTATAGTGCTGCGACCCCTTTAATACAATTCCCCCCGATGTGGCGACCCCTTTAATACAATTCCCCACGATGTGCGACCCCAACCATAAAATTATTTTTGTTTTGAATTTATCGCGCCTGAAGCTGTATTGGTTAGCGATCTGAACTGCTTGCGATTGCCTTGAGGACAGAGGCATTAAAGCGGAATCTCCTCCCCTATTAAGTTTATCGCGCCTGAAGCCAGATTAGGCTAGCGATTGGGAGTGATTGCAGCTGGCTTGAGAGGGAGACATGAGAGCAAAGATTTCTCTCTTTTTTAATTCATCATGCCTGAAGCCGAATTCGGCTAGTGATTTGAAGAGCCTGCAGCTGGCTTGTGAAGTCAACCATTGGAGCGCGATTCTTCGACTCGCAAGTATACTTCCCATATTTCCAATGGTCTTAGGCGACCCCTGGCAAATCGTCATTCGACCCCCAACGGGGTCCCGACCCACAGGTTGAGAACCGCTGTTTTGGATGTTGTTGTCCCTTGAAGCAGTTGCATGATAACCTGAATATGGAAGGACTTATATTTAGCCATTTGACAGATCTTGCACTGACCCAATTGTAAATGAGAGCCATCCATGACTCCCATGGAGATGGAAGACCAATTCTGGTGATCCATTCCAGGTAGCTAATGGATCCTTTTGGTTTCCGAAAGACACTTGGGAAGTTTCCAGCTGTCTAGTGACCATTTTTGGTTCAGTGTCTATTAAACCTGTGGCAAAGGGAAGCAAACTGGGAACTGGATTTAATTGCCTTTCAGTAGCCTCTTCCTAGGGTAATCGTCCAAGCTGGTCTGTACTTTACTGAGACCTTTTAGGATAGAAGTAACAAAAATGCATGAAGTACCGACAAAGGAAGACTATGAACCATAGAATAGAATAGAATTACAGAGTTGGAAGGGACCTTGGAAGTCTTCTAGTCCAACCCCCTGCCTAGGCAGGAAACCCTATACTATTTCAGACAAATGGTTATCCAGCCTCTTCTTTAAAACTTCCAGTGTTGGAGCATTCTCAACTTCTGGAGGCAAGTCATTCCACTGATAAATTGTTCTAATTGTCAGGAAATTTCTTCTTAGATCTAGGTTGCTTCTTTCCTTGATCAGTTTCCATCCATTGCTTCTTTTTTTTTTTTTTTTTTTTTTTTGTAAAAAAAGTTTTTATTGGTCAAAAAAGATTTATACAAATACATATCAGGTATGGTAAATTTTCATTTTTCTTATACATGATAAGAATTTTACTCAAAATTTTAAACACATACAACAGCCATATGGCAAGCAGGTGAAACGAAGTAGCTAAGTTTCAATCTTACATACACAATAAAGAAGGGTCAGAAATGATCAGAATATCATACGAAAGAAAATAAGGAAAACCAACACAATACCAAATATCTTTGTCACTTCCTAGTTTTGGATCTCAGAACTCTGGGTTCAGCCTGACCCAACTCCAGGGCCGCAACAGCGGCAGCCGCTGGAAACTGGTCTATAACCTCCCTTCTTCAATTCCTGGATCATCTAAATCCAAGAGGGCTTTGTGTTCCTCCACGTAGGCCGCAGCCTCCGCAATGGTACTAATTTTTTTCGTAATGCCCTCCCGGAAAATCATCAATCCCTCTGGCATCAGCCATCTGAAGCCCACTCCCTTCTGGTACAATTTGCTTGATAAAAAATAATATTTCTTTCTCATTTCACGTACCTGTCTGGGAATCTGCCTCAGAATGGCTATCTCCCTGCCCCCCATCCATTGCTTCTTGTTCTACCCTCAGGTGCTTTGGAGAACAGCCCGACTCCCTCTTCTTTGTGGCAACCCCTGAGATATTGGAACACTGCTATCATGTCTCCCCTAAATCTTCTTTTCATTAAACTAGACAAACCCAGTTCCTGCAACCGTTCTTCATATGTTTTAGACTCCAGTCCCCTGATCATCTTTGTTGCTCTTCTCTGAACTCTTTTTAGAGTCTCAATACCGTTTTTACATCGTGGCGACCAAAACTGGATGCAGTTTTCCAAGTGTGGCCTTACCAAGACCTTATAAAGTAGTATTAACACTTCATGTGATCTTGATTCTATCCCTCTGTTTATGCAGTCTAGAACTGTGTTGGCTTTTTTGGCAGCTGCAGCACACTACTGGCTCAAATTTTACTGAGCATGGCTGTATTCTCATGTTTGAGCCTACATGATGGTGATATGGGGAAGGTGCAAAGCATGTTCATTTTTATCTCATTTCCTGCATCAGCAATTGTCTAGCAGTATAGGGGTGATTAGGGCGATCTAAGGATGAATTAGAATATTCATCACCTTTTTCGGGAAGAATGTATAACAAGTTCTCCCACCTAGCCACCACTATGATAAATTTGCGTAACATTTTGCCAAGAAAGTTGCTCTGAATTGCCAAATTACTCATTCTTAATGTGCAGAATCTTTGGTGGTAACTAAGGCAGGAGTCTCCAACCTTGGCAACTTTAAGACTTGTGGACTTCAACTCCCAGAGTTCCTCAGCCAGCAAAGCTGAAATATTTTACAAGAAGTAATATTTTACAAGAGGTAATATTTTACAAGAAGAGTTTTCCACTCCTCTGATCACAACAAAATACCTTATGCCACCAGACTTGAAATCCTGGGTTTAGAAAATTTAGAACTACGCCACCTTTAGCATGACCTGAGTATAACTCATAAAATCATCTGCTACAATGTCCTTCCTGTCGAAGACTACTTCAGCTTCAACCACAACAATACACGAGCACACAACAGATTTAAACTTAAAGTGAACCACTCCAATCTTGATTGTAGAAAATATGACTTCATATTTTGCAAATTGGTAGCAATAGCACCCTAGAAGAAGGAGATGCTATATGGAATCTGTTTAGGGATTTTGTAGTAGTGGATTCTTGAACTGGGCAGGGCATTAGATTAGATTCTTCCAAACTGTACAGTCTATGATACCTCTCCATAATTGTCAACTGGACTTAGGTAAAAGCAAAACGGTACCTCTTAAACTTTGTAGAGATTTCAGAAGGTTACCAGGGTTAATGGTGTTTAAGACAGGGGTCTCCAACCTTGGCAACTTTAAGTTTGGAGGACTTCAACTCCCAGAATTCTGGCTGGGGAATTTAGGGAGTTGAAGTCCTCCAGGCTTAAAGTTGCCAAGGTTGGAGACGCCTGGTGTAGGAGGTTTAGGAAGACTAGAGGAAACACGTCATCCACCAGAATGTCTAATAATATTATGGTCCTCTTAGACTCCCAGGGAAGAGACAGACAGTTTGAAAAATATTGCAAAAATCTGAAATTCTTCCATTATTTGGAGAATGCATAATTACTGTAGCTGTTCAGGAGCTCTACCAGGATATGGAGAATGAAGTTTTCAAAGATTGAAAGGATGTACCAATGGTTTATAATCCTGGCTGCCACCTTTCCCTGCAACAGAGATCAGACTATTTCATAACTTTATGCTGCTTATGTAGTGTGCATTTAATACAGATAAGCTTTATTCTATGGAGATACTCAGTCATCCAGGTCATGGTTGTCCCAAAGGAGCTTTCTTTCAAAAGGCAACTGGACTTTCTTTGTTTTTCCTTGAAGACGTTTCTCTTCCCATCCAAGAAGCGTCTTCAGTCAGAACTGAAGGAGCTTCTTGGATGAGAAGAGAAATGTGTCAGTTTTGGAAGACAATTTTCTTTTTTGCTTCTTAACTGCCAGATATTTTAGCTGGGGAAATTGGGAGGGGGTTGTTGTTGGAGTGGTAGAAAGTTAGTCATAACAACATTTCGTATTCAAGGACTTTTGCCTGTGTCTGATGAAGACTGCCTGAAGATGGTATCCAGTTGAGTGTGAAGAGTTGATTGGACAATGTGATGAACTTGTGGGTGTGGGGCAGAGCTGTGAACTGTCAGCTGGGTGTGGAAAACCTGGAAGCTTTCAGATTCGGGTTTTCCCAGATGTGCCAACATGACATCTCTAATAAATTGGAACTTTGAGGAACCTCAAGCCTCAGAGTTTTATTTTATTTGGGGGTGTTCCTTGGAACCCTGATAAAATGTCTTCAAGCAAAATAAAGAAAGTCCAGTTGTTGTTTTTTTAAAGCACCTTTGTGAGAACTTTTTATTAGCTTTTTATAAGTAAGCAAACTTACTTTTTTAAAAAGTAAGCATCTGATATTTGCATGTGGGGGAACAGATTACAAGAAGAGGTTAGGACTTAATTTGCTCCTGGAAATAGTCTTAGAATTGGTGAAATGTAAGCCAGAAATATTCCTTAAAGATGCTCATACTCATGTTGATGCATAATAGTGTATAATACTTTATGCTGGAAATTACTTACAGAATCTTTGCTCTGCCTTTCTTAAAAATAGATGTTTTTAAGGAATAGCAACAATCCTTTCTGAAGACCAGAACTAATCTATTTTAATTTAACAAAGCAATGATACATATTCAAGATCTCTTAAGAATTAATACATAATTTATACCTTCATGCTTAACAATGTAAGTGCCTTTCTAGATCAGATTTAACATCCTTTACATGAATTTCAGAAATATTGAAGTCATTAGAATGGTTAATGTTCTAACACCGGACAGGAATCTAAGTTCTGTTGACCAGTTCCTTCACTAATATTCTAAAATACATTTTTTTAAAAAAAATAAAAAAGTAACATGCATGTACCAACTTTAGAAGATAAGCATATTAGGTATTAAATAATGCCTGCAAGTTGACATTTGGCAGTTTACTTTGTAATGTAAATGCAGTGTAAACCTATTTAGGGCTTATCTGCATTAAACTGATAATAACTTCACTAATTTCATCCTGAGAATTCTATTCTTCCTCCTTTAGATTAAATAAGAATATGGAAGCATACGATTTAGAAGATTAGCAAATTGGAGCAAAATGGTGATGAAATGGCCAGTTCTGCCTATATTGGATAGGATGGAAGATTGGAGGGTTATTTATTTATTTATTTTATTATTATTATTATTATGCTATCCTTTGCTTTGCTCTGCCATCCTTCACTCTGCCACAAAGAAGAGGGAGTCAAGCTAGTTTAATGAAAAGAAGGACTGGGTGTGTGTGACAGGATAGCAAATGTTCCAGTATCTGAGGGATTGCCACAAAGAAGAGGGGAGCAAAAAGGTAAAGATTCCCCTTGCACATACGTGCTAGTCGTTGCCGACTCTAGGGGGCGGTGCTCATCTCCGTTTCAAAGCCGAAGAGCCAGCGCTGTCCGAAGATGTCTCCGTGGTCATGTGGCCGGCATGACTAAATGCCAAAGGTGCACGGAACGCTGTTACCTTCCCACCAAAGGTGGTGCCTATTTTTTCTACTTGCATTTTTTACGTGCTTTCGAAACTGCTAGGTTGGCAGAAGCTGTGACAAGTAACGGGAGCTCACCCCATTACACAGCAGCACTAGGGATTCAAACCACTGAGCTGCCGACCTTTCGATCGACAAGCTCAACGTCCTAGCCCCTGAGCCACCACGTCCCTAAGAGGGGAGAGGCTCAGCCTATTCTCCAAAGCCCCTGAAGGCAGGACAAGAAGCAATGGATGGAAACTAAGCAAGGGGAGAACCAACTTAGAAATAAGGAGAAATTTACTGACAGTGAGAACAATTAATCAGCAGAATGACTTGCCTCCAGTAGTTCAGGGTGCTCCAACACTGGAAGTTCTAAAGAAGAGATTGGACAACTATTTGTCTGAAATGATATAACGTCTCCTGCTTGAGGAGGGGCTTGGACTACAATACCTCCAAAGCACCTTCCAACTCTGTCATTCTGGTAGCTGATGAGCGGAAGGACCAACTTTGGATTTAGCATCTTCACTTTCCTGTTTACAGAAAGACAAAGCAGGGGAACTCGAGTTCATTATCACCATATAATCCATTACTTTGAATTGTCTTCCTCCTTTCCCAAGGATCCCATGCCTATTATGAAGGACGCCTTCATTGCTTTCCATCTAGATTTCTCACACAAAGTAAAACATTAAATAAATATTTGGGGGAAGGCAGGAATTTCATTAGGATTCAAGCCCTTGTCTTCCCTCTCTTGAATGGTGCCAGTGGAGGAGTGTATGTTTTTACCAAGTAGTTAGTCCCACTACTAATCATCTAGATTTGATAGATAAACAATTCCCTGGATTCCCAGTTAGCTAGGAATACCAATACACTTCTAGAGTACATCAGTTGGGAAGTGGTTGGCTCCATACTTCATATAGCCAATAGTATGTTAAATGAGAACAAACCCAACTTTCTTACTAGCACTGATGATGTTACCTAGTTTGGTTAAAAAATGTCTTGCAAGCAAACACCCAAGCTCAGAGAACACCAAGGACTTCACAGTTCAACTCTGAGTTACAAATATTCCCTTCTATCCATATGGCTCTGTAGAATAATATAAGAGAATACAAGTATTCTTTGAGTTGCAGCAGTTCATTTAGTGACCGTTCAAAGTTACAATGGCAGCCCCCATGATCATATGATCAAAATTCAGAAGCTTGGCAACTGGTTCATACTTATGACCATAGTTGTGTCCCAAGGTCATGTGATCCCCTTTTGCAATCTTTTGACAAGCAAAGTCAACGGGGAAGCTAGATTCACTTAACAACCGTGTGTTGCAATGATTCACTTAACAACGGTGGCAGGAAAGATCATAAAATGGGGCAAAACTCACTTAACAACAGAAACTTTGGGATCAATTGTGGTCGTAAGTCAAGACTACCTGCCATATAATTTTTGGCAAGCATGAAAACTGTATATAAGTGGATACTATTAGTGACAAAAGTTTGTATAGCCAAGGCTATGGTTTTCCCAGTTGCAATGTATGGCTGTGAAAGTTAGACCATAAGAAAAGCTGAGAGCCAAAGAATTGAGGCCTTTGAACTCTGGTGCTGGAGAAGACTCCTGCGAGTCCAATGGACTGCAACAAACAAGTCAGTCCTAGAGGAGATCAACCCTGACTGCTCTTTAGAAGGCCAGATCCTGAAGATGAAACTGAAATACTTTGACCACCTAATGAGAAGGAAGGACTCCCTGGAGAAGAGCCTAATGCTGAGAAAGATTGAGGGCAAAAGAAGAAGGGGACGACAGAGAACGAGGTGGCTCGATGGAGTCACTGAAGCAGTCAGCATGAGTTTAAATGGACTCCAGAGGATGGTAGAGGATAGGAAGGCCTGGAGGAACTTTGTCCATGGGGTTGCGATGGGTCGGACACAACTTCGCAACTAACAACAACAAATTAGTGACATGCCATTGGCATGTGTTTCTTTGTGTGTGTGTGTGTGTGTGTGTATCTGTGTATAATTATTATTTACTAGTTCTTTTTTTAGAATTCACCCAATTGAACAAGCAGATCAGGTGCAGTCTTAGGATACATCTCAAGCTAAAGGTCTGAGTGTACTTCACTGTATTATATTGCAATAATCTTTTAAATGTCAGACGTTATACCAGCTTCTGTAGATTATTTTAATTGTGAGACCATGTCTATCTTTATCCAATGACAATGGCACTTTCTTTTTCTATTACAAATTAAGTACAAATGTTCTCAAAGTGTTCCTCATCCTTTTCTGGGATTAGGATAATATGGGGATAATTCAAATGTAAGAGTATTTCAGCTCCATGTAACACATTTTGTACATGCTTGAATTAGTGTATTAAGTCAGCTGAAGAAAAATGCCTATTTCCCTTCCCCCGCATATTTGGGAGAAATATTTCCCTAGCCAAATAATTTCCTCAGTTCCAAACCCTCACAGGCCCTCAACCAATGGTGGGATCCTTCCAGTTTAACAACCAGTTCGGTGATCGCGCGGTTCTAATCATAAAGGTAAGTAAAGCGCAGGGGTTGGCGGGCGGGCCCAGCTGATCATTGGCGTGAACTGCTTAGCTCCCAGCTGATCGTCAGAGCTACCAGTTCGCCTGAACCGGTCGAATCCCACTCCTGCCCTCAACGGTGTCGAAAGCTGTTGTGAGGAAATAATAGCATGCAGAGGGGTGCAATTCTTCCTCTAAAAGTAGTCCTTGATTTATGACCACAATTTCTGTTGCTAAGTGAGACAGTTCTTAAGGGAGTTTTACTCCAATTTGCAATCTTTCTTGCCACGGTTGCTATGTGAACCAGGGCCGTCGTTAATAACACGGTTACCAAGCAAAACTGGCTTCTCCCTTAAATTTGCTTGTCAGAAGATCACAAAAGGTGGATCTCATGGGTCACTGCAACTGTCGTAAATAGGAGCCAATGCCAATTTTTTAATAACAGTTTTATTACTTTGTAATGTAGCATATAAAGAAAATACAAAAGTAAATATAATACAGAAAATAGGGAAAAGAAAAGGGAAGCGAAAAGTGAGGGAAAGAAGTGGAGAAAGAGAGAAAGGAAAGGAAAGGAAAGGAAAGGAAAGGAAGGAAGGAAGGAAGGAAGGAAGGAAGGAAGGAAGGAAGGAAGGAAGGAAGAGCATTGAGTTCTGACTCCTGTCGGTGCAGTAGAACAAGGCATTAACATCAAACCTCAACATTTTACTTTTACATCATAGTTTAAACTAGCCATTTCTATAACAACAAATCTATCTAATGGGTAAAACCCAAAATCAAAGTTTCATTTTTCTTCCAGCTCAAGCACAAAGTCCAGAAGCAGTTTTCACATAGAAATAAAAATAGTTGTATTTTTTTACTTTGATCAAAGCAGTCAATTTAGCCATCTCTGCGAACGCCATCAATTTTTTGCAGCCATTTGTTCATTGTTCATTTCTGTAGGTAGAGTAGTTTTGCTGCCATCAAGATCAACATAACATCAAAGTTCCGCATTTTTTTTCTAAGTCTTTTTCCACATAAAACAAAAAAAAAGAGTCTTTGGTTTTCTGTTTATATTCACTTTGAGCGATTAGTAAACCAATGGTTGTAAGTTGAGGACTACCTCAACTTATGCCAAGGCCTAAAATGAAAAGCCAATAAAAGAAAATATTTGTAGCTCAGGGTTGAAAGAGTGGTTCTGGGTGCTCGCTGAGCTTGGTTGTTTTCTTGCAGACGTTTCATTACTCAACTAGGTAACATCATCAACTATCTGGGATAGCCAGACTGGAAATGGGAATTGACAAGCTCTCTTTTCCTGAAATTGACAACCTCTCTTTTCTGAAATGATATACATTTATGCCTCATATCTCTTATCTCACCACAATTACTATCCATCTCCCCCAATGTATCAGTTACCAACCCAACAATTATTATTATTATTATTATTATTATTTATTTGATTTTTATACCGCCCTTCTCCCGAAGGACTCAGGGCGGTGTACAGGCAGAATAAAACAAACAATACAAAATACAATTAAAATGCAATTTTAAAAACTTATTTAAATTAGCCTGGCAATTTAAAAATTTACCATACACTAAAAAAACCCATTTAAAATTAATAAAATTTGACATTTAAAATTCAATTTAAGCCAGCCCCGCGTGGATAAAAAGGTGTGTCTTCAGTTCGCGGCGAAAAGTCTGAAGGTCAGGTATTTGGCGTAAACCTGGGGGAAGCTCGTTCCAGAGTGTGGGAGCCCCCACAGAGAAGGCCCTTCCCCTGGGGGCCACCAGCCGACATTGTTTGGCGGATGGCACCCTGAGAAGTCCCTCTCTGTGAGAGCGTACGGGTCGGTGGGAGGCATGTGGTAACAGCAGACGGTCCCGTAGGTACCCAGGCCCTAAGCAATAATAACTTGGACACGAGCTGCTCGATCAGGGTCTTCACCAAGTTTACTATTTAGTCAGTTATTTTCTTCAAAGAATTAGCATTCTTTTCTCTATTTTAAAAAAAATAATGACAATTATTTTGAGAACTAGTTTAGCTTCAGGAGGGGGCATTGATGATGCCAACACGTTTTAATTTTTTATAATCACATTGTTCTGCTATTCAGTTCCCAGGGTGATTCATAATAGCAATCAGAATTTGTGTATGTGTGTGTGAGGGGGGGGAGGGAGAGACAGAGAGAGAGGGGAGGACAGAGAATGAGACAGACAGAGAGAGAGAAGGAGTGAGGGAGAGAGACAGAGAGAGAGAAAGAAGGAGGGAAGGAGAGAGAAGGAGTGAGGAAGAGAGAGAGAGAAGGATTGAGGGAGAGAGAGAGAGAGAGAAGGAAGGAGGGAGAGACACACAGAGAAACAGAGAGAGAGGGAGAGATAGGCGGAGAGGGAAAGAGAGAGAGAATGAGAAAAAGAGAGAGAGAGAAAGAGAGAGAGAAAGAGGGAGAGAGAGAGGGAGAGGGAGGGGAGAGACAGAGCTTTTCCAGTCAATCTTGACTCCTGGCTAGTGCCTGCAAAAATCCTGCAGTTCTTCTGGTTAGATTCTCAGAAATTGTTGCCACCTTCTTCCTAGGGGTTGAGAGAAAATTATTATTACCCATCTTTTACAGTTTCTAACCCAGTATTTTTTTAACCGGGGTGCCAAAGTAACTCTCAGAATAACATATGGTATAGTAAAATTTCATCGTAATATCAACTGTCTGAATACAGCAAAGACTCCTATAGCAAATTACTGGTAAGAAATACCCTATTTTTCAAGGGCATTAAAAAAAAAAAGCTGTTCCAGTGAAGCTAAAATATCTCCAAGATAAGATCAATGTCAATAAGATCAATGTCAATAAGATCAATGTCAAAGTTTAATTATTTATTTAGAAAATTTATATTGTCACTTACTCGCACATGGCAACTCAAGTTGTTTAGAGTTGTCCCTTAGGTCAGGGGTCCGACCAGCAAAGCTGGCTGGGGAATTCTGGGAGTTGAAGTCCACAAGTCTTAAAGTTGCCAAGGTTGGAGACCCCTGCCTTAGGTGGTTCCCCCCCCCAACAAAAAAGGCAATTGGACTTTCTTATGGTCCCCCCCCCCGAAAAACTGAAGAAGTTTCTTGGATGAGAAGCAAAAATTAAAAAAAAACAAAAACCCCAAGAAATTCCAGTTGCCTTTCCTTTTTGGAAAAAGCACCTTTGAGACAACCATGACCTGGATGATTGAAAATCTCCATAAATGTTGATTCAAGTTAGGAGAGCCTTCTTTGGGAATGTGCTTTTTGCCACACTCAGGTTCAAGATTTCGGGATGCAAAGAAGACTCACTTCTGAAGATAGATAGATAGATAGATAGATAGGTAGATAGAATTCTTTATTGACCAAGTGTGATTGGACACACAAGGAATGTGAGGTTCAACGGTTCAAATCCCTAGTGCCGCGTAATGGGATGAACTCCTGTTCCTTGTCCCAGCTTCTGCCAATCTAGCAGTTCGAAAGCAGGTAAAATATGCGAGTAGAAAAATAGGGACCACATTCCAGGTGTCTTTGGTGTTGAGTCATGCCGTCCACATGACCACGGAGATGTCTTTGGACAGTGCTGGCTCTTCAGCTTTGAAACGGAGATGAGCACTGGCCCCTAGAGTCAGGAATGACTAGCACATATGTTGCGAGGGGAACCTTTACCTTTACCTTCACCTTAAGCGGTTTACAGAGTTTATAGGGAATTCACTGAGCTCCAAAATTGATAGGATTCCAGGAACACAGACATTCATTAGTGAAGTTGGAGGGGAAGTGGCCCCTCAGTCTGTCCACTTGGGTAAGAAAGCGTGTTGTCCAACGCCAAGGCCATCCTACACAATTTCTCCCTCAGCAACAAGAACTGAAAAGTTGTCACCAAAGGTAACACTTCGCATGGGGATATTTATAGGTATGGCTCTCAGGCATCCTGAATTATACACAATAGCATGCTTACTCATGAATGAAATTGCTGGAACCCTGTTGAGGAAGGGAGTATACAACAAGATTCAAGGCAGAGCCTTGAGAAACAAATGCTGCAATTATGCCGTGCTTGAAAACAAGTAGCTTTTAATGTGTCTATGTGCCTAGAAAAGGAAGGATTATAGATCAACCCTTGTTCCCTCCCCATCTTTCTTTCTTTCCCTCCTCCTCCTCCTCCTCCTCCCTATTTTTTTTTTTTTACAGTTTATCACCCATAATTTCAGGATGTGTTTTGTTTCTTTAAGCTGTTTTATCTCTCGGCTCACGAGGTCACTCATGTGTGAAGTCTTTTGTTCCAGATCTCACCTTTCGCCTTGATGATAGAAAATTGATCGGGCCTTAAAGCACAAGTTCAATAGACAACCCTCTTGGTCCTTTTGTTTGGGAGAATAGCTACCACTGAAGACCACGAGCAGGTTGCTATTAATATGACAGCCTCTCTCTATCTCCCACTGTAATTTATAATGAAATACCTAATCTCCATTATTTTGATGCAAGCAGGCGATCCCGCGGAAGGAATAAAAAGGGAGCCTTTTCATCGAGTTCCCAATGGCAGTTACATGAGAAATGGCAAACCAATAATTTTTGTCAAGTTTTTTAAGCCAACAGAAATGCTTTTCCACTGCTACAGTTTCAAAAGGCACAGATAAAGCTCATTCAGGGAGATGAATGAAAACAGCCATCTGGGGTTTTTCTTTTTGACTTCCTCTCCTTTTTCCCCCCTCCATCCTTGTAATCAAATTTGAGCAAAATCAAATGGGGCTCTCTATGAAAGTACCTTTTGTTGATCTGAACGAGCTGGTAATTTACAAAATACCCTTCTTTTGTGAGGTAGGCTAAAGAAATAAGGAGGGGAGGAAAAAAAGAAAGAAAGAAAGAAAGAACCGGTGGCTTTTAACGCTGGGCCTTAGTGGGACTCGACATGCAGTGAAAGCTGCCTGTGTGGAGGAGAGCCTGTAATGCATTTCAAAACCAGGCCTTATCCAAGGCAAGGGAAGAACGAACCGATATGCATTTTGTGGGAAGGAAAAAAAGAACGGGGAACAGGGGAAAAAAAAACATAAAAGAAGAGAGGAAGAAAGAGAGAGGGGGGGGGAAAGCAAAATTTGAATTTGGATAAAGCCTTAAAATTATTTTGGATTTCAATCCTCTCCTTTTTTTTTTTTTTTTTGCACATCGTATCTAACAAGCAAGACTGACCGACCTCATCAGTTGGACTTCCAAAGGCTTAATATTTTGGACTTTAAAGAGGGCAACTAACTCCTGGTGCATCTTTCCAATATAATTTGGCCTCCCAAATCATCTGCATATTTACTTATCACATTCGTGGTTTGGGTGGAAGGGGAAAAAAAAATGTTACTTGACTAAAAACTGGACATATTCTTTCCCATTTGCTAACGATTCGCAGTTTTGTGAAACGGGGGTTCCTCCCCTGCCCCCGGTGTGGCAGTTTGACCATCTAGACAACACAACAGTAAGTTTATGCATTGTTTTCATGTCTAAGTTGAGTCCTATTGAGCAACTGGATCTATGAAACGTTCAGCTGTATTTGCCGGATTTGGGAAACTGTGTTTATGTTATGCAGAGATTTGAGGTTTTAATTACACACTGTGCGATGTTGTAATAGTCCTGATGAATAAACATGAAAATGTGGTTGTTAGTACAAAATAATTTGCCGAAAATAATAAAGTTCAGAATAGCATGTAGATGTTTTTCAGGCTTTGATTAGTAGTAGTCCTGACAGTTTTTAAATCTGGTAAAGGAACGTGTCTCTTTGTAATGAATATTGTATTATCAGCATTGTGCAGCAGTTCTTGTAAAGGTATTGTGATATTGCAAACTTTACAGATTAATTGATTCAGCCTTGCTTTATCATTTTCCATGGTCAAAGAATGAAACATTGTAGCTGGTTAAAAAAAAAACACCCTCTTCTTTTTGGTTGCTATATTTATATATATAATGCTATTGCTTTTTATATATACAAAGGGAATAGATTTGAAATAGCTATTTCAATGGTTTGTTAGCATGGTTTTTGTATTTCTGTAGAAATAATGCTTGCATAAGATTATAACGGAATCACATCCAATATGGTAATTAATCCTAAATTGATGTATGTGCAACGTTTAAACCAAGTGTTAGCATCAGAATTTTTGTAAATACACAAAAACCAGCCGGGGAATTTTTTGATCTACAAAACTTATCATCTGAATTCTATATGGACTCATATAAAAGGTCTCCTTCTTCAGAATTAACAAAGATTTTCTTAACGGAGTTGCTTTTTTTCATTTCCATTCCAATCAGACAGACAGCAAATGGCAGTTTCATTCTTGAGAAGAGAGTGGGCTGTTTGCTGCCTCCTAATGTCCGGTTTATCAATAGCAAATGTGACAAATTTCAAAAGGTCCCCTTTTCCAAATGCACGTCAATTTTGTGTCTGTCTGTTTACAGTCAGACCGATCCTTGATATTTTTTTTAAAAAAAAATCCCATTGGTGGCTGAAAGAAAGTAGACCAGGTGGGATTGGGCTGTTAAATACACCTTGCAATCAGTTGCAATTAATACATAACGTGCATGGTGCTGTATTTTTGTACAGGTAAGCAAATGCAAACATAGGGTTAGGGTTGGGTTAATTAGATGCTAACAAGGGCTAGCTGTTTTGCTTTTAAATCATCAAAAAAGTACCATTTCTTTGCTCGAAGAAAGAGAAAAACTGCATCTTTGAATTTTCACTCTAGGCAGTTAATAAAAATGTAGAAACCGTGGTGCTTCTGGATATTCTACTGAAGACAAGGGCAGAGTGGGAACTGTAACTCTAACATATCAATACTAGAATAGAGGCAGCCAGATGTAGGTGTTGGGGCTAGCTATATGCTTCTCAAAGGACAGGTCCATAAGAGAGGTAGGGTACATAGAACCTAAGGTCTTAAACAAGGTGGATGGAAGTATGAAAAGCCAGGAAACGGGATGCAAATATAGAAAATAAGCGTGATTTATGAAATTAAATAATGTTCGGAATTAAACCTAGTAATGTTTCATAATCCAAAACTGCAAACAACGCACAGTCAGTCTTTTCCTGTTTATTTTAATAATAATAATATGTCAGACTCACGAGATCAGTGCATTGAATACCTCTTAGTTCTGCTCTCTTTTTTCTGACCTCCAACAATGGAGAGCTGGTTGAAGAAGGAGGGTTTACTTTTGTGAAAATGTATAGTGTAGATGTTACTGTGTAAGTAAATGCATCAATGTACAACCTCTGGATAAATCATTCAACCTCTTGCAGGAGCATTTTGGAACTGGAGCATTTCAAGGAGCCCTCTCAAACACTTATATTCTTCTTCTTTTTTTTTGGGAAAGGTATTTCTTTTTTGAAAATTAAAACCTTCTTCATATGGGAGATAAATTTAGATCATCCTGAGGTCATCTATTTTTCGTGATGGGGACACAATGGAGAGGGAATCAGGAGCCAGAATCTCAGGCTAACCTGATGCAATTTACTGAGGCAAACATAATTTTAGGCTGAATTAGTGAAGAATAGTTCCAAATCGTGTGTGTGTGTGTGTATGTGTGTGTGTGTGTGTGTGAGAGAGAGAGAGAGAGAGAATGCTCCTGCAATGGACAGATTCCACCTCAAAGATTTAAGATGAACGGAGAAGGATTTGGAGAAGGATAATAAATAAGAACAGGGACAAAAAAATTGTAAATCTTACCAAGAGAGATTGAAAAAATAATAATATGGGAATATAGTATATATCAGTAAAGGGATGACTTTCAGTGCCTGAAAAGATTCACAAAGGAAAGGAGATTGAGGTCTGTTCTCTATTATTCCAGAGTGCAGGATACAAAATAATGGACTTAAAATTACAGCAACATGCATTCCAGTTCAATTGTAGAAAAGACATCCCAACCATAAGAACAATTCAGCTGGTGGGGTGATGGATTCCTTTTGATCAGTGGTGTTCCAATACAGCCATCTTGCAAAGATGCTTTCATCTGGATTCCTGGGAAGTTGAATGTGATGACCTAAATAGCTCCTTCCGATTCTTCGATTCTATGATCCCTCTAGCCATACCCTAGAAATGTTATAGCTGACTCCAATGCTCTGTGGTTTTTCTAGCGGTTCTTAAAAATATCTTCCAGAGAAACCAGACTTCCCTGAACAATCTGAAGGTGTTCTATGAACTGGTCTCAAGATCTAAGAACTATGCGATGGCAGCGTTGGATCCATTTAGTTCCCTTAGGTAGAGAAAGATCCTTCTGATGGGTGAAAAAGAAATCCTGCACTTTCCAGCATACCCTAAACACTATCATACTTGAATTTACCCCTTGATGATGGGTGGATTTGAGATCCGAGGTCGTAAAAAAATTTGTCTTACAAAATTTGAGATTTTGTAGAACAGAACAAAGTTTGAGATTTTGTAGAACAGAACAAAATTTGAGATCTTGTAGAACAGAACAAAGTTTGAGATCTTGTAGAACAGAACAAAGTTCTAGATCTTGTAGAACAGAACAAAGTTCTAGATCTTGTAGAACAGAACAAACTTTGAGATCTTATAGAACAGAACAAAGTTTGAGATTTTGTAGAACAGAACAAAATTTGAGATCTTGTAGAACAGATCAAAGTTTGAGATTTTGTAGAACAGAACAAAGTTTGAGATCTTGTAGAACAGAACAAAGTTCTAGATCTTGTAGAACAGAACAAAGTTCTAGATCTTGTAGAACAGAACAAAATTTGAGATCTTGTAGAACAGATCAAAGTTTGAGATTGTGTAGAACAGAACAAAATTTGAGATTTTGTAGAACAGAACCTGGAGGCTGAATGTACGAAGGCTGGAGAATATACTATTTTAGGTAAATGTAAAGGTTTCCCTGTCAGTCATTTTCAACTGTAGGGCATGGAGATCATCTCAGTTTCTTGGCCGAGGAGCCAGCGTTGTCCAAAGACAATTTCCATGGTCCTGTGGCCAGCATGACTATAACACTAAAGGCTCACAGAACGCTGTAATCTTCCCACTGAAAGTGGTACCTATTAATCTGCTCACATTTGCATGCTTTCAAACTGCTAGGTGGACAGGAGCTGGAGCAAGTAATGGGAGCTCACCCTGTTGCTCAGAGCTAGGATCTCGAACCCAGGCAGTCAGCTCTCCAGGCTCAGTATCTTTGAACCGAATTTAATGAATGCTGGAGAATATGCTATTTTAAATTAGTACAATTCAAGGCTGCTGTCTCACTCACTGGCTGGAGATGAGATACGGATGATAGCAGGGAAACCACATAGGAAATTGAAGTTGTCTTATATAACTGAGCAATGGTTAAATGGAAGCACTAGAATAGAATAGAATAGAATAGAATAGAATAGAATAGAATAGAATAGAATAGAATAGAATAGAATAGAATAGAATAGAATAGAATTTTTTATTGGCCAAGTGTGATTGGACACACAAGGAATTTCTCTTGGTGCATATGCTGTCAGTGTACATAAAAGAAAAGATACGTTCATCAAGGTACAACATTTACAACACAAATGATGGTCACTAGAATGCTTTGCTAAGTTTACAGGACAGGTAGTCCTTGACCTATCACTATAGTTGACCCCGGAATTATGGTCAAACATTGTCACGGTCTTTACGTAGATTAGCATGTGACCGCATCTGATTTTGCAACCTTTTTTTGCGATGGTCATTAAGCGAATGTCACAGTTGTTAAACAAATGCAGTTATTAAGTAAACCCATTATACCCAAAGGGCGGGGTTGTTGTTTTTTTGCCAGAAACTGGAAGTAAACGCCTGTTTCCTTAAAAAAAAAAAGTCAATTGTAGTCGTGCCACTGAAGGGTGCTACAAAGGCGGGCTGATTACCCCCAAATGTATCATGTCACTGCAGGGGTGGGGGGAGACAACTGTTGAAACTTTAAAACTGGATCATAAGTTTTGGGGAGATCCCCAAAGGGGGAGATCCATTATAAGTTTGACTGGTTGCTAAGTGACTGGTGGGTTTCAAAAAATTTTACTACTGGTTCTGTGGGCATGGCATAGCTTGGTGGGTGTGGCAGGGGAAGGATACTGTAAAAGCTCTGTTCCTTCCTCACTCCTGTGGGAAGGTTACTGCAAAATCCCCATTTCCTCCCAATCAGCTAGGACTCGGGAGGCAGGGAATAGATGGGGACGGGGCCAGTCAGAGGTGGAATTAACCGGTTCTCCAAACTACTCAAAATTTCCACTACCGGTCCTTCAGAACTGGTCAGAACCTGCTGAAACCCACCTCTGGACTGGTTGTAAGTCAAAGGCTACCTGTAATGTCTGTTCTACTTCTTCTAATAGTCATCGCCCTGTTGGAGCCTGAGTCCATGGAGGAAGGCGAGCCAGAGCTGGGGCTGATGGAGGTTGAGGGGGCGGCCTCATTGTCTCCAGAGGAATACGGGGAAGAGCAGGACGAGGCAGCCCTGGGGCTCTCAGGGTTGGGATGGCTTGCCAGCAGGGAAGAACAGGGGAAGGACAACCAAGAGAGTGGGGAAGAGAGAGAGTGGAGATGAGAAGTGACGGAGCTCAGATGACAAGCAAGGACTGCCCCCTCCTGATCCCCGAGCATGGAGAGTGGAGAGGAGCAGTGCAGGCCGACGTGATGACTCAGGAAGAGAGCGCCCTGCCCCTCTTTACAAGGCACACCTGGGGACTGAGACTTAAGGAGATGCTGTAGGGAGGGGCACTTGTCGGGAACAAGCACTGAATTCATGGAGCTTTGTGAGCCATTGCCGACGTCTGGATTTCGCTGGACTTCTTGCCTTCTTGCTGCTTTGTTTCTTTGCCTCGCTGGACTTCTTGCCTTGAAGACGTTGTGCTAACAGCGTTTTGTTGGACTACTCACAGCCAGAGGCTGCTAGAGATGTGTGTGAACGTTTTGCTCCATGACTTGCCATAAACGTGGGAGTGTTTGGAGGAAAGTTGGAGCAATAAAGGAGAGTGGGAACTATCAGCTGGCTGTGTTGCTGCTGGGCCTTGCCCCGGGGCCATCACACTGATTCTCTTCGGAAAAGTTTATTCCTGGTTTGCCTCTAAGTCCTTTTCTGATTCATCTTTTCTGTATAGTGAAAACTGATTATCTGTATTGCTTGGAGTTGCTGGAGGATTTATCTAGGAATGTAAACTTCAAGAATCTCTTATTAGTTGGACAGGCCTGATTGATGTTAGCAATTATTTTGATATTTTTTTATTACCGGTTTATAAAGACTACATCCAGTTTTGCTCACCATATTATAAAAAAGATGTTGAGACTTTGGAAAGAGTGCAGAGAAAAGCAACAAAGATGATTAAAAGCCTGGAGATTAAACATATGAAGAACAGTGGCAGAAATTGGTGTATGTCTAATCCAGAGGTCTTCAAATTTGGCAGTTTTAAGACTTGTGGACTTCAACTCCCAGAATTCTTCAGCCAGCATAGCTGGTTGGAGAATTCTGGGAGTTGAAGTCCACATGGTTTAAAGCTGCCAAGTTTGGGGACCCCTGGTCTAATCTAATGAAAAGAAAGACTAGGATTGACATGATAGCAATGTGCCAATATCTAAGGCGCTACCACAAAGAGGAGTGTGGGGGGGTGTCAACCTATTTTCCAAAGCACCAGAAGCAATGGATGGAAACTAAGCAAGGAGAGAACCAACCTAGAAATAATGAACAATTATCTGACAGTGAGAACAATTAATCAGAAATTGTGGATTTGCATCAATGGAGGCTTTTAAAAAAAGACTGGACAGCCATTTTTCTGAAATGGTATAGGCTTTCCTGCTTGAGCAGAGGGTTGGACTAGAAGACCTCCAAGGTCCCTTCCAACTCTGCTATTTTGATTCCCAGTGGAATTTTGGTGCCCTGTTCTATTTTACTTTTCCATGTTTGTAGTCTCGTAAGCGTTCTAAAGGTATGCTGTAAAATCTTTTCCTTTTTCAAAGGATTATATAATTTTTGATGAAATTGGTGTTTTGGATTTTTGATAACTTTTATTGCTCCAATCCATTGCAATATACATTGCACTCCTTTCCATGTAGATATTCATACATTACATTTAAACCAATGGGGGGAAGGAACTTGAACTGGGAATAGCAAGCACTCTTGAAGTTAGGGAGATCACGGTTAAAGGAATAAAGAAGTTGGACAAATCTACAGCATTCATTATTAAATGGAAATTACAACAATCAAACAGATTACTTGAAGCATTTGTAAGAAAACCAGCTTTTGTTTGCCTAAAGAAAGCTTGAAAATACAATTTGGAGCTCAGAAAGTAGTTGACAATAACTAAGCACGGAAGCAAACATAATTTATATGACTTACTAACAAGGGTGTAACTTGCTAAAATAAGAAAAAAGGGAAAGGAAAATAAAATGGAGGGCAAAGATAACCAGCTTCCAATTAGAGAATTTTGAAATCAGGATGATTGTGTGGTTTCTACCCGGTAGAATGGTATGAAAAATGGTTGGAATGAAAAATGGTTAAAGGTAAAGGTTCCCCTCGCACATACGTGCTAGTCATTCCCGACTCTAGGGGGCAGTGCTCATCTCCGTTTCAAATCCGAAGAGGCAGCGCTGTCCGAAGACGTCTCCGGCATTTAGTCATGTGGCTGGCATGACTAAATGCCAAAGGCAGACGGAACTCTGTTACCTTCCCACCAAAGGTGGTCCCTATTTTTCATTGCATTTTTACATGTTTTCGAACTGCTAGGTTGGCAGAAGCTGGGACAAGTAACAGGAGCTCACCCCGTTATGCGGCACTAGGGATTTGAACTGCTGAACTGCCAACCTTTCGATCGACAAGCTCAGCATCTTAGCCACTGAGCCATCGCGTCCCTCTGAAAAATGTTTACTGATTAATATAAATGTGAAAGAGAATGAAGGCAGAATGAAAGAATGAGGAACAGTTGCAGGAATTTGATACGTTTAGCCCAATGAACAAAATCACAAGACTATGTCTGAATTCCTTTGCTAATGTCTTGAATGCAAATTCATTGGAGACATCAATGATGCTAGGAATGGTTAGTGGATCAAGAAGAAGGGGCAAGCAAAGAACTCGCTGACTTGATACCACCAAATCGGATACAAATATGACCATCCAACAATTGAAAGAAACTGTGCTTGAGAAGGTAGCATGGAGACCATTTGCCTACAAAGTTGTCAAGAGTTGGACACAACTTAATGGTTGAAACAACAACAGTCTAAAGAAAAGAAGGACTAGGGGAAACATGATAGCAGTGTTCCAATACCTCAGGGGCTGTCAAAAAGAAGAGGGGTTCAACTTGTTCTCCAAAGCACCTGAAAGCAGGACAAGAAGCAATGGATGGAGACTAATCAAGGAGAGGAGCAACCTAGAACTAAGGAGAAGTTTCCTGACAGTTAGAATGATTAATCAGTGGAAAAACTTGCCTCCAGAAGTTGTGGCTGCTCCATCACTGGAGGTTTTTAAGAAGAAATTGAGCAGCCATTTGTCTGAGATGGTATAGGGTCTCCTGCTTGAGCAGGAAGTTGGACTAGAAGACCTCCAAGGTCCCTTTCAACTCTGTAATTCTGACTCTATATCCCTTCTCTAGTATCTGCCATATAGGAGCCAGATAACCCAATACCTTCTTAGCCTTCTTGACATCCGTGAAGATCTGACCCTTCCCACGGATGCTACAACAGGATGGGAGTTAAATCCAGCATGGATATTGTTGGCATGGGACAGGGGTCTGCAACCTGCGGCTCTGGAGCCGCATGTGGCTCTTTCATCCCTCTGCTGCGGCTCACTGTCGCTCAAAAGATGCGTCACAACCACCAATGTGTGACACCCACCGGCACACAGTTTATCGAGCCTTTTGACCTATCTTTTTTTTTGGAGGGGGGGGAGTTCAAAATGTTTTTGTTGCCTGCAGAAATAAAAAATTGTTTTCTCTGTAGCAGTTCATTGATTACATGAATGCAACACACTATAGTTTTTTTATACATAGCATAAAGGTAAAAAACGATATATGGAGTGTTAGCTTCATTTTAGATGTCAAAAGGGTTTTGTGGCTCCCGGTGTTTTCTCGAATCCAAATGGCTCTTTGAGTGTTTAAGGTTGGCCGATCCCCGGTATGGGATTATAATGGTGCCTTGGTGAGAATGTGATGGTTTTATAATTTTCTAGGATTCTGATTACTATCTGCCATTCTGTTATTTAGAAAGTAAGTTGTTTGTGTGAACATGGAAGGAAAGGCAGGCTATAGGAAGGGAAGAAAACAGTGGTGAAATCCAAATTATTTTACTACCGGTTCTGTGGGTGTGGCTTGGTGGGCGTGGTGTGGTGGTGTGGAAATACTGGAGTGCAAAGAAGAGCAACAAAGATGACCAGGGGAGTGGAGGCTAAAACATATAAAGAATGGTTGCTGGAATTGGGTATGTCTAGTTTAATGAAAAGGGACGCGGTGGCTCAGTGGCTAAGACGTTGAGTTTGTCGATCGAAAGGTTGGCAGTTCAGTGGTTCGAATCCTTAGTGCTGCTGCATAACAGGGTGAGCTCCCGTTACTTGTCCCAGCTTCTGCCAACCTAGCAGTTCGAAAGGATGTAAAAAATGCAAGTAGAAAAATAGGGACCACCTTCGGTGGGAAGGGAAAGCATTCTGTGTGCCTTTGGCATTGAGTCATGCCGGCCACATGACCATGGAGATGTCTTTGGACAGTGCTGGCTCTTCGGCTTTGAAACGGAGATGAGCACCACCTCCTAGAGTCGGAAATGACTCGCACATATGTGCGAAGGGAACCTTTACCTTTACTTTTAGTTAAATGAAAAGAAGGACTGGAGTGACATGATAGCAGTGTTCCAATATTTGAGGGGCTGCCATAAAGAAGAGGGGGTCAAGCTATTTTGCAAAGCACCTGAGGGCAGGACAAGAAGCAACAGATGGAAACTAATCAAGGAGAGAAGCAACCTAGAACTAAGGAGAAATTTCCTGACAGTTAGAACAATTAATCAATAGAACAACTTGCCTCCAGAAGTTGTAAATGCTGCAACACTGGAAGTTTTTAAGAAGAGATTGGACAACCATTTGTCTGAAATGGTATAGGCCATGATGGCGAACCTAGGGCACGTGTGCCCAAAGTGGCAGGCAGACCCATGTCACCACGCATGCCCAGCGTCGCCCGTTCCTCTTACAGGTTTCTGGCTTGCATGTGTGTGTGATGATCAGTTGGCCCTTGTGCATGCGGCAGTGCTGGAAACTGGAAGAGCTGGTCTTCCGTTTTCTGGCATGAGCATGTATGCCAGCCAGCAGATTGTCGCGTGCACATGCGCGGCAGTAACCAGAAGACTTGCTGGCTGGCTCTCATGTGCGTGCCAGAAACCAGAAATACTGTTGTGTCCCACTCCCCCTCTGACGACCGGGTCTGGGAAGTCTGTATCAAGCATGGCCACGAAGCCTCTGCAGCTTTGCCAAATTCCTTTCAGATTTCTCAGGGCAGGCAGGAATCCAAGGTGTGACTTCAGCAAACCAGATGAGACTTTGCTTGACTCAAAGTTGCTTGACTCAAGCTGATCCTTTATATAGGCTGTGGGGTATGGCTCCATGACTCAGCACTTATCCAGGCCTGCCCCTCCCTTCCTTCTGCTGATGTTGCCTCTCAGATCTCCGGAAGCGGGGATCCGTCCACTGTGAATTCCCTTCCTCTGCATCTGCTGCTGGCAATTCTAGCACATGGCTGGCTCCCTGCTCACACGATGTAGGAGTGAGGTTTGTTTGTTCATTCCTGACATTCTGTCCGGGCATGGTGCCAGGGCTGGGGGCTGGAGGCATGCCAGGCCGTTCCTCTTCATTATCAGATTCTGAATCTGATAGCAGGCCCGGCAGGAGGAGGGAGGGGCCCGGCTGAGGAGAGGAGGGAGGACGAGGCACAACAAATACCTTATCTGGTGTGTGCATGCCCCCTGGGCAGCTTCTCTTCCTGGTTGCGGCCCTGACGAGTATGTGCGCATGAAGTGCTCCCTTTTTAGCACTTGGTGCTGCACGTGCCAAAAAGGTTCACCATCACTGGTATAGGGCTTACCCCTTCATAAGTAGGGGGTTGGACTAGAAGACCTCCAAGGTACCTTCCAACTATTCTATTCTATTCTATTCTATTCTATTCTATTCTATTCTATTCTATTCTATTCTATTCTATTCCATCCCATCCCATCCCATCCCATCCCATCCCATCCCATCCCATCTCAGAGCTTAATCTCAATAAGTATTGCAAAAGAATTATTTTAGTTTTTTCCTCCATCCCAGAGAGGGGCAACCTGCAACTCCAAGACTCCTTTTTGTAGGTCCCACTGCTACCTTTGCCCATCATTGTCTCAATATAAACCACCAGCAATATTCTCCCCATCGTCTTTGCATTCTTCCTCTCTTCTCTTCTCACCTCAGATCTTCACACGGCAACAAAGATGTCCCACCGCCATTGGCTGCCATATCCTACCCTTGGTTTTTAAGCGGGTTTACTGAGTAACAGAAGGAAGGAAGATTAAACTATATGTAATTTAGAGACATGCAATCAGTCTAGGTGAACCTTGGGTTTATGTTGGCCCTCCTTCCGGAGTCTGCAGGAGATGGAAATAATCCACTTCCTGTCTTAAAGCAGCTGCGATCAATCTTTTAAGTTCAAATCAAAAACTGCATTATCTTAAATTACGCTTTACTGGAATTAGTCAAAATCAGAAACGCTTTACATTTGAGCTGGTGAATTTATAATTTATAACTATTGTCATTCAAATGTAAAACCCATGGGCTACCCCAAAGTATAGGAAATTTAAGCACAATCACGTGGTTATCTAATCAGAAGTGATGATCACACACAATCCACAAATAATTGTCTGACTTTTCTCTTCGGATTTGTGACGTGTGATGTTACCGAACACCCAAGAAGGGTTGCCTTTTAAAGTATTACGTTGAAAAAAGGAGCAGAAGAAGGGTTTAAGCCAGAAGCTCAAGATGTCCTACAGAACACGCTGAGTTACTTAAGTGATAAACAGGTAGAGATGGTGAACGTCTGGTGCTTACTTCAAGATTAGCACATTTATTATGAGATAACATGGATTGCAGTTCACATTTTCCAAGTAGAGTCCCGCAAAAGAATTTTGTGCAGCTGCTAATCAGCTGCATTTAAGGAGGGTTGATTGGCTAATTGACTGAGGCTTCTCTATGGGCATGTATATGTGGCTTGCTTGCAGATTACGTGAGCTACGAAGGAGGGGAGTACAGATAGAGTGAGTCGTTCAGGGGTATCCAACCTCGGCAACTTTGAGACGTGTAGATTTCAACTCCCAGGATTCCCCAGCCAACAGGGGAGACAATTACAAACTTATCATTAGAGCAAACAGGTTTAATGGATAGGAACAGGGCATCAACGTGAGTGCAGTTACTCTAGGAGGAAACTAGGCTATGTTATAAGTGAAACTTGTTAATAAATTCAGCAAGTCCTAAAGAAAATGATGTCCCCAACGAGTGTTTAGAGCAGAGGTGTCAAAACTCAATTTCATTGAGGGCCACATCAGGGTTGTGTTTGACCTGGGTAGTGGGGGCGGGGACAGTGCCTGGGGTGGGCGTGGCCAGGGTGGGTATGGCCAGCTCGATGTCACTTGTTGAGGCTCTGTTTTCAGCTGTGACAGCCTCCTGCAGCCCTCTGCCAGCAAAAACTGGCATGCGGCCACCCTGAGCTCCATTTTTGCTGGCAGAGAACTGCAGGAAGCTGTCGCAGTCAAAAACGGAGCCTGGGAGGGATGCACACGGCCCTCCTAAACTTTGTTTTAATTGGCAGAGGCACCGCGGACCAGTCGTTCACTGTTTCTAGCGGGGCCTTATGGTCCAGATCTAAGCATCCCCCTGGCTGGATCTGGCCCATGGGCCTTGAGTTTGACACCCCTGGTCTAGAATTATTTTATTTTATTTTTTTTTAATTTATTTATTTACATTTATATCCCGCCCTTCTCCGAAGACTCAGGGCGGCTTACAGTGTATAAGGCAATAGTCTCATTCTATTTGTACATTTACAAAGTCAACTTATTGCCCCCCCAACAATCTGGGTCCTCATTTTACTTACCTTATAAAGGATGGAAGGCTGAGTCAACCTTGGGCCGGGCTTGAACCTGCAGTAATTGCAGGCTGCTGTGTTCTAATAACAGGCTTCTTACCAGCCTGAGCTAACCACGGCCCTTAGAAGATGGAAAGTTGGTAGGACTTTACAGTTCGTTGTCTAGCATCCAATGCATAATTGCCTGCCTGCTGGTCTAAATTGTGTCTTATACTGGGGGCTGGGGAATTCTGGGAGTAAACTTGCTGAGGAGAGAAACAGTTCCTTCATCTTTTTGATGCACAAATAGCCTGCTTCCCATTCAGTTTCTCTTGCTTGACTTGTTCCAAAGCATTTTCCCCCCTGCTTGATTTAATCCAGAGATCTTCAAACTTGGCAGCTTTAAGACTTGTGGGACTTCAACTCCCAGAATAGCTATGCTGGGTGGAGAATTCTGGGAGTTGTAGTCTACAAGTCTTAAAGCTGCCAAGTTTGAAGACCTCTATCTACCCAAAAGAAATTAAAATAGCTTACAGAGACTCTGCTGTGATATATTCAACAGGAAAGATGGCAATTCTTTTATTTTATTTCCAAATTTCTATAGTTTAATCTCTTCCTCCTGTTAAGTTCCATGTGAATCTTGCTTCCTTGGTCATGTGATGTTGTTAGGGACCTGTCAACCTGGGAGTATAGGAGAAGAAGAGACAGAGCCAAGAGAGGGCTCAGCCTGCAGGTTGATTATGCATCATTTCAATTTTGAAAGGGGAAAAATAGGATTAGTTAGTACATTCATTGTGTATACACACCCCCACACCCCCACACACCCCACAAAGCTTTATTTTGCCACTTTGATGCCTTTTTAAGAAGATTCCTTTGCAATTCCTCAGCAATCATTTCTGATGTTACTACTTTGAAATGTGTGATATCATTATTAGCAAATTTGGCACTTCGCGATTCATCTCTAAGACGCTTAAGATTTACATTCATAGAAACGTAGGAAACTGGCTGTCGATGGAGATTCTCAGTCATCCAGGTCATGGCTGTCCCAGAGATGTTTTTTTCAAAAGGCAACTGGACTTTCTGGTTTTTCCTTGAAAACGTTTCACTTCTCATCCAAGAAGCTTCTTTGGTTCAAAGTTACAATGGCAAGTGAAAAAAATGAGTGATGAATGTTTTTCACACTTATGACCACTGATATGTGTGTGTGTGTGTGTGTGTTTAGAAAGGCTGAGTGCCAAAGAATTGAGGCCTTTGAACTCTGGTGCTGGAGAAGACTCCTGCGAGTCCTTTGGACTGCAAGGCGAACAAACAGGTCTGTCCTAGAGGAGATCAGCCCTGACTGCTCTTTAGAAGGCCAGATCCTGAAGATGAAACTCAAATACTTTGGCCACCTAATGAGAAAGAAGGACTCACTGGAGAAGAGCCTAATGCTGAGAAAGATTGAGGGCAAAAGAAGAAGGGGATGACAGAGAACGAGGTGGCTGGATGGAGTCACTGAAGCAATCAGCTTGAGCTGAAATGGACTCCAAAGGATGGTAGAGGACAGGAAGGTCTGGAGGAACGTTGTCCATGGGCTCACGATGGGCAAGCCCAGGTTCGAATCCCAGAAGGGTAATGGCTAACTGATGAGAACTAAATAGCTTGAAATAGAGCTATACTAGTCTCCCTTTATTTCTTTGTCAGTAAATATAAATTTAACACAATATATGTGTTATGTGTGTATTCATACATTTTTCTTTAGTAAACATAAAAACCCCTCAATATCTATATGAACAGCATGTTGTCTGAGTACAGTTAGTTTTGAACAGCAAAGAAAAACGCTAAGCATAATAGTAATCATAATATACGTATCATTGATAATAATCACATAATAATAGTAGCATTGGCTTATCCATACTAAAAAGCTTTCCTTATATGATTAATCATTCTCTTAATCACTTTAGTTTTTAACCTCTCTATCTGTTAGTTGGTAAACCGTTGGTAAAACAAGTCCCATATTAAAAAGTGTTCAGTTTCTTCCTTCTCCTAGCGACTGGTTCGCATTTATGACGGCTGCAATGTCCCAGGGTCATGTGACCTTCTGATAAGCAAAGTCAGTGGTGAAGCCAGATTCACTTAACAACCGTGTGACTAACTTAACAACTGCAGTGATTCGCTTAACAACTGTGGCAAGAAAGGTCGTAAGATTGGACAAAATTCACTTAACAAATGTCTCAACAACAGAAACCTTAGACTCAATTGTGGTCATAACATAATTCCTTTTATGGAATTATGTTTTATTATCCTTTTATTATTACATAATTCCATAAATTATGACATAATTTATGGAATTATGTTATGACCGGAACAAGTCTGTTCTGGTACAGGTACCGGAACAGACTTGTAAGTGGATCACAAGCTTCCTAACAAACAGGAAGCAGCAGGTGAAGCTAAGCAAGATCACATCAAATACCTGTACAATTAGCACAGGGGCCCCCCAAGGCTGTGTGCTCTCCCCACTTCTCTTCTCTCTGTATACCAATGACTGCATCTCCAATGATCCATCTGTTAAGCTACTGAAGTTCGCAGATGACACAACAGTGATTGGTCTCATTCGAGACAATGACAAATCCGCATATAGACGAGAGGTCGAACGACTAGCCTTGTGGTGCAACCAAAACAATCTGGAACTGAACACACTCAAAACCGTAGAAATGGTGGTAGACTTTAGGAAAAACCCTTCCATACTTCCACCTCTCACAATACTTGACAACACAGTATCAACAGTAGAAACCTTCAAATTTCTGGGTTCTATCATATCGCAAGATCTCAAATGGACAGCTAACATCAAAAACATCATTAAAAAGGACAACAAAGAATGTTCTTTCTGCGCCAACTCAGTAAGCTCAAACTGCCCAAGGAGCTGCTGATCCAATTCTACAGAGGAATTATTGAGTCTGTCATTTGCACCTCTATAACTGTCTGGTTCGGTTCTGCAACCCAACAAGAAAAACACAGACTTCAGAGGATAATTAGAACTGCAGAAAAAATAATTGCTACCAACCTGCCTTCCATTGAGGACCTGTATACTGCACGAATCAAGAAGAGGGCCGTGAAAATATTTGCAGATCCCTCGCATCCTGGGCATAAACTGTTTCAACTCCTACCCTCCAAACGACGCTATAGAGCACTGCACACCAGAACAACTAGACACAAGAACAGTTTTTTCCCGAAGGCCATCACTCTGCTAAACAAATAATTCCCTCAACACTGTCAGACTATTTACTGAATCTGCACTACTATTAATCGTTTCATAGTTCCCATCACCAATCTCTTTCCACTTATGACTGTATGACTATAACTTGTTGCTGGCAATCCTTATGATTTATATTGATATATTGACCATCAATTGTGTTGTAAATGTTGTACCTTGATGAACGTATCTTTTCTTTTATGTATACTGAGAGCATATGCACCAAGACAAATTCCTTGTGTGTCCAATCACACTTGGCCAATAAAATTCTATCATTATTCTATGTTATTTTCCATGCTTCCTCTTTGATCATTATTTCTATTGTTCTAATATTATGCTTAATTCTCTCGGTCCCCATTATTATTATTTTTTTTAAAAAATACTTTTATATTACTTATTTTCCAACATATGGGAAACTTAACTCAATCTTTTACAACAGATGAGTGTTTCTCACAGATGACCGGCAATTGTAGTTCTTTAAGAACCTTGGGAAAGATATCATTTGAACCTTGGGGTTTATTTATTTTTAATTTGTCAATTAGGCTTATAACCTCATGTCTTCTTCCCTCTCTTTGCCTGAGTTCCTCTGAATAAATCATGATCTCATAACACCTTTCCTAGTCTGAGATATATATTCAAACTGAGCACCTATTCTTAAAGTTTTGAATAATTTCCAAGCCTTGCGAGAGGGTTGACCTTCCTGACTCTCCTTTTCAGCGTCCCTGTTATCAATTCAAATGAGGTCTTTGTGGTTCCAGCATGCAAAAAATACCAGAGGAAAGCATTTGCATATATCCAGTGCTGGATATAGCTCTTTGTAAACAGAACGGAGCCCACAACTGGTAAATTCTATAAAATAAGAACAGCTGGAATGTACTGAAACTCAAGGGCAGTGAACTCAAGTGTAAAATGACGTATTTATGCTTCTGCTTGATATATGCTGTAGTACCTCCACTCAGTCAAAGAGGAATTTTTGAGGTCTGAGGGAATATACTTGAAATTAGTGTGATTAAACTCCTAAGCAATCACACTGTCCTTTGTTGTAATCGTTTTGTGAATGATTGGCATTCTCTCTCTCTCCATCTTCCACCCTGTCTCCTTTTATGACTGTATCCTCTATCTATCTGTCTGTCTGTCTGTCTGTCTGTCTGTCCATCCATCCGTCCGTCCATCCATCCATCCATCCATCCATCATCAATCCATCCATCCATCCATCCATCCATCCATCCATCCATCCATCCATCCATCCATCCATCCATCCATCCATCTATCTATCTATCTATCTATCTATCTATCTATCTATCTATCTATCTATCTATCCATCCATCCATCCATCCATCCATCCATCCATCCATCCATCCATCCATCCATCCATCCATCCATCCATCCATCCATCCATCCATCTATCTATCTATCCATCCATCCATCCATCTTCATTTGTCATCTATCTATCTATCTATCTATCTATCTATCTATCTATCTATCTATCTATCTATCTATCTATCTATCTATCTATCTATCTATCTATCTATCTCTATCATCTATGTATCATTTCTCTCTCTCTCTCTCCCTCTCCCTTCCTCCCCCTCCCCCCTCCTATGAATTTTCAGGGGATGATTATTCATAATCTGATGAACCTCACAGTATGCCAAATGATGTTAGATGAAATACTTCTTAAACAAATACTATTCTGATTTTCGCAATTCAGCAGTCCTATGCTTCTCTGAAACCTGGTTAAATGAATCTCAATTGAAAATAGCAGCCTGAACATTCCAGGATTTCAAATTGAACGATCAGACAGGATTCCAGAAACATCTGGTAAAAGAAAGGAGGAGGCTTATGCCTATATATTAATTCAACCTGGTGTCAAGATTTTAACATAATTTACAAATTCTGTGACAACAATTTAGAGACTCTAATTATCAACTGCAAACCTTACTATTCGCCTCGTGAATTTTCCTCATTTCTTCTAATTGCTGTTTATGTCCCACCACAAGCCTGTGTAAACGAGGCATTACGAACTCTAGCTGACCAAATCATGGAGGCTGAAGCCAAACACCCTGATTCACTGGCCATTGTTTTGGGAGATCTAAACAAGGCAAACTTAAGGAAAGAACTACCAAAATACTTTCAGCATGTCAATTGTCCCACCAGAGGCAAGAATACTCTAGACCACTGCTACACAACACTAAAAGATGCCTATCGGTCTTTACCACGTGCAGCTGTAGGACACTCTGATCATTGCATGATTCACCTTGTACCTGCTTACAGGCAAAGACTTAAAGCCATAAAACCAATAATTAAATCAGTGAAAACCTGGACGGAGGAATCAGAATTAAAGCTACAGGCATGTTTTGACTGCACTGATTGGAATATTTTAAAGATACCTCTGCAGACCTGGATGAACTCACAGATACTGTAAAATGACGTATTTATGCTTCTGCTTGATATATGCTGTAGTACCTCCACTCAGTCAAAGAGGAATTTTTGAGGTCTGAGGGAATATACTTGAAATTAGTGTGATTAAACTCCTAAGCAATCACACTGTCCTTTGTTGTAATCGTTTTGTGAATGATTGGCATTCTCTCTCTCTCCATCTTCCACCCTGTCTCCTTTTATGACTGTATCCTCTATCTATCTATCTATCTATCTATCTATCTATCCATCCATCCATCCATCCATCCATCCATCCATCCATCCATCCATCCATCCATCCATCCATCCATCCATCCATCTATCTATCTATCTATCTATCTATCTATCTATCTATCTATCTATCTATCTATCTATCTATCTATCTATCTATCTATCTATCGGGAAGTAACGAGAAGTAACGTTCGGGAAGTAACGAGGCTGGAGACCAGGGTAGTGACAACAGCTCTTTACTTCTGCACCTAAGATGGCTACCGACGGCTGCCTCGTGAAATGCTCTCTAATTGTTTCTTTATTTCTAATTGTTCTCTGTGACTCACTACGGATTTCCTACTCACGAGACCATCTGCTAAAAATTAAGGAACATTTCTTTAAGGAGCAGCTTTCTTTAATCTCACCCCCGCCTGTCTTTACAAACACGGAGGAGATTCTAACACAGGAGGAGGCAATTCCCACGGAGCCATGGATTACTAAAAAAACCAAACGACGGAAACGAAGGAAACGAGGTAAACGATCTGGGATCTTAATCAAGCTAAGAACTCGCACTAAAACTCCTCTGCCTTCAATTTTCCTAACAAATATACGCTCACTTGCAAATAAGATGGATGAAATACTCCTCTTAAACAAATACTATTCTGATTTTCGCAATTCAGCAGTCCTATGCTTCTCTGAAACCTGGTTAAATGAATCAATTGAAAATAGCAGCCTGAACATTCCAGGATTTCAAATTGAACGATCAGACAGGGTTCCAGAAACATCTGGTAAAAAGAAAGGAGGAGGCTTATGCCTATATATTAATTCAACCTGGTGTCAAGATTTTAACATAATTTACAAATTCTGTGACAACAATTTAGAGACTCTAATTATCAACTGCAAACCTTACTATTCGCCTCGTGAATTTTCCTCATTTCTTCTAATTGCTGTTTATGTCCCACCACAAGCCTGTGTAAACGAACTCTAGCTGACCAAATCATAGAGGCTGAAGCCAAACACCCTGATTCACTGGCCATTGTTTTGGGAGATCTAAACAAGGCAAACTTAAGGAAAGAACTACCAAAATACTTTCAGCATGTCAATTGTCCCACCAGAGGCAAGAATACTCTAGACCACTGCTACACAACACTAAAAGATGCCTATCGGTCTTTACCACGTGCAGCTGTAGGACACTCTGATCATTGCATGATTCACCTTGTACCTGCTTACAGGCAAAGACTTAAAGCCATAAAACCAATAATTAAATCAGTGAAAACCTGGACGGAGGAATCAGAATTAAAGCTACAGGCATGTTTTGACTGCACTGATTGGAATATTTTTAAAGATACCTCTGCAGACCTGGATGAACTCACAGATACTGTAACATCATATGTCAGCTTCTGTGAAGACCTATGTGTACCTACAAGGAACTTGCGAATACACAGTAATAACAAACCTTGGTTTACACCTAAACTTAAGCAGCTACGACATTCCAAAGAGGAAGCCTACAGAAAAGGTGATAAAATGCTGTACAATCAGGCCAGAAATGCACTAACAAGGGAGATAAGAGCAGCAAAAAGAAGCTACTCTGAAAAGCTAAAGAATCAATTTTCAGCAAATGAACCAGCAAACATGTGGAAAACTCTTAAAAATATCACCGGCTATGGCAAACCTCCTTCCCAGGCTGAAGGTAATCAACAACTGGCAGATGACCTGAATGAGTTTTACTGCAGGTTTGAAAGGAAACTACAGCCACCTATCTCCACAACCCCATCTCAGACACACCAACAACAGCCAAGCCTCCTACAACTGACCCCATTTCATTGGGTTCACAACCCCTAGTGATCACAGAAAAGGAAGTGCAGGACCTATTTCACAGACAAAAGCCAGGAAAAGCTCCAGGCCCAGACAAGATAACTCCTTCTTGCTTAAAAGTCTGTGCTGACCAATTGGCCCCCATCTTCACCCATATTTTCAATAAATCACTAGAGATGTGCTATGTTCCTTCTGCTTCAAACGCCTACCATCATCCCAGTGCCAAGAAGCCCACCAACAAGGAACTGAATGACTACAGACCAGTTGCTCTAACATCTGTAGTCATGAAAACCTTTGAAAGGCTAGTGCTTTCCTACCTGAAAACCATCACGAATCCGCTTTTAGACCCCTTGCAATTTGCATACCGAGCAAATAGATCAACAGATGATGCTGTTAATATGGCTCTGCACTACATCCTACAACATCTTGAGTCTCCAAAGACCTATGCAAGGGTCCTTTTTGTAGACTTTAGTTCAGCATTCAATACCATCATTCCAGACATTCTTCTAACTAAGCTAAACCAGCTACAGGTACCGGAACAGACTTGTAAGTGGATCACAAGCTTCCTAACAAACAGGAAGCAGCAGGTGAAGCTAAGCAAGATCACATCAAATACCTGTACAATTAGCACAGGGCCCCCCCAAGGCTGTGTGCTCTCCCCACTTCTCTTCTCTCTGTATACCAATGACTGCATCTCCAATGATCCATCTGTTAAGCTACTGAAGTTCGCAGATGACACAACAGTGATTGGTCTCATTCGAGACAATGACGAATCCGCATATAGACGAGAGGTCGAACGACTAGCCTTGTGGTGCAACCAAAACAATCTGGAACTGAACACACTCAAAACCGTAGAAATGGTGGTAGACTTTAGGAAAACCCTTCCATACTTCCACCTCTCACAATACTTGACAACACAGTATCAACAGTAGAAACCTTCAAATTTCTGGGTTCTATCATATCGCAAGATCTCAAATGGACAGCTAACATCAAAACATCATTAAAAAGGACAACAAAGAATGTTCTTTCTGCGCCAACTCAGTAAGCTCAAATTGCCCAAGGAGCTGCTGATCCAATTCTACAGAGGAAATATTGAGTCTGTCATTTGCACCTCTATAACTGTCTGGTTCGGTTCTGCAACCCAACAAGAAAACACAGACTTCAGAGGATAATTAGAACTGCAGAAAAATAATTGCTACCAACTTGCCTTCCATTGAGGACCTGTATACTGCACGAATCAAGAAGAGGGCCGTGAAAATATTTGCAGATCCCTCGCATCCTGGACATAAACTGTTTCAACTCCTACCCTCAAAACGACGCTATAGGGCACTGCACACCAGAACAACTAGACACAAGAACAGTTTTTTCCTCAAGGCCATCACTCTGCTAAACAAATAATTCCTCAACACTGTCCGACTATTTACTGAATCTGCAGTAATTAATTTAATTTAATTAATTTAATTAATCGTTTCATAGTTCCCATCACCAATCTCTTTCCACTTATGACTGTATGACTATAACTTGTTGCTGGCAATCCTTATGATTTATATTGATATATTGATCATCAATTGTGTTGTAAATGTTGAACCTTGATGAACGATCTTTCTTTTATGTACACTGAGAGCATATGCACCAAGACAAATTCCTTGTGTGTCCAATCACACTTGGCCAATAAAATTCTATTCTATTCTATTCTATTCTATTCTATCTATCTATCCATCCATCCATCCATCCACCCACCACCCACCCACCCACCCACCCACCCATCCATCCATCTACCTACTGTCTCAAGTTTGATCCTGATAGGGTCAAGGTTTACCGACTCAGGTCGGTAAAATGAAGACCTAGATTGTTGGGGGCAATAGTCTGACTCTGTAAACTGCTGGAGGGGGCTGTAAAGTACTGTGAAGCAGTATATAAGTCTAAGTGCTATTGCTAAGTAGGAAGGAAGGAAGGAAGGAAGGAAGGAAGGAAGGAAGGAAGGAAGGAAGGAAGGTGTGGTAGTGCAGTTGAATGCAATATTGTAGGCAAACTCTGCCTACTGTCTCAAGTTTGATCCTGACAGATTCAAGGTTGACTCAGCCTTCTATCTTTCCGAAGTCGGTAAAATGAGGACCCAGATTGTTGGGGGACAATAGGCTGACTCTGTAAACTGCTGGAGGGGACTGCAAAGCACTGTGAAGCAGTATATAAGTCTAAGTGCTATTGCTAAGTAGGAAGGAAGGAAGGAAGGAAGGAAGGAAGGAAGGAAGGAAGGAAGGAAGGAAGGAAGGTGTGGTAGTGCAGTTGAATGCAATATTGTAGGCAAACTCTGTCTACTGTCTCAAGTTTGATCCTGACAGACTCAAGGTTGACTCAGCCTTCCATCTTTCCGAAGTCGGTAAAATGAGGACCCAGATTGTTGGGGGACAATAGGCTGACTCTGTAAACCGCTTAGAGAGGGCTGTAAAGCACAATGGGGTGATATATAAGTTGTTGTTAGTTGCGAAGTCGTGTCCGACCCATCGCGACCCCATGGACAACGTTCCTCCAGGCCTTCCTATCCTCTACCATCCTCTGAAGTCCATTTAAGCTCTTGCCGACTGCTTCAGTGACTCCATCCAGCCACCTCGTTTTCTGTCGTCCCCTTCTTCTTTTGATATATAAGCATATAAGTCTAAGTGCTAGTGCTAGTGCCACTGCTAATGTTTTGCCAACCTCAGTATTTTAAGAGCAATTTAAAAAGCTGATTGAGGCAAAAAAAGAAAAAGGAAAAAAAAAAGAGAAAAGCTTCCCCCTGCCCCAAATAGAATAGAATAGAATAGAATAGAATTTTTATTGGCCAAGTGTGATTGGACACACAAGGAATTTGTCTTGGTGCATATGCTCTCAGTGTACATTAAAAAAAAAGATACGTTCATCAAGGTACAACAAATTTTGCTAAAGGAGTGTAACTGTCTTCAATATGAAACACATTTTTTGGAATTATGCAAAAGTAAGCAAGCTCACCCTTCCCGTTAAAAAGGCTTTAACATATATATGCCTGCATCTGTTATTTCCAGGGAAATCATTTGGATAAAGCCGTATGGTTTCATCATTGTTGTATGGAATATATAGATTAAAATTAATAATTATTTTAAAAAGTAGAGTGTTATATTTCTTGCCCAACCATAATTCTATTCCTGGGGATGGATCACAGAGATTCATTTTTTTTATCATTTTAAGGAGTTCTGCTATCTCTGAGCTTGAAAACTCCTGCTCTACTTCTACGACAATGTGACTGGGATAATCTGGTTGCTATAATCCCCCTGATTTAATGGCTGATTTCTCAGTCCCTGAAATCCAACACTCCTGGTTTTGGCCTCCCTTGGAAGCAAAAAGTTATTCCTTCAGCTTTTTGCTTGCTTTCAGTTCCCCCCTCCCCCTGTCAGCAGAGAGAGCATCTTCCAGTATCCTGACTGGCTATAATGACACGTTTTTGTTTTGGCCTACTTCACACCGGAAGGATGCTAAAGAATGGTGTCACTGTTGTGCCTCGCCCGCCCTCCTCTCTGCAACCGGGCCCCTCCCATCTCCTGCTATCTCAGCCAGAGACTGATAGTGAAGAAGAATGGCCTGGCGTGCCTCCAGCCCCCAGCCCTGGTACCATGCCCGGACAGACTGAGCAAACAAATCTCCCTCCTATAGCATGTGAGCATGAAGCCAGCCACAAGCTAGAATTGCCGGCAGCTGAGCAGGAAGACGAAAGGTGGGCTGATCCCCGCTTCCGGAGAATGGAGAGGCGACGTCAGCAAAAGGAAGGGAGGGGCAGGCCTGGATAAGTGCTGAGTCATGGAGCCACACCCCATGGCCTATATAAAGGGTCTGCTTTTTGGCATTCCTTGAGTGAGGCAAAGTCTCATCTGGTTGCTGAAGTCACACCTTAGAGTCCTGCCTGCCCTGAGAACTCTGACAGGAATTTGGCAAAGCTGCAGAGGCTTCGTGGCCACGGTTGATACAGACTTCCCAGACCCGGCCGTCAGAGGAGGAGTGGGACATGACAGTCACTTTGTTCTTTGCTCTTGGTCTCACTGTAGAACAGAGTGGATTTCGTAGAGTATTTTTGGGTACCTAGTATTGACCAGATGCAGTCCATCTGATTTTATATTACTGTGTGGCCCATGAAGGAAGACCATCTAGCTCTTGGACTCAGTTAGCTTCTAAACTATTATATATTATTGACCACAAGGTTGGACCACTTGAGAACTTCCTTTGCAGAATTGTCGGGGCGGGAACAATGAAAATGCCTTGGTAAGGCCACACTTGGAATATTGCATCCAGTTTTGGTCGCCAAGATGTAAAAAAGATGTTGAGACTCTAGAAAGAGTGCAGAGAAGAGCAACAAAGATGATTAGGGGACTGGAGGCTAAAACATATTGCAGGAACTGGGTATGTCTAGTTTAATGAAAAGAAGGACTAGGGGAGACATGATAGCAGTGTTCCAATATCTCAGGGGTTGCCACAAAGAAGAGGGAGTCAAGTTATTCTCCAAAGGACCTGAGGGTAGAACAAGAAGCAATGGGTGGAAACTGATCAAAGAAAGAAGCAACTTAGAACTAAGGAGAAATTTCCTGACAGTTAGAACAATTAGTAAGTGGAACAACTTGCCTGCAGAAGTTGTGAATGCTCCAACACTGGAAATTTTTAAGAAAATGTTGGATAACCATCTGATTGAGATGGTGTAGGGTTTCCTGCCTGGGCAGGGGGTTGGACTAGAAGGCCTCCAAGGTCCCTTCCAACTCTGTTGTTATGTTATGTTATGTTAAAAATCAGTGTCAGCCCTGCCTGAGTTTGAACCTTTAAGTAAGAACTATCCTTGATTCCATGTAGTGAGAAAGGTATATTTATTTTATTTGCCTGTTCACCGCCCTGAGTCCTTCGGGAGAAGGGCGGTATACAAATTAAAACATCATCATCATCATCATCATCATCATCATCATCATCATCATCATCATCATCATCATCATCATTATTATTATTATTATTATTATTATTATTATTATTATTATTATTATTATATAGTTCACTAAACGTCAAGCAGAATATAGGAAAGCAAAGTCAGATCTGAGATTTCGCAGGCCAATTCCCAAATGTATTCCCCCCACCTTTCCCAAAACTGTCCCTGCCTTTGGTCCCTGGTGTTGTCCAATCATATTCAAACCAGATGTTGTTGGAATGGTCTTCTTTGGTATATGGCTACATTCCTTCCCAGTCAGCTGTCCTTGAAGTCGTGTGTCCAGCTGGTACAGTGAATAGTGGAGGCTTCTCCCCACAGCACCTCCCATTCAGTTCCCTCCCCATGGAGTTCATGGCAGGCTGGCACTGAAGCAACAGTACAATGCAAGTCTGAAGTGGCAGTCTTGACAATCTGTTCTGAATTGATTGATTGATCTGAAATAATTGATCTGAAGTTTAAACAGGAAGGAGTAGGAAGCTGTTCTGATCTAGGCTTCCTTAGACAGTATACAGCACAAACTTAGTCCCGGAAAACCTCTTTAATTCAGACAGCTGTGAATTATTGTCATTCCCGGTTGAAAGGCTTCTCAAATAGTCTTGCAGGGGAGAGTGTTTACAAACACCCACCTTATCTCCCTTGGAATGCTGCCAGAGAATTAATTACCCCACGCAGGGCAAGGCCAAACTTAGCACAGAATCAAACGGAACTTTTCCACAGCTTTTACCGACTAGATCAGGGGTGTCCAAACTACGGCCCGCGGGCCAACTGCGGCCCGCGGGTCAGTTTTTATTGGCCCGCAGCAAATTCTCGGTGGACAGTGGGGTGCGGCCCCCGTCCTGGCCCCCAAGGAAGCCGCCGCCGCCGTTGCAGATGCGGAGTGGTTCGCTGAGGCGACCCCCGCCCACCCGGGGCTGCGGGCCGGCCATTCCGCAACTGGGCTGTAGGGGGCGCCCAGGACGCCCATGGCTCCAGCCCGGCCCACCAGACAGAGGAAGAGGCGGGCGGGCGGCGACGCCCATCGTCCCCACGCGGGGCTGCAGCCCCGGAAGCCAGGCGGGCGAGGCGCCTGCTTCCCAGCCCCGCTGGATCCTCTCCGGCGCTGGCGCCTGCACGCGCCAGGGGGCGCCACTTGTCGCGGATGATGGTCTGCAGCTCCCGGATCTGGTCGCTCATGGGCAGGAGTTTGAGCTGGGCCGCCGCCGATCCCGCCAGTCGTGACGCCGCCGCCGCCGCCGCCGCCGCCGCCGCCGCCGCCGCCGCCGCCGCCGCCGCCGCCGCCGCCGCCGCCGCCGCCGCCGCCGCCGCCGCCGCCGCCGCCGCCGCCGCCGCCGCCGCCGCCGCCGCCGCCGCCGCCGCCGCCGCCGCCGCCGCCGCCGCCGCCGCCGCCGCCGCCGCCGCCGCCGCCGCCGCCGCCGCCGCCGCCGCCGCCGCCGCCGCCGCCGCCGCCGCCGCCGCCGCCGCCGCCGCCGCCGCCGCCGCCGCCGCCGCCGCCGCCCGCCGCCACTGGCGCTCGGAGGAGGGGCCGGTGCCCGCCCACTCGCCCCTAGTTAGCCCTGGCCCCTTTCTGGCCTGGGTGGAGCTGGCACACCTGAGTGGCTGCGAGGAAGCGGTGCGGGCCTCGCCTGGGCCTCCCGGAGTCCCTCCATTGGCTGCTGTGTCTCCTCAGTGGGAAGAGAGTTCGACGACGGCAGAAAATCCCCAGTAAATACATGCTGGTTGCCAAAAGCTTGACTTTTGATGTAACTGGGGATGCTGCGAAGGTCATAAATGCAAAGACTGGTGGTAAGTCACTTTTTTCAGTGCTGTTGTATTGGTCGCTAAATGAGTGGTTGCAAGCCGAGGATTACTGGTAGCCGCTGTCAGTATTTAGGTCTCTATGTATTTAGGTTTCTATGCCCATAGCCACATCCACTCAGTCACATGAGGTTAGCCACGCCCACCAGTCACATGACCACCAAGCCACACCCCAAAATAAGCCATGCCCACAGAACTGGTACAAAAATTTTTAGCCCCCCCCGTGGCCCGGGCCTTTGCTTATTTTTCTGTATTTGGCCCTCACTCAAAAAACTTTGGACACCCCTGGACTAGATGAACTAATCGCTTCCTGCAACAGCTCACGTCCCGTTCGCTTCTCTTTTATGTCTTATGGAAGGGGCCAATCATCTCCAAGCCTTACTCCCAAATCAACCCTGTTTTCTTAATTGTTCCTGTCTCCTGGCAGCTCTGTGCATGCGCACACTGGGAACAGGATCACACTGTTCTTCTGCCTCACTGATGTCAGACTCCGGAGGCAGCAAAGAACTACCAGATGGCCTTGGCCCCCTCTCTGCCTCCAACTCAGAGCCATCGTCCAAGCCTTCCCCAGACTCCAGGACTGGCCCACGTTCCTCCCCAACCTCCTCACTGTCCAAATCTGCTGCCAGCTCTCCTGGCCACTGGCAGGCCACAACAGGAGCAGATGAAAACTTATTTTGTAAAAGAGATGGTCGTACTTATCCAGTTGCTGTTTTATTGGAAACTTTAAATTCCCATATAAAGCTAGAATCCTCTGTTTACTATATTGTCTCAGGTCAATATGACCACATCCTGTGGAGGGGTGGGAGAAATGGAAGCTGCTTCTCCTTCCATTTCTTTTCCCCTTGTTTGCCTAAGTTGGTAGTTTCTCAATTAGGGTGCTGTTTACTGCTTGTGTGCATCGCAAGGGGCGAACTAGTTTATATGAGCTGAGTAGTGGCACTCGGATAGTTGGCTCTTCCGGGCTCCTCCACCAATCTTGCTTCACCTCGACTTGTCTTGCATTGCTTTGCATTCAGCCAGGTCCAGTGCTGCCTTCTGTTCTCCACACACATGAACATATCTAGGTGTTTCCCACCAAAGTGGTACCCATTTATCTATTTGCAATATTGCATGAATTACTGAGTGGGGAGGAGCCAGGGAGCAAGCAGCGGGAGCTCATCCCGTCTCACGGAGCTGGGCTCGAACCGCTGGAGTGCAGATCATTTCTGGCTGGCAGTTCCAGCATCATTAAGTCACCGCAGAATTGCATCCCCTAACAGAGTTGTTTCTAGTTGACTATAAGCTGGGTTAGAAATATTGTCAGAAATCTAATGCACAGACTCCTTTTTCTTAATAGGCAAATGAATAGCCAACCTCCCAAGGAACCAGTTTTAAGTAAGGAAGCTATTCTCTTTTTTAAAAAGAAAAATATGTGCAAATTATTTATTACTGATATTGCCCGTGCCGTTGCTGAGTAGCAACAATTTGGGGAGGGAAGAAACATTTTTTTAAAAAAGCAATGGGTCCTTTAATGGATGGCCAACATGGTTAAGTGGAGTGTGCTTTTCTCTTTTTCTAATGTGGGTTTTTGCTTTGTATGATAACGAGATATAAACCATGTCAGTTTTTTTATGCGTAAGATTAAGAATGCAAAAAAAAATATAGTAAAGGATTATGTGAGAAGATAATCTTTTATAACAGACACACAGAAATTGCCTTTTTCACAGTGGTATGTTGGATCATCAAATACATTGAAATCCTTGAGACATCCCCCTAGAATTCTAGATCTTTGTTCTAGTCAGTCCCTCTGAGTTTTATCTTCCTCATCATTATATATTTATTGTTCTAAACCACCCAGGGTCACCTATGTGAGATGGGCGGTATAGAAATTTAATAAATAAAAAAATATATGGACAATGATTTTTCTCCAATTTCCAGAATTTGAGAGGGTTTTTTATTTATTTATTTTGTCGAGTACATATTAGATAATATATATAAGTATAAGCATGAATTGAATACATAAAATGAATACAATTAAAGGGAACATTAGAACAGGGACGGTAGGCATGCTAGTGCTCTTATGCACGCCCCTTACAGACCTCTTAGGAATGGGGTGAGGTCAACAGTAGACAATCTTAGGTTAAACTTTTGGGGGTTTGGGGATGAGACCACAGAGTCTGGTAGTGCATTCCAGGCATTGACAACTCTATTACTGAAATCATATTTTCTGCAATCGAGATTGGAGAAATTTGTATCTATTGTGTGCTCGTGTATTGTTGTGGTTGAAGCTGAAGTAGTCTTCGACAGGAAGGACATTGTAGCAGATGATTTTATGATCTATGCTCAGGTCATATCGAAGGCGACGTAGTTCTAAATTTTCTAAACCCAGAATTTCAAGTCTGGTGGCATAAGGTATTTTGTCACAAGCAGAGGAGTGGAGGACTCTTCTTGTGAAATATTTCTGGACACGCTGAATTGTATTAATGTCCGATATACAGTGCAGGTTCCAGACAGATGAGCTGCATTCGAGAATTGGTCTAGCAAATGTTTTATTTTTTTTTTATTTTTTTTTTTTTGTTTACATTTATACCCCGCCCTTCTCCGAAGACTCAGGGCGGCTTACAATGTATAAGGCAATAGTCTCATTCTATTTGTATATTTTTTACAAAGTCAACTTATTGCCCCCCCAACAATCTGGGTCCTCATTTTACCTACCTTATAAAGGGTGCAAGGCTGAGTCAACCTTGGGCCGGCTCGAACCTGCAGTAATTGCAGGCTTTGTGTTCTAATAACAGGCTTCTCTATTGCCTGAGCTATCCCGGCCCAATATATGTTCTGGTTAGTAGTTACTGGACAAGAAGCTACGCAAGATTAGATTTACAACTCTTAATGCCTTTTTGGCGATGTTTTTTTTATTTTTTTTTATTTGCATTTATATCCCGCCCTTCTCCGAAGACTCAGGGCGGCTTACACTATGTTAGCAATAGTCTTCACCCTATTTGTATATTTATATACAAAGTCAACTTATTGCCCCCAACAATCTGGGTCCTCATTTTACCTACCTTGTTGTTGTTGTTGTTGAGTTCTGGGAACATCAACTTGAGCATGGCTAAGCTGGGAAATTCTGGGTGTTGAAGTCCACAGGTCTTTAGGTTGCCAAGGTTGGACACCGCTGAATGAGAAGCTAAGTTGATAAAATCTTGGACAAGGTCTGGGTGCCAATCAAGCGAGCAATTTGTTGATTATCTTAAGCGTAGGCTGAAAAACACAATTCTGGGGATCTCCAGTAGGTGTCACTATTGGCAAATCTAAATGCCAAAAGCATCACTTATTTGAGTTGAGGTTGAATAATGAATCCACTCAGTTAATATTCAGTAAAGCGGGATTAATTAATATTAGGAGGAAGACATGATAAAAATCGATTGTTCCAAGCCTCTCTCTCTCGTGCCGCCTTGCTGTTTTGCATGTCACGTTTGTACTTTTAATTTTGTTTACTAAACTGCAGTGTTATTCTTTGCACGATCTCACCCTGGTTTCCTCTCTTCAGGCTGGTAAGGAATGGTGATACGTTTTACCTTTAATAATAAATCATTCTTGATTATAGGATATATTTCTATAAATCAGCGGGAGAATCTTTTTAAAGGCATCGACAAGTTCTGAATGCCGGCAGGGGAATTCTGGAAGTTGAAGAGCACTCATCTTTAAAATTGGCACGTTTGGAAAACTCTGCTTTACACTAAGCACCAATACTCTGTTTTGTGCCTGGCACATTTGTAAAGGCTGAGATCTTGGTCCTCTCCATGAGAATGCACAAGTTATATCCCTTCAAAGGCTATGCAGTTTTTTTAAAAAAAATCCTCTTTTCTTGTGCTTGGAGTACTGTGCACAGAGAATGAAGATATGTCCCAAGTGGAGGGCAAGTAGCTTAAAATAAGAAGGTACACATAGTTCAGAATAACTAGAATTGAGAACATTTCTTTCAAGATAAGCGAGTAAGGCAATGTCTTTGCACTTCTAGGTAGATTGAGCATGGCATCTTGGGATTCAGTTTTGCATGAAAATAAATCTGTCGGGATAGAATAAGATGAATGTGGAGGAGAGGTTTGTTCCCATGAAGTTCAATAATGCTTGAGCTGGAAGTATCTGCATACTCACCTTCGGGGGAAAAAATGATTATACTTCAGGGTATTACTTCCGAATAGAAGAGTCACTTCATTTGAGATCAAAGATCAATTCAGATCAACTTCTATCAGGCAGAAATTCTACACACACACACACACACACACACACACTATATTTTCCTGTGCTATAATCTGTGGCTTAAAATGGGTATTGCTGTCTTCAGAATGCTTCCTCCAGCATTCGTGTGTTCTAGAAACTTGGCCAGGGATGAAATGCCCCTGGTTTGGGCCAAGTCGCCCGATCCGGTAGCGATCTCGGCTGGTGTTGTGTCTGCGCCCCCCGAGCCGGGCCCCCTGCCAGAAAGTGACTTGGAAAGTGAGGGGGAAGGGCCATCAGGACTTACCTCAGGAGCACCGGCTTCCCTGGCTCAGCTCCAGGAGCCAGAGGCAGGCCAGGTGGAGGAGATAACGAGGCCTCCGTCCCCTGATTCTTCCCCCCCACCCCCTGGCCATGCCTCCAGACCCAGCTGATGGCAATCAGACCTGGCTGGACCCTAGGTATCGTAGGCAGGAGAGGCAGAAACAGCAGAAGCAGGGGTGGGGCAGGCCTAGGAAGTGCTGAGTCATGGAGCCACACCCCACAGGATATAAAAGCAGCAAGGGCTGCTATGCCTCTTCATAACAGGCAAATCAACTGCTTAACTAGAGCTGAAGTACTGTTTGTTTTTGGGTGACTCATCGGCATCAAGGGAGATAACAGAGTCACTTGGCAGACGCTTGCTAGTTTGCCAGAGCTGATAGTGCTGGCTAATTAAGTCATCGCTCGGACTGAGGCAAGGGGGACAGAACAGCTGGTGGTTTGCAGAACCAGTAGCAATTGCTGTGCGAGGCTCCGTCCACCCTCCCGGCTGTCATTCCTTCCTGGTGTAAACCAGGAAGTAATGTGTTTTGTACCCTCTGTGCATGCGCAGAAAGCTTTTGCGCATGTGCAGAGAGTGGATGTGCGCATGTGATGCGTGCATGTGCACATTTCCGAATCAGTAAGGAAGGTAAGTAGATTTCACCCCTGAACTTGGCTCACAATGACTGGCTTGTCCATTCCGCTAAGCCATTTTTATTACTTTATTACTATAATACTTAATCTGGATAGGTGTTTTGTCCTTGCCGCTTACAAAATCGGCATTAAGTTCATGTTTATTTCAGTGGAATAACAAATTTTGGAATAAATTAATACAGTGCGATGAATTTGGCAGCTAATATTGTCATTTTTTTTCCCCAGCCGTGCTTATCTTTTGCCCATGGAGAAAACTCTTCTTTTATCGAAATCAAAATAGTCTGGCCTCTTATTTGTTTATCCTTCCTTGTGCGAGAGAAAGTATATAACAAAACTCAGGAATTTGTCTTCCTGTCAGCCTGATAAATTTCCTGATAATCGAAAACACCTGAGCAGCAAAATCAAAGATAGGGGGTTGCAGGGTAAAAGATGCTACCATGTGGTCAGGTGACCATGGGGGAGAGATGGCACAACCATTTATGCCCTTTGCGGGTGGGTGGGTGTTGGCTGTGTTCCATGGCTGTCACAAATGCGAAATGTGGTAGTTAAATAACCAGTTGTAAGTTAAGGATTACCTTTACCCAAAATCCTTCTCTCGTGAATACTGAATTGCATGACTGAAGTGTTAAAAACATCAACCCAACAACAGCGATCTGTTCCCAAATGTTGTAGTTTTCCTTTCCTTTCCTTAGATACGTATTATACGCGCAGCCTATTGGTATTTTTTCCCCCTTTTCAGGTTTTTAAATCATATTTCTTTACTTACTCCCACAGAATAACAAATGATAGTAATTACAATGCTGAGCTGCATAGTTTGCGTGGCTATTAGGGAGGAATACTGGAATCAGCGTCCGATGGATTAGAGGTTTCCTAACTTAATTTGCTTGGACTGGTATGTGCTTTTTCCCCTCAAGGTTAATTTGAATCAAGAATTTTGACTCTAAATTGTGAGTGCAAAAATGTGCTTCTGAGAATGTGCAGTGTATCTTTCCTCCTTTAGGGGAAATTTTTTCAAGTCATGAGAATCTTTACTGGAACCCATCTTTCTGTCTCTGTCTGTCTGTCTGTCTCTGTCTCTCTCTCTCTCTCTCTCTCTCTGTGTGTGTGTGTCTCTGTGCCTCTCTCTGTGTCTTCGTCTCTCTCTCTCTCTCTCTCTCTCTCTCTCTCTCTGTCTCTCTCTGTAAACTTTAGCAAAAATGGAATTTGTGTTCACTGTTAACCACGAATTCACAACTTTTGAAGTTAACAAATCAGAGAGGAGTACAGTAGTTCAAATATTAGGAGCTATTCACCTTTTATTCTGGATTGCCATTTTTGAGCTCCTTAGGAAATGTGAAAACAGAAGATGAGAAGCAGCTCCACCCGGGTACCTAAATGATGGACAATAATTAACCTTGATAAAGCTGTTTTTGGTGCTTCCTTGGATCTCATAAATACCAGATCATCTTTGTCATAACAACACATTGCAGCATCCTTTGATTGGTAGAAAAATATTGCCTTTTCTAAAACTGATATTTCTGCAGCCATTTCTTGACATCTGGAATGATATCACTTTTCTAATTCCCTAATATACAGTAATTCTTTTTGCCACCCTACCATCCCTTTGCTCAATACAACACAATTCCCAATAAGCAGCCAAATTCCAAAGTTTGGGTATATGGTACCAACAGAAGAGAACATTTGTTGCTCAGGTTTTTTTTTTTAATAAAAAAGTTTTATTTCCATTTTCCAACAACCTATTCAATGTACAGTCTCTTATTCAACATTAGTCATTAACTTTCATTTGTTACTTACTCGGACCTGCCCCGCTACCACTTCCTTCCTTAACACAACCTTTCCTCCTCCCTTCTCTACCTTCTTCTACTTTCTTCATCCTTTCTCTCCTTCGCTTTTCTACTTCCTCTCCTCCTTCCCCACTCTTCTCTTCTTCCACCCTTTCTAACCCTCTCCCTTTGTGTTGCTCAGGGTTGAACTGTGGGGTCCTTGCTGTTCTTTGAGCTTGGTGGTTTTCTTGCAGACGTTTCATAACCAGTGGTGGGATTCAGCCAGTTTGTCGTGTCCCACTCCTCCGCTGACGGCCGGGTCGGGGAAGTCCGTATCAAGCGTGCCTCTGCAGCTCTGCCAAAGTCCTATCAGAGTTCTCAAGGCAGGCAGGAGACCAGGAAGTGACTTCAGCAATCCAAGGTAGACTTTGCCTGACTCAGAGAATGCCAGAAAGCAGATCCTTTATATAGGCCATGGGGTGTGGCTCCATGACTCAGCACTTATCCAGGCCTGCCCCTCCCTTCCTTTTGCTGACATCGCCTCTCTACTCTCCAAAAGCGAGGATCTCTCCAGCCTCCAGCTGTTGGTAATCTTAGCTCATGACTGGCTTCACATTCTTCAGGCTCAAATGCTGTGGGGGAGGGGTTTAGTTGCTCCGTTTGCCTGGGCATGGTGCCAGGACTGGGGGCTGAAGGCACATCAGGCCCTTCGTCTTGCTCGGCATGTCCGGGCATGGTGCCAGGGCTGGGGGCTGGAGGCATTCCAGGACATTCTTCCGAACTATCAGCGTCCGGCAGGAGATAAGAGGGGCCCGGCTGCGGCAGGGGGAGCGAGCGAGACACAACACAGTTCGCACCACTTCGGGAGAACCGGTTATTAACTTTCTGAGCAGTTTGGCAAACTGGTTATTGGAAGAAATCATTACGGCAGAGAACCGGTTGTTAAATTACTTGAATCCCACCACTGTTCATAACCCAATCTTAGAGGTTACTCATTTGGATAATGAAATGTCTGCAAGAAAACCACTGAGCTCAGAGGGCACCAAGGACGTCACAGCTTTGGTGTATATAATGGCAAAAGTGCTACCAAGAAAACTGCAGGGGACACTCGTCAGAAGTCCAAACCGACTTGGAGACACATTTGTTTTCCCTGCACTATTACTGTCTCACACCACCAGCCATCAGGGAAGTGACTGGCAGGCTTGCAGCAATGAACCAGCTCAATGCACACCTCTTCGTGATCATCAGAAGCTGTAGAAGTAAGGGTGGTACAACCTGGGGGGATGGAGTCAAGACAGCAATCAGCCTGGAATCATTATGTTCCCGCAAGTGATCCAAATCCAACCCTTCTTAAATCCCATTTACTCTTCTTTAGCACCAATTTAGTGATGACTTCTAGTTGACTGGAGTCTTGTGTTTAGGCGTGAGCAAAAAGACATCAGCTTAACTGAAATTTAACATATCATGCCGGACAGAAGTACCGCCTCTGTTGTCTACATATGGGAGTAGACTGACTATGTCAGGGGTGTCAAATTGGATTTCATTTAGGGCCGCATCAGGGTTGTGTTTGACCTCAGGGGGAGGGGGGGCGGAGTGGCTGTGGCTAGGGTGGGCATGGCCAGTTCGATGGACTCATGTCGGGGGTCCCTGTGGTGGCCTGAGCACCCTGCTAGAGAAAATGGGCTCCTGAGCTCCATTTTCGGCTGCGACAACCTCCTGCCAGCGAAAACAGAGTTCACTGCCTTCCTGACCTCCGTTTTCACTGGCAGAGGCATGTGGGCGGTTTCCTTCAGTCCTTTGCTGTTTCTGCGGGCCAGTTCTAAGCACCCCACAGGCCAGAACTGGTCCCCGGGCCTTGAGTTTGACACCCCTGATCCATGTCCCCCTAGTAAGGCACCATAGAAAAGTCTCCTTGAACTTCATTGTCCTCAAAGAGATGAAGAGGTCCTGTTTTAACTTTCCTTTTGATCAAATTACCTGACAAGTGAAAATGTTTTATTCTGTCCCTCCTTTTATCGCTACACCTTTGGCAAAATGTGATTGAGCTGTTGTATTGTCAATTTAATATCTAACACTCTTGAGTTTTGTAGGTCAGTACTTACAACCAGCATTGAACTGCACTTATTTCACACTATCTAAGGAAATAGGGGTTGGTTTTCCTTCCACCTTCCTTGAACAGAGGAAATCCCATTATCTTTATAAACCTCTCAAACGCAGAATACTAATCAGACACCAATTCACAAATTCTTTACCACGGAGATGATTTCAGAAGCGAAAAGTATTTCATAGAAAAGGAAGCCCTGAGGAAAAATATGCCTATTATCGAAGCATATTCAAAGTCTTTATTCCTCAAAGTTCGAATCAAAGAATGAAAATAAACACAGATCTTCTAAAATTATTTAAAATTGAGTTTTGTGCCTACTGGAGAGGCTGCCTCAGGCTATCAACCAGACATAAAATACACTAACAATGTTGGTGATTCCCTCTCTTTTCTCTACTATGCCTCTGTCAGCAAGAGAGAGGCTTTGTAGAAATAAATATAATAGAACACTTATTATTCACAGTTCTATTATTTGAAATGCTTTATTCCTACGAAACACAGTTTGGCACCCTTAGAGCCTTAAGTTGAAAATTGTGTCCAATTTATCTATATTTGAATTTTTTTTCTTAATTTTGCAATGGGAAAATTCTCCATTGAGAATTTTGAATGACGCCTGTCTATCTCCTTGTTTTGCACTTTCTCCCTCTCTCTCTTTCTCTCTCTCCCCCCCTTTCTCCAGTTGCACATATAGGCACTTATACACAAAATAATATTAAAATGAGGAGTAGCCAACAAGACTTGAGGATGTATTTCAATTTGAAACAGGTCAACTTTAACAAAGCTTTAGGATTCATTATTTCCATTCAATTGAAATGCATCTAGTACTCCAAAAAATAAACCCTGAAATTTGTATTCTATCATTCAAAAGCCTAAACCCAACCTTATATATGTGAAGGGCAAGCTTCAAAATATTATTTTTTAAACTCTTTTTAGAACTTTTATTAATACTAATCATGGTTGCATTATGCACGATCTAATTCCAATAGCCTCAGGGATCACTAGAAGTTCTTAATGGTCAGTTGTCATTTTTATATTGTTTTTTTTTTTAGTGTGACAGAAGATGGAAATCATTAAATATATAACTGAAGATATTTATCTCTATTTTAAGTGAAATGAATGCAAATTTGATTTTTGTCCTAGTCCAAACAATATTTGGAATATGGACCACAGCCCCTCTCCCTGGGGTGAAATCCAGCAGGTTCTGACAGATTCTGGAGAACCAGTAGTGGAAATTTTGAACAGTTCAGGGAACCGGTAGCGGAAATTTTGAGCAGTTTGGAGAACCGGTAGCGGAAATTTTGAGTAGTTCGGAGAACCGGCAAATACCACCTCTGACTGGCCCCAGAGTGGGGAGGGAATGGAGATTTTGTAGTATCCTTCTCCTGCCATGCCCACCAAGCCACACCACGCCCACCAAGTCACGCCCACAGAACCGGTAGTAAAAAAAATAGATTTCACCACTGCCCACCCCTCAAATATTGAACAGTTTTGGTTTAGGTTATTACTGAATATAATTTCTACTCAACAATGTTTTAGGATAGAAACACTGAATGTAATAGGTGGCTGGAAAGTTATGGACAAAATAAATCTCATATCCATCACCTGGTAGTTTATTACCAATGTTTCTGCTCCTTCCATACATCACTTCACAACCTATATCGGCAATCAGATGATGGGACTAGTATTATTTATGAAGGTATATAGCTTTTTCTAGAAATCCATTGGGTCTGTGTGTTCTTGACGGGTATATAAAAGGTTTTTTTCCACAAAACAACTGGACTTTCTTGGTTTCTTTCCTTGAAAAAGTTTCACTTCTCATCCAAGAAGCGTCTTTCGTTCTTCTTCAGTTCTTCAGGGGGAAAAAAATCTAACAAGTCCAGTTGCCTTTTGGGACAATTAGGACCCGGATGATTGAGAATCTCCATAATCAATTTGGTCATAATTCATAATTCAATCCAATGTTATTTAGTAATTTTTTTTCTGGACTTGCTCTCTTCAGTCCTGGGGATGGCTTTACCAAATCTTTCTTCACTGAACTGAATAGGAGAGTTTAATGGTGAAGAGTTGTTTTTTTTCCCAAAATATAAATATTTTGGATGAAGTATTCCATCTTTTCCTAAACAGTGTTTTGTCTGGGTTCAAATATTTCTGTGCAACAACCTACATCATTCACACAATATGGGCCTCTGGTGGCTCAGCAGACTAAGTCTGTCTGTTATTAACACAGCTGCTTGCAACTACTGCAGGTTCAAGTCCCACCAGGCCCAAGGTTGACTCAGCCTTTCATCCTTTATAAGGTAGGTAAAATGAGGACCCAGATTGTTGGGGGTAATAAAAGTTGACTTTGTATATAAATATACAAATAGGATGAAGACTATTGCTAACATAGTGTAAGACGCCCTGAGTCTTCGGAGAAGGGCGGGATATAAATTCAAATTAAAAAAAATTAATATTAATTTTCTGGTCTTAAAATTATATAGTATATTAAACAGTTAAACATTGTAAGCCTATTCATTTTTCCTCTTAGATCGAATAGAATAGAATTTTTTATTGGCCAAGTGTGATTGGACACACAAGGAATTTGTCTTGGTGCATATGCTCTCAGTGTACATAAAAGAAAAGATACGTTCATCACGAATCATAAGATACAACACTTAATGATAGTCATAGGGTACAAATAAGCAATCAGGAAACAATATCAATATAACTCGTAAGGATACAAGCAACAAGGTTACAGTCATACAGTCATAAGTGGAAGGAGATGGGAGATGAAACGATGAGAAGATTAATAGTAGTGCAGATTTAGTAAATAGTTTGACAGTGTTGAGGGAATTATTTGTTTAGCAGAGTGATGGCGCTCGGGAAAAAAAATTGTTCTTGTGTCTAGTTGTTCTGGTGTGCAGTGCTCTATAGCATCATTTTGAGGGTAGGAGTTGAAACAATTTATGTCCAGGATGTGAGGGGTCGGTAAATATTTTCACAGCCCTCTTTTTGACTCATGCAGTATACGGGTCCTCAATGGAAGGCAGGTTGGTAGCCATTGTTTTTTCTGCAGTTCTAATTATCCTCTGAAGTCTCTGTCTGTCTTGTTGGGTTGCAGAACCAAACCAGACAGTTACAGAGGTGCAGGTGACAGACATGTCTTCTAGTGTAAATACAATAATAATAGCATTACACATAATTATCCTCATCTTCATAATACTAACAAATTATCATCTTATGTATACCTGTATCAACATATTTTCTATTCTTCTTTAGTCTTCTCCTTTTATTTCCAGTTTTCCTTTTTACTCTCTTAAATAAATTAATAGAATACTTCCCATTTCATATGGTGAAGAGTTTCTTTGAGTGTATCAGTTTTTCTTATTTTAAGCTTTATAACCTAAAAAGGATTTGTGATAAACTCAGCGGTTGCCCAATATCCGACAAGTCAGTTAAAGATTCCGTTCCTACATTCCACAACAAGCTAAGTTTGATTAGTTTTCATCTTGGTAAACTTTGTGATTGAAGGCGTATCTGCCCTGCCAGCTCACCCTATTGGGAGTATGGTTCTTTCTTTTTCAGTAATCAATTTTACCCATTGAGTGTTTGGCTTTATTCTTGATTCTTCATGTGCATGTCCATGCAGTTTATTGAGAAAACTTCCTATGGATCTAAGAATGGGAGATGTAAAACTATGATGTAAAAAAATAGATAAAATCTTGCTGCATCTTCTGCCGTCACTCAAGGCCATCCTCACTGCCCTTCTCTGAAGTACCACAGTTGATCAAAATTCTCTTGTGGGACACTCATACACTGAATATACATCCAACATGTTTCACTCTTTTTATTTAATGTATTGTGATGACTCTGTTTTATTAATTAACTCAGTAGAATCTAAAACCTAGAAAAAAGGTTTTAGAATTATTTAGTTTTTAGAGAGGAACTTGCATATTGTAAAATGGGTTCCTATAAAAATTTACCTCATGAAGCTATAGATCTCCTAGGAAGTGGTATCAAGCCTTTAAGATATGTATGTGGAAGCCTGGAACATGTGGATTATCATTCTGTAGAGAATTATAAATGCTTTGCATTATCTCTCCCATTGTTAATTCTTCCTCCAGTGAAATGTTCATTTCCTTATGCAGTTCTTACGGGATCACTGCACATATTTGAAACTTGGTCTGATAACTGACTGAATACTTCTTTTTCATAATCCTGCCTATTCATGACTGCTATTGCTCTCCTCTTGTCAGCTAGTTTAATTATAATCCAGGGTTTGGGATCAATTAGTGCAATATCTCTAATTCTGCTCTACTTAAATTATACCAATATAAATTGTTCTTTCTCTCAATCTGTTCCAGTGTTTTTCAAGACCAGCTCCTCAGTTAACTATAAGGGAAGTCATAGAGGCCATAAGCTATTTATAGGCTCCAGTAGACAATCTACAGTATGTAGGCCTTAATATCTCATAAATGCAAAATAGGTTAACAACAACTTGTTCAGTGACTGTTCAAAGTTATGGCAGTGCTGAATTAAGTGGTACTGATGATGGATCCCCAAATTTGTGGCTGTCGCCGCATCCCTGGAGTCACATATACACAACTTGGCTCAGATTTCTAACTTAACTCAGTGTCTCAATTCATGTGACCGCCATTTGCAATCGTCCTTGTCCGCTTCGCACAAGCAAAGTTAGTGGGGAAACTGGCAGGAAGTCAGAAGCGGTGGTCACATAAAATATATACATTATTAGAACTTTCCAAGTAAAAGTATACCAAGGAAGGAAGGGAGGGAGGGAGGGAGGGAGGGAGGGAAAGAAAGGGACACAGGAAGGGAGGGAGGAAGGAAGGAAGGAAGGAAAAGAAAAGAAGACAGGAAGGAAGGAAGGAAGGAAGGAAGAAAGGAAGAGAAAGGAAGGAAGACAGAAGGAAGGAAGGAAGACAGAAAGGAAGGAAGGAAGAAAAAGAAAGAAAGAAGAAAGAAAGAAAAAAGAAAGAAAGAGAAAGGAAGACAGGAAGGAAGGAAGGAAGGAAGGGGAAAGGGAAAGCAGAGGAAAGGAAAGGAAAGAAGTTTGATTTTCTGGAATGAGTTACTGTTTATCCATTGGCATCCGTTGAGCATACTATATGAGGTTCTTTGTTTTTCCGTGTCTGTTTCCAAATTCGATGTTTTTACCTGTGCTGTATTATCCCTTTCCATCAGCACTAATGATTAGCAATGCTGTTTTTTTAACCTATTCGAAGCCATACCTATCAGCACAACGTTTGGTACAGTTCCAAAATTGTTGGGGTTTGAGTCGTCCGGCAAACTATGCCCAAATGAGGAACACCATGTTCACGTTCACTAGAAATTTTTTAAAAAGGAAAGGCACCTTAAGGCAGATTTCTCCAAACTTGGCAACTTGAAGAGTTATAGACTTCAACTCCCAGGATTTCCCAGCAAGCACGGCTGGCAGAGAAATTCTGGGAGTTGAAGTCCACAAAGTGGCCAAGTTTGGAGAGCCGTGCCTTAAAGTATAGAACAGAGATTTCTAAAAAATAAAGATTTTGAAGTTTTTTCCCCCAGGAGCATCAAGTCCTGATTATGCTGAAGAGTGCAATTCTTTCACTTTCTAGTTAACTTATATTAAATAACCTGTTCTCCTGTTCTTAGGCAGTGAGCTAAGCTTTCAGGGTTCAATTATCGCCCTAGAAAACATATAGGTAACAATTATGTTAAATTTGAGTAACTTTCCTGAGGAACCGGAGAGACACAAAAACAGCATAAATCTTCAGCTAAAAGGATTAATTTATATAGCAAACTTCACTCCCTAAATATATGTTGAATTAATACATGGAAATAGATACAGGCAAAAATGGGTAAGCAGTATGCAGTAGCAATTATAATCAAGATTATAAGGAATACAGTCTAAAGAATGATGCAATGATAGAAGTCTGTCGTTTAAGCTACATTAAAATACTGCAGGTCTGATGCCTTTGAAAAAATATAGATGAGTCCTTCACTTCTGCCTCTTTTTCTTCCAGAATATAAAATCAAGGCCAAGTCTGAATGTAATTCAAATCCCGCTTTTTAGCTTAGCTGCCATATAGGGTTGGTTACATGTCGTCCTTGCTTAATGACCCTCATTCGATGACTGTTCAAAATTATGAAAAAAGAGACTTACACCTGGTGCTCAAACTTACATTCATTACACAGCCCCCATTGTCATGTGGTTGTGATGTGAGAGCTTGCCAGCCTGTTCATACTTATGCTGAGTTGCCAAGTGCTCCACGATCATGTGATGTGCCATGTGTAGTCTCTCCATCTGGCTTCCCCAGAAAGTCACTGGGGAAGCTAGCAGGAAAGGTTGCAAGTCACAGTCACCTGCCCAGGCACTATTGACTCCCTCTGGCTCGTAAGGACTGGTGGGAAAAGGCCCGTTATGAAATCTAAGCAGGAAATATTGCTTGGATTTCGGGAGGGACTTTTTTCACCCAGTTTGTTTGACAGCAAAAATGCCACTTGATGGAAAAACTCCACCTCGTAGGGTGAAATCAATCTATCAGGCATAGGTTTTGCTGACCAGGAAATTTGATAAAAAAAAAAGTCCCTTTGGATTTTTCCAAGCTCAGTTATGGTCATAAGTCAAGGACTACCAGTATTTTACTTAGCTTCTTACAATTGCAATTTTACTTACATCTTTAAATCATGTTACCTTAAGTAACCCAGATACTTAAGTTATCTGTTATTTGTCAGATACACCATCTATCTCATAAACCGAGGACTACCAGTAGCATTGTATTTATTTAAATTGTCCCTGTTAATTACTTACAGCACAAGGGGCTCTTTTATAGCAATAGCACTTAGACTTATATACAGCTTCAGAGTGCTTTTACAGTCCTCTCTTAGTGGTTTACAAAGTCAGCATATTGCCCCAAAAATCTGGGTTCTCATTTTAACCACCTCTGAAGGATGGAAGGCTGAGTCAACCTTGAGCCTGGTGAGATTTGAACTGCCAAATTGAAGTCAGCCGGCAGTCAGCGGAAGTAGCCTGCAGTACTGCACTCTGACCACTGCGCCACCGCAGCTCTTATAATTGCCAGAGAGAACCCAACAGGCAGGGATCTGCTTTCATTGGACCAGTTTTATACCCCTGCATCTCCTTCCCAATGGCTTAGTTTAGGCATCAGCAAAAAAGAAAGGAAGGAAGGAAGGAAGGAAGGAAGGAAGGAAGGAAGGAAGGAAGGAAGGAAGGAAGGAAGGAAGGAAGGAAGATTACATATTAATGAAGATTAAGTATCTAACAGATACTGGGCACCTGCTAGAACAAAGGAAGGAAACAATTATCTAATTGGGGTTAGACCTGGAAGTTATCTTGCAGCTCACCAGAGTAAATAGGAAAAGCTAGTTGGTCTAAGCAACCTCTCTTCCAGGTGTTAATTAAAAAATGTGGGTCAGTCACAGGATGTCACTGTTCCTGAAGCAGTTTGTGAGCCATGAGGGAATGTGCTAGTCCAGACATGTTGATATCAATTAGTTTATTGATATACTCTTTTCTACAATAAATATGAGGAATATCTGCCTTTCTTTCTAATAACGCCTGTTTTGCTCTTTGGAACTATCACAGACACTGAAGTGCTAAGTCCATTATTACTACTCTATTAATGTTTTTGATAGAATTCAGGGTCCAGGGTCCAATGGATGGCAGTAGCATCCAATTCCTACCTATAATATATTTCTCATTTTGTACCAAGACCCATTTGAACGGACAGATCACAGAATTGTTTATTTCCAAATTGCCGGATGTTTCAGCACTGGAAATTCACATTCTTGAATCAGTTACATTACGGGACCGCCTGCTGTTACCACATGCCTCCCACTGACCCGTACGCTCTCACAGAGAGGGACTTCTCAGGGTGCCGTCCGCCAAACAATGTCGGCTGGCGGCCCCCAGGGGAAGGGCCTTCTCTGGGGCTCCAGACCTGGATATCAGCTTCCCCCAGGTTTACGCCAAATACCTGACCTTCGGACTTTCCGCCATGAACTGAAGACACATCTTTTCATTCGCGCGGGGCTGGCTTAAATTGAATTTTAAATGTTTAAATTTTTATTAATTTTAAATGGGGTTTTAGCGTTTGGTAAATTTTTTTAATTTTCAGGCCAATTTGAATAAGTTTTTAAAATTTCGTTTTAATTGTATTTTGTATTGTTCATTTTATTTTGCCTGTACACCGCCCTGAGTCCTTCGGGAGAAGGGCGGTATAAAAATCAAATAAATAAAAATAAAAATAAATAAAATAAAAGTCTGTGATTTTCCTTTTCTGCTATTTACAGTCCCCGGAACTGTCACAAAATGTATAGCAGTGGTAGTAGCATATCTGCTCACTCCATCTGTCTGTCCATCCATCCATCCAGTAATTTCAGTTTATAAGACCCTCCAACACAAGTTTATTGTTTTGTATAACAAGATTACAGAAAACAAAAAGAAATAAACAATGAAAGTAATAATATAATACTAAGAACAATAAACAATAAATTAAATAGAATCAAGAAGCAGAAGAGAAAAAGAAACACTCCAAAAGTTTTTTTTTAAAAAGAACCCGGTGGGAGGGAGATAAAAATCCAGTATTGAATATTTTTTCGGTCTGTGCATATGCGTGTACGAAATCATTGGTTTACAAAAATACCTTATAACACTATATTATCAAATATTGTATGATAAAAATATCAAAACTTCTAGGACAGTGAGGGCTAACCTTTTCCAGACGGAGTGGCCAAAGTGCGCACACCCAAACCGACAAAATGCAATGTGCGCTCCCCCTGCGCATGCGCCTCCCCGTGCATGCATGCACCCACCCTCACACGTGCCCCTGACTCATGTGCACGCAGGCCTCCTGCGCATGCCTCCACACATGCGCATACGGCCCCACACATGCCCCCCGCACATGCGTGGCAGGGACCTGATGACCAGGGGGCCGGCGGGAGGTACATGCACATGTGCAGTGGAGCTGAACTGGGGCAACGGCTCGCGTGCCCACAGAGAGGCCACTGCGTGCCACCTGTGGCATGCGTGCCATAGTTTCGCCATCATGGTTCTAGGAAGTCATTAGCAACTAGTGTGAGGTGGCACAGTGGCTCAGTGGTTAAGATGCGGGGTTTGTTGGCCCGAAAGCTGACAGCTCAGGTTCGAGACCCCGAATGCTACACAACAGGATGAGCTCCTATCCTCACCCCAGCTCCTGCTAATCTAACAGTTTGAAAGCATGCAAACATGAGTAGATAAATAGGTACCAGCACTCCATGACATCATGCTGGCTACATGACCATGGAAATGTCTTCAGTCATTAATTGCTGTGTCACTGGCCTTGAAATAGAGATGAGCACTGTCCTCTAAAGCTTTGCTGGCAGAGGAATTCTGGAAGTTGAAGTCCACAAGTCTTAAAGTTGACAAGGTTGGAGACCCCTGCTCTATAGTTAACAACGACTAGCAGAGTAAAATCTGCAGGGACTCCTGTACCTTTTTATCTTTACTAGCAACTAGTGCAAACCATAAAGGAAGTAGATTCTGGGGATATGAATTACTAGGCTCCCTGCACTCTGGCTGGTCTTCAAGGGCAGCCCCATGAAAGAACCCATTGCAGTAGTCTACATAGGAAATGACCAAAGTATAAGGGATTATGAGAAGTGTGTGAAGACAAAGCAGAGATGCCCTCTACTCTAAGAATTTTTTTTTCCAGTACAGGTTTTGGAACAGTTAGCCAAGTCCTTTCAAACTGTGTTCTTGCAATTAATATAATTAACAATTTTAATCTTAAAACAAAAGTCTTGCCATTCCTGGATTAATTAATGAGCACAGTAAGTTGCAAAGAGGTATTTTAAAAACCAGAAACTTTATTAAAATGTAAATTTTAATTTTTAATCAAATTAGAATCATTCTTTTCATTTCACTGGACTCATAAAAATTATATAATTTGCTCTTCTTCAAATGCTGGCTACCGTTAGCAAATTTAGTAGCTAACATGCAAAGAGGATGTTGAAAAGCACTTCAAATAACATGACAATCTCATCTCTGCAGTAACACCAGGTTGTTAATTAGCTGAGCTTTCCAAATACTGAGATTATAGTTAAAATGGCTCTGAGTCGGAGATGATAATGATGTACTGCCTGTTTTACAACACATTATATGCAGTGCACATTAATTCCATTTTTTTTTTCAAATTCCATCATTATTAAAAAAAAGAAGGAGAAGAAGAAGAAGAAGCGAGCTCCTATTTAAAGAGTGAAATCACTCTGAGTGAAGCTTATAAGCACTCCTATAATAGTTGCTGCTATATTGGGCAAAGGGAAGATACGTCAAAAGTGCATTTAACAGGGCATGTTGGCTGATTCATCGGAGGCAAGGCAAAACCATCAGGTCAATTTTTTAAAAGAGCAAATGAATAATTCTGAAAATGTGGCTTCTTTAAAGAAAGCACCGCTTTCATCCCAAATTACCGAAAGAAAGAAAAAAAAGATTGTGAAGTGTCTTCTCTTTAATAGAATTGTCTTGAGTTTAGAATGAGAAAAGGAAGGATTCAGAAAGAAACATAATAGACGCTACAGATAGTCCTCGATGTACGACTACAGTTGAACCCAAAATTTCTGTTGCTAAGTGAGACAGTTGTTAAGTGACTTTTGCCCTATTTTACAACCTTTCTTGCCACAGTTATTGTGCAGCTGTTAAATTAGTGCAGTGGTTCTCAACCTTTATAGTGCTGCGACCCCTTTAATACAATTCCCCATGATGTGGTGACCCCTTTAATACAATTCCCCACAATGTGGCGACCCCAACCGTAAAATTATTTTCATTTTGAATTTATCGCACCTGAAGCCGTATTGGCTAGCGATCTGAACTGCTTGCGATTGCCTTGAGGACAGAGGCATTAAAGTGGAGACTCCTCCCTTATTAAGTTTATCACGCCTGAAGCCAGATTAGGCTAGCGATTGGGAGTGATTGCAGCTGGCTTGAGAGGGAGACATCAGAGCAAAGATTTCTCTCTTTTTTAATTCATCGCGCCTCAAGCCGAATTCGGCTAGCGATTTGAAGAGCCTGCAGCTGGCTTGTGGAGTCAACCATTGGAGCGCGATTCTTCGACTCGCAAGTATACTTCCCATATTTCCGATGGTTTTAGGCAACCCCTGGCAAATCATCATTCGACCCCCAACGGGGTCCCGACCCACAGGTTGAGAACCGCTGAGTTAGTGACATGGTTGTTAAGTGAATCTGGCTCCCCCATTGACTTTGCTTGTCAGAAGGTTGCAAAAGGTGATCACACGACCCTGGAACACTGCGACCGTTGTAAATATGAACTAGTTGTCAAGGATCCAAATTTTGAACGTGTAAGTGTGAAAAATGCTCATAAGCAGAGGTGGTATTCAGCCGGTTCAGACCAGTTCGGGTAAACCGGTAGCGGTGACTGCAGTTGGGCCCACCCTCGCCCACCTACCTGGATGTAATGCCATCCTATTTAGCCACCTTTTTGAGGCTGGGTGCATGTGCGGAAGGCTTGCGAGCAAAGTGCCTGTGTGGAAGGACGGGTACATGTGCAGAAGGCTCATGCGCACGAGTGAAGAGAGTACGCATTTGCACCGCAAACCAGTGGTAAGAATCAGAGGTGGGTTTTAGCAGGTTCTGACCAGTTCTGGAGAACTGGTAGTGAAAATTTTGAGTATTTCGGAGAACTGGTAGTAAAAATTCTGACTGGCCCCACCCCCATCTAGTCTCTGCCTCCCAAGTCCCAGCTGATCGGGAAGAAATGGGGATTTTGCAGAAATCTTCCCCTGGATTGGAGGGAATGGAGATTTTACAGTATCCTTCCCCTGGAGTGGGGGGGGGGAAATGGAGAGTTTACAATATCCTTCCCCTGCCACGCCCAACAAGCCATGCCATGCCCACCAAGCCACAACCATAGAACCAGTAGTAAAATTTTTTGAAACCCACCACTGGTACGAATATTGGAAACCCACCACTGGTCATGTCACTTTTTTCAGTGCCATTGAAACAAATGGTAACTAAATAGCAATAGCACTTAGACTTATACAGTATAAGTGCTTCACCGTGTTTTACAGCCCTCTCTAAGCGGGTTACAAAGTTAGCCTATTGCCCCCAACAATCTGGGTCCTCATTTTACTGACCTCGGAAGGATGGAAGGCTGAGTCAACCTTGAGCCAGTGAGACTCAAACTAGTGAACTGCTGGGTAAGACATTGATGAGACATTGAAAAATGTGTTGAATAAATAAATGTTAACATCTTTAGCTCTTTCCATTTTTTAAAGAAATCACATTTTTAGGCATTTTAGGCCAAAGGGGTACTTTCAGGTTGCTGGTATTCCCTTTTTCAACCCTAATTTTATTTCCTCAATTTACCAACCAGGAGGATTTTCCGTAGAATTTGCTGAGGATGGAGACCTCATGGTCTGATAGAGCAGAAAATCATAATGCATGCCTAAAAGTGGAGCCAATCTAGAATGACCACCATACGGTAATTCCAAAAAAGTCCCAAATTTGAAAAATTCCTGGGGGAAAAATAATATTGTACTATTTTTATTGTTTTAAATGACCTTTGCCTCTGCTTACTTCCACCCCCAGCTGCATTTATATTTTTGTATCTGCATTTTTCAACAAGTGACTTTATCCTTTCCAGCTGTTTCTTGGTGTAATTCTGATTACACTGCCTTCAATTGATCAACAACGATCACTTAATTAGCTGGAGCTTGTCAGGTTATGATCAGACTGTTTTCTTGTTGAATAGACCCAGATATTATAATCTATGCTTTTTTCCCCTCAGGATAGTATGTGGTGTTATCTTAAGTGCTTTCCCCGTCCTATATGTTATTGATCAAGCAGCAAATGTGCCACTATCAATCCTGATCATTTAAAAAGCAACTGCACAAAAAGTCATGTTATCAACATAAAAAAATAATAATATGTCAGTTTCCTCAGATTTATTATACTAACTGAAGTCCAGGAATTGGGAATTCTGTTGCATGTTCTTTGTAAACCTTGACACTGTGTGCTTATATTTGAATGATGTACTTAGCCAGATTGGTTAAAAACCCGACAGCTGCGTTCACACAACACACTAGGCTAATTCATTTTAACCTTGGTCATAGGCATCAATAGCAAACTAAGATTGCACCAAAGTTAGGACACACGCATAGCGATGTCATGCTTCAAACTCTGCCATTGGGAACATAGAATGTAGAATAACAGAGTTGGAAGGGACCTTGGAGGGTTAGGGTTCTAGTCCATACCATTTTAAGCAAATGGTTGTCCAATCTCTTTTTGACAGTGATGGAGCACAACCCATAACCGCTGAAGGCAAGCTAGTCCATTGCTTGATCGCTCTCACTGTGAGGAAATTTCTCCTTAGTTCTAGATTGCTTCTCTCCTTGGTTAATTTCCATCCATTACTTCATGTCCTGCCTTAGGTGCTTTGGAAAATAGTTTTGACCCTCTCACCTTTGTAGGAGTCCCTCAAATGTTGGAACGTATCCAAAGACAGGGGTGGGCTGCTGAGGGTTCACAGGGGTTCGGGAGAATCTGTAGCTAAGTTTCTGTGCAGTTTGGAGAACCCCCAAATCCCACTCCTGGCTGGCCCTGCTCACCCTACCCTGGCCCTCCCAGGAGTCCCCACGGACATCTGTATCATTTTGGATACAGATAAGTGCAGGGCATGCGCGGAGGCTCAGGGAGGGTGAAAAACGGCCCCAGAAGAAGTTTGGGAAGGCTGGAAATGGGCCCGTTTCTGGCCTCCAGAGGGCTTTCAGAGCCTGGGGAGGCCATTTTTGCCCTCCCGGAGGCTCGAGGAAAGCCTCCGGAGCCTGGGGAGGGGAAAAAACGCCCCCCCCCACCATGGTGCAGGAGGCCGACTAGGCCATCCCCATCATGGCCACGCCCACTCAGCAACCAGGCAGAGAATCCCTTGCTAAAATTTTTGAAGCCCACTCCTGTCCATAGAGTATTTACTTTGCTATCTTTGGACCATGTTGTCCACTCCTAGGCCTCAGTCCTGTCTTTTATTTTTTACAAAGGAAGTTGAAGTGACCTACCTAACAAGATGGCCGTAAGAGGGCTGGAGAGCTAAAGCTTATGAGGTACATTGGAAGTGCTACATAGATGATAAAATAATACACTTTAAAAAAAAAAAAACCGATTAGAGAAGAAATTTTTGTTAGGCATTAGGTTTCATTTAACTTAACAAAGTGTTTGCAGTCATAATTAAGATGTATATTAAGCCTGGCATCAATTAGACAAATTGACGTGAGTATCTGATTGGGTCCTGAGAGGGTTAGATTTCTCCCAGCTGTGAAAGAGATCGTTTTGAAAGAGGAAAGGATAATTAGTAAATTAGCAGGTTCAGCTGAATGAATATGAGTGGGTTAGTTTTTGAACTTTGACAGTTTGAGGTTGATAACTGTGGCATGGAATTGCAGAGGAGAAATTTTCTTACTTGCTGGGGGAAAAAAAGATGTAGGGATAAAGACAGAGGGATATTTTGAACCATCTTCTCCCTTAGGTGTTCTGGGAACACCTAATAAACTGTATCCATTAAAATGCAGAAGAAGTGCTATGTGACAATTCACATAAACATGAGGAAATAAACCAGAGGTGAAATTCAAAATTTTTCCCTACCAGTTCTGTAGGTGTGGTGTGGTGGGCGTGGCAGGGGAAGGATACAGCAAAATCTTCATTCCCACCCTACTTTGGGGCCAGCCAGAGGCGGTATTTGTCCAGTAGTGGGTTGCAAATCCTGTCGCTACTGGTTCACTCATGGGCACATGGACGCATGCATGTGATGCTTCTGTACATGCGCAGAAGCAACTGGGTGGGTGGGCAGAGCTTCCCGCCACTGCCACTACCGGTTCGCCCGATCCAGGGCGAACTGGTAGCAACCCACCACTTATTTGCTGGTTCTCCAAACTACTCAAAATTTCCGCTACCGGTTCTCCAGAACATGTTAGAACCTGCTGGATTTCACCCCTGATATAAACAACAGTTTTTACTGGATTGTAGCTTTTCAGAATACAAGGTATGGATTTATAATTATCCAGCCATTGAAGGAAGCCCTTCCTTCCTTCCTTCCTTCCTTCCTTCCTTCCTTCCTTCCTTCCTTCCTTCCTTCCTTCCTTCCTTCCTTCCTTCCTTCCTTCTCTACACTGTTAACTTTTTGCAACCCTATTTGTAGTATATTAAACTGGTAGCACCCTAAAGGACTTGAAAATCTGACCGTTGTGAATGAGATAGGGTGGTTGGAGCCTCTTGTGAGGTTTGTTGTCTGGACTTTCTATCTTGTTCTTCTTCTTTTTTTATCTTAACTATTTTTTATTAATTTTTTTTTCCATTGTGTTGAATTTTACTTTTTACATTGCAACCCGCTGCCCCGAGTTGGTCAGAGATGAGAGATATCTAAATTGAATGAATTAAAAGAATTAAATTATTAAATTTATCCGTCACAGTGGTTAGAGTGCAGTATTGCAGGCTATTTCTGCTGACTGCCAGCTGCCTGCAATTTGGCAGTTCAGATCTCAAGATCTTGACCAGGCTCAAGGTTGACTTAGCCTTCCATCCTTCCGAGGTTGGTAAAATGAGGGCCCAGATTGTTGGGGGCAATATGCTGACTCTGTAAACGGCTTAGAGAGGGCTGTAAAGCACTGTGAAGTGGTATATAAGTCTAAGTGCTATTGCTATTAAATTAATCTTCCCACAAATGCAATGGACCTTCCCAACAGACTGACTACAACATTCTTCAGCCTTCAAAAGCTCTACAGAAGAAAATTGCACTAATCTATAATCACTTCAGTGGGATTTACACATCATACTAAATCATGGTTTTAAACAGTGATTCATTGAATAAATCATGATTGGTTGGAATCAAACCTCATGCAAAAGCATAAATTATGGTTCACAAATTTTTGGTTTATGCAACATGCTAAGCTAGAGGTCCAATTTTCTCTGAGCTGGAGGGGGTGTGTGTCACACCTTGAAAAAGCTGGTGGCTCCAGAGCAACAAAAAAAAAAAAAGATTTATTTTTGTGTAATGAACATTAAATAATCTTCGTATCGTTTATCTCCAGTCATGTATTTAATATAATTTTCTACTTTTTTCCCCATTAAAATTACAACTTTACTAAATAAGTAAATAAGATTCCTATCAGAGAAAGGTAATTAATGTAAAATGGAAGAAAAATTGTGAGTCTTACAATTTAATTAATCCCAAATACAAGATAAGGAAATGTAATCATTGCCTGAGAATTTAAAGTCTGCTCATTTTACAGATATGAATCGTATCCCTGTGATGTGTTTGATTTTTTTTTTTTTTTACTTATTATGTTGTGCCATTTTAACTCATGATCTGTGTTTTCACATTAGGTGTGAAACCAGCCAATTGCCTCTTGGTAAATCAAACTTCGTAAAAATAAACCATAGCTTAATGTGACACATGATCCAGGCCTCAGCATTAAATTCCAAATATTTGTCTTGGTGTTTATTTCAGTCCAAGCCATGTATGTCTCATGATTTTAGACCAGAAAAGAATTTCAGTAAAACTAAGCAATTTTTTTAAAAAAATAAATAAATATACAGTTTTAAATATTAATTCTAAATAAATATGTGGAAATTAAAAGAAAGAAAAAAAAATAGAAGCCTTTTTAATGGCTTGTTGATTAGAAACTAATGTATCTCCTTCTTGAAGATAAATCCTTCAAATAGGCAGCAGCTGCTGGTAATTTGGTTCAAGTAATTGTACAGCCAATAAGTTGAAGTGCTTATTAAAAAAAAAAACTGCTTTCTTATCTGCTTGCAAGTTCAATTGAGTAATGCACTCTACATGTGGTCTGATGCTGGGTAAATTATAAACCTGATTTAAAAACACTCCATCCATAAGAGCTCCTATTTTGCTCATCCATAAAAATTTTACTTTCTTCATTACTAATGGCTTGCTGCAGCATATGGCATAATATCTATCAAATTAGGCTTTGAGGGCATCTTAGCTTGACACCCTGCTGGCTTGAAATGTATGCTTAATGTGAGCTGCAATGGCTTTAACCCCTTCTGCATGCCCCCCCACCCCCACCCCTTCCTCGTGGGCTGCCTACAATCAAGGAGGTGGTAGTCCCCGCAATGGAATAAGATCTGCACAAGGCAACATGATGGCACACCTGCGTTTTCCTTGTGTGCGCGCACTGTGCAGGGTTGCTGGGAGCAGGAAGAAATCAAGAGTTATTCGAGAGTTGAGTCAAAGAAATATGGTGATGATGACGCTAGGCATTTAGTCATGTCTGACTCTTGGCGATTCTGTGGGCCATGTCTGTCGTATCCCACTCCCACTCCGACGAACGAGTCAAGGAAGTCCGTAAAAAACTTGGCAACAAAGCCTCTGCAGCTTACCACATTCCTTCGAGGTTTATCAGGGCAGGCAGGAGTCCAAGTTGTGACTTCAGCGATAGAGTCCGATATCAGCAAACTAGATAAGATTTTGCTTGACTCAAGATTGGAATCCCAAAAGCAGGTCCTTTATATAGGCTGTGGGGTGCGGCTCCATGACTCAGTATTTATCCAGGCCTGCCCCTCCCTTCCTTCTGCTGGCGTCGCCTCTCAGATCTCCGGAAGTGAGGATCCTCCCACTCTTAATTGTTTTAGCTGGATCTGCTGTCAGCGTCTGGGAAAGGGAGGGGTCAGAAGGAGTAGGCCCAGGTAATTCCACCACTTGGCTGGCTTCCTGCTCGGAAGGCTGCGTCGAAGGAACACACACTGTATGAGTGAGCTGTATTGAGTTTCTGTTTTCGCTCCTTGACTCCTCTCTGGGCATGAGGCCAGGGCCGGAGGCTGGAGGCATGACAGGCCGTTCATCTTCATTATCAGACTCGGAGTCTGATAACAGGCCCGGGAGGAAACGGGCGGGGCCCGGCTGAGGAGGACGAGGCACAACACATAGCTTATCAAGGCAAATACCTGGACTCTGTCTTTATTTCTACCGAACCACACATGAGACCAGCAAAATAGATCTTCTACTGCTTGTTTGAGTTGTTCTATGCTCTAGCTGGTGTCAGCTTCAATGGTGTCCAGCCACCATGTTCTTGGCGATTCTTTCCATTTACTGCCAACTCTTCAAAACATAATTTCCTTCTTCAGTGAATTCCCCTGCCCGACATAGCGAAAATAAGTGGGACACATGATTTTCAGGATTTTGCCATCTAGTGACAGGTCTGGTGTTATGTGCTCCAGTACTCGCTTGTTGGTCACCTTTGCTGTGCAAGGAATACACAGCCTTCTCCAGCATACACAGTTCAAACAAGTCGATTTTCTTCCTGTCTTGCTTTTTTAAGGTGCAACTTTCACAACTATAGGTAGCTATGGAGAACACAATAGAGTTGACTAACCTACATTTGGTTGCCAGTCCCTGCTTTTCCATATTCGGCTTATGGTCATCATTGCTGGCTGACTGAATGCAATCCAGCGTTTTATTTCTGGGCTGCATTTACTGCTTTGAGTGATGTGTGATCCTAGGAAAGCAATTTTTTTCCTATACTTTCTATCTCTTCAGGCCAGAAGAGTTTATTACTGCCACCCATATAGAGGAATCTGGTCAACTAATAGACGGTAAAGGTAAAGGTTCCCCTTGCACATACGTGCTAGTTGTTCCCGACTCTAAGGGGCGGTGCTCATCTCTGTTTCAAAGCCAAAGAGCCAGCATTGTCCGAAGATGATGATGATGATGATGATGATAATGATAATAATAATAATAATAATAATAATAATAATAATAATAATAATAATAATAATAATAATAATTTAATTTCTATACCGCTCTTCTCCCGAAGGACTCAGGGCGGTTTACAGCCAAGTAAAATACAGTAAAAAGTACAATATACAATTAAAACCAATTTTAAAAAACCTATTCAATTTGGCCCATTAATTAAAATATACAATAAAACCATAAAAAACCCCATTAAAATTAATAGTGGATTTCCATTTTATGCCAGTCCTGCACGGAAGAATAAGTACGTGTTCAGTTTGCGGCGAAAGGTCCGGAGGTCAGGAAGTTGTTGATGTCTCCGTGGTCATGTGGCTGGCATGACTAAATGCCAAAGGCGCACAGAACGCTGTTACCTTCCCACCAAAGGTGGTCCCTATTTTTCTATTCGCATTTTGTATGTGCTTTCAAACTGCTAAGTTGGCAGAAGCTGGGACAAGTAACGGGAGCTCACCCCGTTACGCGGCACTAGGGATTCGAACCGTTGAACTGCCGACCTTTGGATTGACAAGCTCAGTGTCTTAGCCGCTGAGCCACCGTGTCCCATGGTCAACTAATAGTGAAAGTTAAATTGACCTTTAAAAAGAGTCAATGGAATTCACTCATTGGCTCACTTATATCTGCACAATGATTCCAAACTGATGACATGTTTAACCCCACTTTCCAACTCAGCCTGCTCATCTCCTACACTAGGTTACTGAAAGAACTTTCTTATGATCTGGCCAAATCTTAATGAATTATCTTCAAAAAATCCTGGACTATGGACGGAGGGTGAAAAATAAATCAGTCGGTAGTGATATTAATACCTGAGAATATTCTACAGCAAATCATAACACTGTTAGTGTGACAGGGCCTCAAAAGCCATGTGATAACAGAATAAGAGTTGGAAGGGACCTGGAGGTTTTCTAGTCCAATCCCCTATATCCATGATGGTGAACCTATGGCATGCGTGCCACAGGTGGCACATGTAGCCATGTTGGTGGGCACGTGAGCTCAGCTTTGGTGCCGGCCATCTAATTTCCAGGCCTTCTGGGCCTACCGGCAGTAGGGAAACAGGTTGTTTCCTACCTCCGAAAGGCCTGAATGGGGGGGAAGGCCCATTTTTTGCTCTCCCCAAGCTCCAGAGCCTTTCTAGGTGCCTGGGGAGCCCCAAAACAGCCTTCCCCACCACCCCCCGGAGACCCTCCGGAGGCCAGAAACTGCCCATTTGCCAACTTTCAATGGGACTGGAAGGCCTGTTTTTTGCTCTCCCCAGGCTCCAGAGCCTTTCTAGGATCCTTGGGAGGGCCAAAACGATCTCTCCCCGCCATAGGCCCTCTGGAGGCCGGAAACGGCCCGTTTGCCAACTTCCGTTAGGACCTTGCTTTGCCTTCTTCCAGGATATTTTTTTCCACTTGCCTGTCTGATGTTTTTTGGACATCTCAAATCCATTCAGCAACTAATCTTTCTTACCTTCTTGAGGTCTACATCACGTGAATGTTGGGAATATAATTGCACTCTCAGTGCACTTATCTAACTATCTTAATTCCTGAAAGGGTATTTTCTAGATCAGGGGTGTCAAACTCAATTTCATTGAGGGCCACATCAGGGCTCTGGTTGACCCTGGGGGCTGGGCGGGCATGGCCGACTGGGTGGGTGTAGCCAACTGGGTGGGCGTGGCCAGCTTGACACCACTCCCCAAACTGCTGGCATGTTTTCTCTTAGCACTGGGTAGACTGGGCCCTTACATTTCCAGGCCGGCCCCATGCGCCGGATCCTATCACATTGTGTTTGACACCCCTGTTCTAGGTGAATGTAAAGGGGGAAAAAATCCCCAAGATTAATTCATTAGAAAGGGAATTGTTTATTATAGCATCACAGAATCACAAAAGGTTAGATTTGGAAGTTTCATAGCCAATTCTTTGCAACTTGCAGGAAAAACCTCCTGAAAAATCCATGAGATGTGGCTATGTACAACCTCATTTAAACAGAGGCTGGAGAACCAAGTACTAGAACACTTCTATATGGATTCTTACTCTCAATAGTTAGCCCTTTCTCCAACTCTCTGATTCCATTCCAAGTTTCTAAAATAACTTGTATTTGTTCATTCAGTCATTCATTCATTCACTCACTCACTCACTCATTCATTCATTCATTTATTCCTATAGCTATTCCTATTTCAAACAAGTGACTCTGGATGGTGTACAATCATAAAACAATGAAAACAAAATGTAAATTAAACATACAAATTTAACTAAAAATTAAATTACAAAATTTAAATACAAATTTTGAAATCATAGATATCAAATATAGTCAGAAAAGGGTCTTCATGCCTTTGGGGTCTCAGACCCGGGCACAAAGTCAGGTTTTCAACTACTTAGAACAGTCTAACAGGGATGATCCTCAACTCTAAAAAGGGCTAGAGCAAAGGTCTTCAAACTTGGCAAGTTTAAGACTTGTGGACTTCAACTCCCAGAATTCCCCAGCCAGCCATGCTGTTGAAGTCGAGTTGGAGACCCCTGTTCTAGAGGGCAGGGTCTACAGCAGAGAAGGCAGACCTCCGAATACCCATCGGCCATCATTTCTTGGCTGACGGGACCCATAGCATGCCCAACCTGCCAGTCTGAAATGGATGGGTAGAAACCATTGGGAGAAGATGGTCTCTTAGGTGACCCAGTCCCAAGCTATGAAGGACTTCAAACCAGCACTTTGAATTGCACCCAGAAACTCACAGGCAACCAATGCAGGTCATGTAAGTAGCATTCCATTTGCTGAATACTGACAGTTACTATCCATGCAGTTGCATTTTGATCTGTTCGAAGCTTATGAATGCTCATCAAGCCCATGTAGAGCACATTGCTGTAATCCAATTTTGATTGTTTTCCCCCTTCCTTCTATTGGCAGGGCTGTCATGTTTTAACAGCTATGCAGTAGATATCATAGTTCTTTACTGAGAGAAAAATATGTGTAATTTTTATAGATAGATGGTAGGATATATATACAGTAGACGGAGAGTGGATGGATGGATGGACGGACAGACAGACAGGCAGACAGACAGAAAAGTTTATTACAGTCAAAGACCAGAGTCTGTTAAAAATACAAATAAAAACCCAAAACAGCATAAGTATATTACAATTGGTGGTGTATTCACTGGTCAAGATTCATTTAGTTTTAAAGACTAATAGAATTTGGCTACATTTAAGAGAACTAAATCATAGTAGTAATTGGATAACAATTGTATTGTATATTTAAAAAGGTCAGAATTTCCCAAATGTTTTTACCCAGTAAAGTGTTATAAGGAGACATATACAGCAAATTATTCATCAGTTCCACTAGGTCAGGGGTCTGCAAACTTGGCTTTAAGACTTGTGGACTTCAACTCCCAGAGTTCCTCAGCCAGCTTTGAAGTCCACTAGTCTTAAAAGAGCCAAGTTTGCAGACCCCTGACCTAGGTAGATCACACCAAAAAAAGATGTAAAAATCAGAATCATTAGTTCAGGGGTCACTACCTGGTCGTGGCCTATTCGGAACCAGGCCGCGCGAGTGGCAGGCCAACGCCACTCCCCCCCTCCCGGCCAAGCCTCCAAGCTACAAAGGTGGACTGCTGCATTAGATGAGCCCATTTTCTTTATCTCTTTGCTGCCTTCTACTGGCCATCTGGATGTTTTGCATCCCAAATTGCTTAGCTCTTAAAAAACAGCATATTGAATTTTTGGGAGAGGAGTGTAAGAATTGGTGCAACTGTTGTTGTTATTATTTTCTTTTCCCAAAGCAGGTCAGTTGAAGAGCTCAGAATCTATTCATGCTGGCTTTGAGGTGTACAACATCACAGCCTCTCCTTCTGACTCTGTCACTTTAAAGAAAGCTGGGGGGGGGGAGAGAGAGGGAGGGAGGGAGGGAGAGGGGGAGGGAGAGAGGGAATGAAAAGAGAGATAAAAAAACCGGGTGTCGAAATCAATACAAACCAATAATAACTTCACATTTACGGAGCACCCTGAATGGCTCTCCAAAATATTGAGACACTTCCAAGTACATTTTAGCTGAGCTGATATTTATCAAAAGTCATTTGCTCCCCCAAGAGATGCTGCCTTTCATTGTACTGCTGTCACAAGTGACCACGATGTATGACAGACAATTACAACATCTGTCATTAGCAACCTTATAATCAACACCATTATTCAACGATTGGTGCAATAAACTGACTCCTGTTACTGTTTATCAGATATCAAGTCACTTCTGGCTATTTTCACATTTCTCTGTCTCTAGCCAACTCCCGTCACCCCACGCACAGTATGGGGCAGCCGCTGCTTTTTAATAGGCAGTCTGAAACAAGCCCCATTTTCACATCTCTTACAGACTGCAGAGGCGAAGAAAAAGCAACCAATTATATGTATATATTGTGCTTTCCCTTCTGAGTGTTTCGGGTGTGTGTGTGTGTGTGTGTGTGTGTATAACTCTCTCTGTGCAGTCTTTTAAAACCTCTCAGGGGCGAGGGGAGGAGAGAAAATAGCAGCTTTTACTACCAGAGATAAGAGCCTTTCTATTTAGTCTCCAGCGTGAAGAAGAAGTAGAAGAAGAAGGAAAAAAAATGTCTCCTGTTTAAATATTCATGTAAGGAGTGAATAAAATGTTGATATACGGGATTAGTCACAGTCTCTGCAACATGGCACCGGTTTGCTCCGGAGGATAGAGAAGGAAAAAGCACTCACTCATTTAGAACCTCCTCTCCTGCAGAACTGATGAATGGTAGAACAATAAATTCATTTTTAAAAAAAAAAAAGTTGGGGGGGGCAGAGGGATGTCCTTTTACTAGTTTATGAAAAAGCAGATACCAGCTAACTTTTTTTTTTCTTTTTCCTTTTAAGACCGAGGGAAGATTTCTAGGCGTCCCCTGAAGCAATTTATAAATGAAAAGCCAAGCCAAACCAAGTGCTTTGAATTATTTTTTGCTGAGGTTCACGCTTCAAACAACCAACATCTCAATTTAGGGGAAGGTTTCCCTTGTTCAGATCGCTAATGTTAAGAGAGCTGGCTAGAGAGCAGCTGCCCGGGGATTGCATGAAACAAAGATACCAGCTTGGCAATTGTAAGGGATTTTTCTCTATCTCTATTTAGAAGGGCTATATTAGGGGTGTTCAGCCTTGGCGATGTGAAGATTTGTGGACTTCAACTCCCAGAATTCTGGGAGTTGGCTGGGGAATTCTGGGAATTGGCTGGGGAATTCTGGGAGTTGAAGTCCACAAGTCTTAATGTTGCCAAGATTGGACATTCCTGGTTTCTATGGTCTGGGCTACAAGAAAACCAGAAAACATTCTTTGGTGCCATCTAGAGGTTGTATAGGATTTTGCAGACCAGACTTAGTAACTTCAACATTAGCCACAGAGTCCTTTATGTCAGAGGCCCCCAAACTTTTGGGCACCAGGGACTGGTTCCGTGGAGAGAAATTCTTTCCACGGACCGGAAGGGGTGTAGTTTCCGATGTTGCATGCATCCCGCGGATGGGGCTTTGCTTGTTTGCAACGGCCAGTTTCTGGCATGCTGTGGACCAATGCCGGTCCACAGACGGGGTTGGGACCCTTGCTTAAGGTCATTTAGAATGCAGTACTTGCAGGCTATTTCTGCTGACTGCTAACTGCCACCAGTTCGGCAGTTCGATTCTTAACGACTCAAGGTTGACTCAGTCTTCCATCCTTCCGAGGTTGGTGAAATAAGGACCCAGATTGTTCGGGGCAATATGCTGACCGCTTAAAGAGGGCTGTAAAATACTGTGAAGTGGTATATAACTCTAAGTGCTATTTATTTATTATTTATTTATTTATTTAATCACATTTGTATACCGCCCTATCTCCTATTGCTGTTGTTATCATCATAACTTTGAATGGTCACTGATAAGTGGTCGTTAACCCAGGACTTCGTATAAGGCAAGTCTGTTTCATCCGTAAATGGTCTGTTCTTATATTTATAGTCCAGTTTTAAACATGTTAGATACCGAAGCTAAAGACTTTGGCCACCTAATGAGAAGAGAGGACACCTTGGAAAAGACCCTGATGTTGGGAAAGACGGAAGGCAAAAGGAGAAGGGGACAGCAGAGGATGAGATGGTTAGTGTCATCGACGCAATGAACAGGAAGTTGGGCAAACTCCAGGAAACAGTAGAGGACCAGAATGGGACAACTCACCATGGCCAATTCACCATGGGACAACTCGCTGCAGGACTATTTAACAATTCTATTTAATTATTTAAAGTAAATATAAAAGTATTTTCATCTTTGGCATTTACATTTCATTCTGTCCCTCCTTTTGCATCCATTCTTTAATGATTCTATTATACTCTTTCTTCGATATTAATGTAATTCTTATCCAGGGTCATGGAATCACCATTTGTAACCCTCCCAGCCAGCTTCTGACAAGCAAAGTCAGCGGGGAAGCTGAATTCACTTAAAGACTGTGTGATTCACTTAACATCTCCAGCGATTTGCTTAACAACCATGGCAAAAAGGATCAGGAAAATCAGGCATGTCTCAGTTAATAATCGCCTTTCTTAACGACATAAATTCCTGTCCAAATCGTGGTTGTAAGTCAAGGGCTACTTACAATTTGGTATAATGGCCTAGAAACCAGGAAGCTGTGAATTCCAGTCTCATAGGCATGAAAGCCAGCTGAGACTTTCTCTCCCCGTTCAACCCACCTCACAGGTTTGTTGTTGGGAAAACTAGGAGGTAGGACAGAGCACTAAGACAGTTTCCCACGGTTGTTAAGCGAATCATGCGATCGTTTAGTGAATCTGGCTTCCGGGTTGACTTTGCTTGTTGGAAGCTGTCTGGGAAGGTCGCAACCACATGACCCCAAGATTCTACAACTGTCTTAAGTAGATGCCAGTTGCCAAGCTCCCAAATTTTGATCATGTGACTGTGGGAATGGTAACAATGGTCGTAAGTGCAAGGACCAGTCATAATTCCCCTTTTTTCATAAATCTGAACAGTCACTAAACAAATGGCTGTAAGTCGAGGACTGCCTTTACTTAAATTCATACACTCATTTATCCAAATTCAACCACATACACATTATACATTAGATTATCATGACGTCCCTCAACCAAAGGCTTCAGCCACTGCACCAAATGGGTTCAGTTTTAGTGCTGATTGCTCCTGGAAGAAATCCATCTGAAGGACTTCTTAGATAATGCATCTTGATTAGTTTTTTTTTAAATATATGTAATGAAAAGGATACCCAATCGTATTAATACTGTAATAAAAAAAAACATTTCTGAAGAACATTTGATATTATTTCTAAATATCTGACATTTGTAGAAATAGCCATTCTGCTATGTACAAATAAAGGCAACAAAAACAAGAATTTATTTAGATGCTTCATTGAATTGATACCATGCCAAAAAAAAGCAATCAGTGCTTTTTCTATGATTTCTGAAAGGAAATTAAGACGCTTATGTATCTGAATATGTCAGTGTTACGTTTTAATAGGCTAATACCAATGTTTAACCGCATAACATGTTCCCATTTCTGGGTGCGAGTATAACTTTTAAGCACGTCTACTTTGCTGTTAGAGAGAAAAACTTAAAAATCACTGTTTATTTAACAATAACAATAACAACAACAGAGTTGGAAGGGACCTTGGAGGCCTTCTAGTCCAACCCCCTGCCCAGGCAGGAAACCCTACACCATCTCAGACAGATGGCTATCCAACATTTTCTTAAAAATTTCCAGTGTTGGAGCATTCACAACTTCTGCAGGCAAGTCGTTCCACTTATTAATTGTTCTAACTGTCAGGAAATTTCTCCTCAGTTCTAAGTTGCTTCTTTCCTTGATCAGTTTCCACCCATTGCTTCTTGTTCTACCCTCAGGTGCTTTGGAGAACAGCCCGACTCCCTTTTCTTTGTGGCAACTGCTGAGATATTGGAACACTGCTATCATGTCTCCCCTAGTCCTTCTTTTCATTAAACTAGACATACCCAGTTCCTGCAATCGTTCTTCATATGTTTTAGCCTCCAGTCCCCTAATCATCTTTGTTGCTCTTCTCTGCACTCTTTCTAGAGTCTCAGCATCTTTTTTACATCGTGGCGACCAAAACTGAATGCAATATTCCAAGTGTGGTCTTACCAAGGCATTATAAAGTGGCACAAACACTTCACGTGATCTTGATTCTATCCCTCTGTTTATGCAGCCCAGAACTGTGTTGGCTTTTTTAGCAGCAGCTGCATACTGCTGGCTCATATCTAAATGGTTGTCCACTAGGACTCCAAGATCCCTCTCACAGGTACTACTATTGAGCAAGGTACCACATATACGGTACCTTAATATGCAGGATTTCTTTTTTTGAATGGCAAATAACTTCAGTTGGAGCGTTTGATAATTATTGGGGACTGTGGGTGGGCCCCTCTTAATCCATGAGTGTATCATCAATGTGCCAGTAAATGTGGGTCACTTGTCAGGCACCCAAAATGTCATGTGATTGTGGGGGGCTCTGCGGGGGGGGGGGGGCTTGCCATTGAATTTTGGAACTGGGTTGTAAGTAGCTTTTTGGGAGGCTGTTCATAATAGAGTAAAATAGAATAAAATAGAATTCTTTTATTGGCCAAGTGTGATTGGACACACAAGGGATTTGTCTTTGGTGCATATGCTCTCAGTGTACTTAAAAAGAAAAGAAAAAATATATTCATCAAGAATCATAAGATACAACACTTTGTGATAGTCACAGGTTACTAAATAAGCAATCAAATCATACAAGGAAACAAATAAAACAATATAAATCATAAAGCTACAAGCACAGGGGTAAAATGCTCCCGTTTCGGATTGGATCACGTGATCCGGTAGCGATCATAGCCGGTGGTTCGGCAATCTGTTAGCAATGGCGGAGCAAAGCTCCGCTCACCCACCCAGGCATTAACCAGGAAGTAATGTGTTTTTTACATGCATGCGCAGAAGGTTTTGAGCATATGCAGAAGGTCTGCGCGCGCATGTGTGACACACGTACACATGTGCACTTCCAAACTGGTAAGGAAGGTAGATAGATTTCACCTCTGTACAAGCAACAAGGTCATAGTCATAAATGGGAGGAGAAAGGATGAGAAGAATAATAGTAATACAGTCTTGATGAACGTATCTTTTCTTTTATGTACACTGAGAGCATATGCACCAAGACAAATTCCTTGTGTGTCCAATCACACTTGGCCAATAAAATTCTATTCTATTCTATTCTATTCTATTCTTAGTAAATAGTTTGACAGTGTTGTAGGAATTAGTTGTTTAGTAGAATGATGGCATTCGGGGAAAAACTGTCGTTGTGTCTAGTTGTTTTGGTGTGCAGGCTTATCTATATTCTATTTCAATACTTGATTTAGTATTTGACAGGCATGCCAATTTTGATATCAATTTGATATATCAAAGAATGTTATGGTTAATATGCAATGGTGTTTAGGTTTCTCACTGATGCAAGAATGTGGACACATTTAGTCCAATTTTCTCTGAGTGTGTGTTAAAGAAATTTTTCAAGGACACTTCTAAAAAAAAAAAAAGCCAGATATATTTTGTGGATGCAGGAGAAAATTGTAGTGCATTTCATTGTTTTATTTGTCCGTGAATGACAGTGGTATAAAATAATGCTGTCAAAGAGTATTTTTGTGTCTGTGCTTTAGCAGAAGATTACATCAGGAGAACACTCTGATCTGAGAAAAAAAAAAGAGAGATCCTTTTCAAAACCATTTATTTTAAAAGAATGTGTCATTCCTGGGGCTGTTCTGACAGGCTTTCTGATGTTATTTTATGGGTGAATGATATACAGGGAAACAGACAAGGAAAGTTCCTCTTTTTCCATACTGCACCAACCCAGCTCCTGAATTTTGCAGTAACACCAAAACAGATACCAACTGTAGATTTCCTTACAGCAGAGGTGGGATTCAGCCAGTTCGAACTGGTTCGGGAGAACCGGTAGCAGAAATTTTGAGTAGTTCAGAGAACCGGCAAATACCACCTCTGGCTGGCCCCACCCCCACTCCCCCGGCATTCCCTGTCCTATATTCCCATGTTTTTTTAGCTCAGCTGATTTGCAGAGCAGATTGCCGCACCTCAGCTGAGCAAAACAACAGCTCAGATCACCAGCGTGGACATTGAGAGCAGTCTTTGAGTGCTGCGCGCACACACAAAGTGCATGTTAGGCGCGCGTGCACGTATGAAGTACGGTCTCATAGAACCGGTAGGAAAAGATTTGGAATCTCACCACTGCCTTACAGCCACAGAGTCAGCCATCAGGAACAATAAATTGGCAGAACAGAAGCAGAATAATTAAGGATGAAGGTATCTGTAGCCCTCGCCAATACCAAAAGACCTCACCTTCCAACCTTACAATTCAAGAAAAGGGGAGCAGAGACATCACTAGGAAGAGACCCAAACAGCACCGTCTTGCCAGCTGATAAAGGAAGATGCACGGTTGCCCTAAAGACAGACAGCTACAATGTCTAAGATGGACACTTTTCTGAAGGACCTAAAGGTGTTTTTTCAAGAGGCAGCTCTGACTAGCTCAGTGATGGTGAACCTGTGGCACATGTGCCGGAAGTGGCACGCAGAGCCATTTCTCTGGGCATGCCAGCCGTCGCCCGATGCTCTTCCAGGTTCCAGCACACATATGCATGCCAGCCAGTTGGTCTTCGCATACACATGCAAGCTGGAAACCGGAAGCTCAGCTTCCCAGCACGTGCATGCATGCTGAGGAACTGCTCTTCCGGTTTCTGGAGCTCCGCCACGCGTGTATGCGTGCGCTCTCATTTCAGCACTTGGTGCCGAAAAGGTTCGCCAACACTGAACTAGATGGTGGGGAATGGAAGCATTTATACGCCTTGCAGACAGTGTTGTGGTCCGTCAGCAGCTTATGGAGATGGCAACCGAGTCGGACAGCAATGAGGCTGAGGTGAGGCCAGGGCCATCGGGAAGTGAGGTGCAGATTCCAGAGCCTCTAGAGACTGATAGTAGTGAGGCAGAGGAACAGGAGGAGCCTGTTTCTAATGCATGTATGATAAGAGCTGCCAGAAGGCAAGAGCAGCTCAAGCAGAGAGGACAACTCAGGGAGTAGGGCCAAGAAATGATTGGCTCCTCCCATAAGGCTTAAAACAGACTAGCATCAGCATTTCAGCTTCGCCGGAAAACAACGTTGGTAGCTTCGTCTTCTGCTTCGTCTTCTGCTTCGTGTACATCTTTGTTTTTGTGGCTTCTGGATGTTTGCCAGGAAGGGCCTTTGGCAGTTTGCCTAATTGGACTAAGGTTTGTGAGATAACTGAGGAATTTGTGTTGGGAGGCATTTGTTTTACTTTGAATGAAGTAATCCCCAGCTGTTCGAATAAAGTTTGTTTTTCCACGGACTAAGTTTATTATAAGTATAATAAATATAAGTGTTTATACCTACCTGGGCCTGGGTCACAACAGACAGCTGGTTATTTGCATTCTTTTAGCGAATTGTTTAAGGTCACCTGGAGGTTCATCTGTGTCGTCAGGGTCATCTGACTAGTGCAAATGGGCATGGAGCCTTCTTGGGACTGTTGAAAGGACTGTGTTCAAAGAAAAATTGAAAAGTCCAGTTGCCTCTTGAAAAAGCACCTTTGGGACAACCATGACCTGGATGACTGAGAATCTCCATAGACATTTTCTGAAGGACATTGCTACCTGTGAGACTCTGAAGAGAAAACTGATGACGTTTCTTGGATGAGAAATGAAATGTTTTGTTCTTCGTCCTCAAGATAATAAAAACCTGTCCAGCTGCCTTTTGAAAAAGCACTTTTGAGACAATTATGATCTGGATGACCGAGAATCTCCACAGCCATTAAACCCAGCTTCTTATTTTAGGAGGCTTTAGGCAAATGAAATGAATGGGATTTTGGATACTTACCAATATCAACAAGTAAAAACTCAATAATTCAGGTCATTGGCTGTCATCATTTAATGGGATACCCTTCTCCCCAAAGTTCAGAAGAATGTGAGATAAGGGAGGGAGCCATACACAGAAAATTGTATAGAAAATAGCCTAACAACTCTGCTATACAGGTAGTCCTCAACTTATGACTGGCTGCTTAATCCAAAGTTATGACAGACACCCCCCCTCCAAATATACGACCCAAATTTGAAGTTCTGATGGCTGCACCCTGTGGTCACATGGCCATAAGTTTGGGTGCTCGGCAACTCGGATGCATTTATAGCGGTTTGTTGTTATATGACTGCAACTTATATCCATTTTTTTTTTTTTTGCTAGAAACATTTAATTCTGGCTTCTGGCAAAAACAAACAAACCCACCCATCGCAAAAAAAAGAGGTTTGCTTAACGACGATTGTATTTGCTTAATGACCACAGTTTTGCTCAACAACCATGGCAATTGGCTTAATGGTGGCTCAGCAGACTAAGTCTGTCTGTTATTAACACAGCTGCTTGCAATTACTGCAAGTTCAAGTCCCACCAGGCCCAAGGTTTACTCAGCCTTCCATCCTTTATAAGGTAGGTAAAATGAGGACCCAGATTGTTGGGGGCAATAAAAAGTTGACTTTGTATATAATATACAAATGGATGAGACTATTGCTTAACACAATGTAAGCCGCCCTGAGTCTTCGGAGAAGGGCGGGATATAAATTCAAATAAAATAAAATAAAATAATGCCATAAAATCAGGTCACTTAAGTGATCTGGTTAATAACTGGTGGTGTAATTTATGACCATAATTCCAGGCTCAGTTACAATCACAAGTCAAGGACTGCCTGTATTGCACACCTGAACTATATCTATGCTACCAACTATATCTAGGCTACAAATTTTCTAATCTTTACTTCCATCCTGTAGTTATCTAGATTTTTTGCAGCCTAGACATAAGGTAGACTTACCGAAACAATCTTATCTTTCTCATTTCCCAATAAGCTTGATTTTGGACCCTGTTGGATTAGCTGGACAAAAAATAAAATAAAAAAATGCCTGGATATTCTCTCTCTGGCAGAGATATTGGCTGTATAATGCTAAGAATACTACATCCTTAGATTTTTAATATATATATATATATATTTATATTTAAATATTTTGAAAACAGTTTATTCTCCAGGCACTTTATTTTACCAAAAACGCAACAGATATACTAATTGTGATAATAATAATACACATAGTAATTTTAGCAATATTTATAGTTATATTAGCTTGTTTATAATCATATTAATTATACTAGCATGCTTATAGCCATAGACAACATTCATATCTTACATACACATAACAATAATCTTTCTTCATCTAACTTCTACCCAGTGGTGCAACCCAAATTTTTTTTACTACTGGTTCTGTGGGCATGGCTTAGTGGGCGTGGCTTGGTGGGCGGGGCAGGGGAACAATACTGCAAAATCCCACTCTGGAGCCAGCCAACTATATTAATTTATATAGTGAAGGGAACAATAGGACAGGAACGGTAGGCACTTTTGTGCTCTTATGCACGCCCCTTATAGTCCTCTTAGGAATGGGGTGAGGTCAATAGTAGACAGTTTTTGGTTGAAGATTTTGGGATTTTGAGTAGAGACTATGGAGTCAGGTAATGAGTTCCAGGCATTAACAACTCTGTTACAGAAGTCATCTTTTCTGCAATCAAGTTTGAAGCGGTTGACATTAAGCTTGAATCTATTTTTTGCTCTTGTAATATTGCGATTGAAGCTGAAGTAGTCTTTTACAGGAAGGATATTGCAATAGATGATTTTGTGTTAAACACAGGTCATGTCGAAGTCGACGGAGTTGTAAGTTTTCTAATCCCAGGATTTCAAGCCTGCTGGTATAAGGTATTTGTATTTGCCGGTTCTCTGAACTACTCAAAATTTCCGCTACTGGTTCTCTGGAACCTGTCAGAATTGCTGGATTTCACCCAGGGGTGAAATCCAGCAGGTTCTGACAGGTTCTGGAGAACCGGTAGCGAAAATTTTGAGTAGTTTAGAGAACCAGCAAATGCCACCTCTGGCTGGATCCAGAGTGGGGCGGGAATGGAGATTTTACAATATCCTTCCCCCAGGAGTGGGGAGGGAATGGGGATTTTGCAGTATCCTTCCCCTGGAGTGGGGACAGAATGGAGATTTTGCAGTATCCTTCCCCTACCATGCCCACCAAGCCATGCCCACAGAACCGGTAGTAAAAAAATTTGGATTTCACCACTGATTTCACCCCTTTTTCTACCTCTTATATCTTGTTGTTGTTAGTTGCGAAGTTGTGTCTGACCCATCGCAACCCCATAGACAACGTTTCTCCAGGCCTTCCTGTCCTCTACCATCCTCTGAAGTCCATTTAAGCTCACGCCAACTGCTTCAGTGACTCCATCCAGCCACCTCGTTCTCTGCTGTCCCTTTCTTCTTTTGCCCTCAATCTTTCCCAGCATTCGGCTCTACTCCAGTGAGCTCTTCCTTCTCATTAGGTGGCCAAAGTATTTCAGTTTCACCTTCAGGATCTGGCTTCTAAAGAGCAGTCAGGGTTGATCTCCTCTAGGACTGACCGGTTTGATCACCTTGCAGACCAAGGGACTCACAGGAGTCTTCTCCAGCACCAGAGTTCAAAGGCCTCAATTCTTTGGCTCTCAGCCTTCCTTATGGTCCAACTTTCACAGCCATACATTGCAACTGGGAAAATCATAAGGAAAACCTCTTATATCTAGCCATTGCTAAAACCTATTCCATGTTGAATAGTACTCTGTATCTCCTTTACCTTTTATTTTTAATGTCAATCTATCCATCTCTGCACAGTCCAATATTTTCCAAATTATGTTTTCGTCTAGTGGGGTGTTCTCATTTTTCCAATATTGTGCAAATGCAATTTTCGTTGCTGTCAATGCATGCCGCATTAAGTATATAGTCCCATTAATATAACTTTCTGGTATTAAAACTAGCAAAAATATTAGCTTTTGATGACCTAGTTCAGGGGTCTGCAAACTTGGCTCCTTTAAGACTTGTGGACTTCAACTCCCAGAGTTCCTCAGCAAAGCTGGCTGAGGAACTCTGGGAGTTGAAGTCCACAAGTCTTAAAGGAGCCAAGTTTGCAGACCCCTGACCTAGTTAAACCTGACTTAGGTTTTGTCCACACTTAAGTATGGCAAAGGGAGACCTAGTGTGCAAATGAGAAAAAAAAAATCCATCTGATCTTCCCTGGGAATCTTTCTCAGGTTTTACTGAACCCCAAAGAACCCCAGAGTTTAAATATTTCCTCACACTCAGCTATGTTCTTCCCCAAAGCAAATGGGAGGAATGAATGAGGCCCTTGCTGGTTAAGCAATGATTACACCAGGGGTGTCCAAACTTGGTCCCTTTAAGACTTTTGGACTTCAACTCCCAGAGTCCCTCAGCCAGCAAAGCTGGCTGGGGAACTCTGGGAGTTGAAGTCCAAAAGTCTTAAAGGGACCAAGTTTGGACACCCCTGGATTACACATACAGTACAGGTAGTCCTTGATTTACAAAAGTTCATTTAGTGACCATTCAAAGTTACAGCGGCACTGAAAAGACCGTTTTCACACTTACTACCGTTGTACCACCCCCATGGTCACGTGATCAAAATTTATCCCCTTGGCAACTAACCTTTATTTATGATGGTTGCAGTGTCCCGGGGTCATGTGATCACTTTTGGTGATCTTCTAACAAGCAAAGTCAAGGGGGAAGCCTGATTCACTTAACAACGAGGCTACTAACTTAACAACTGCAGTGATTCACTTAACAACTGTGGCAAGGAAAGTCATAAAATGGGGCAGAACTCACTAACAACTGTCTCGGTTAGCCATGGAAATTTTGGACACAATTGTGTGTAAATTGATGACTACCTGGATGAGTCTCTGCATTGCATGCGCGCACACACAGACATGGACACACACATGTTCACACACAGAGATAGTCACAAACATATGCACAGGAAGTCTTTTAAGCATTTATAATGCTTAAAGGTTATTCAAATGCTGTCCCAGATATTCTGAAGCACGGATATAGAATAGAATAGAACAGAATTCTTTATTGGCCAAGTGTCATTGAACACACAAGGAAGATGCTTTCAGCGTACATAAAAGAAAAGATATGTTCATCATGAGGTACAACACTTAATGATAGTCATAGGGAAACAGTCAATATAAATCTTAAGGATACCAGCAACAAGGTTACAGTCATACAGTCATAAGTAGGAGGAGATGGGTGATAGGAACGATGAGAAGACTAATAGTAATAGTAATGCAGACTTAGTAAATAGTTTGAGAGTGTTGAGGGAATTATTTGTTTAGCAGAGTGATGGCGTTCGGGAAAAAACTGTTTTTGTGTCTAGTTGTTCTGGTGTGCAGTGCTCTATAGCATTGTTTTGAGGGTAGGAGTTGAAACAGTTTATGTCCAGGATGCGAAGGGTCTGTAAATATTGTACTTGAGATATTCAAAGTGTCTATGAACATCACCTCCTTGACTCAAATTTGCCGGAGTTTCTTTTTGAAGGTTTAAGGAGCATGATGGATGCCTTACAAAAATTGAAGGCACCTGTTTTATTCCTTAAAATAGTCTCTGCCCTGTTCACTTTTGAAGTGCAGCCCTTAAAATGCCATGTTCTTGAGTCAATGGAATGTGTGTATCCATGTTTCTGAAGGCTACAATGTCGACTTATATATTAGGTTTGCCTAAGACGTCAATTCTTAAGTTTACATAATATCCTGAGGTAGAAATTGTTCAAACAATGCACTAAATCAGGGGTCTCCAACCTTAGCAACTTTAAGACTTGTGGAACTTCAACTCCCAGCTTTGCTGGCTGAGGAATTCTGGGAGTTGAAGTCCACAAGTTTTAAAGTTGCCAAGATTGGAGACCCCTGCACTAAATCACAAACAAAACCCCTCTCAAAGTTGAATTTAACTATGGTTAGCAGATTGTATAACTACAGCTGCTAGGTCTTTCATTCACCTGCTCAAGTATATTCTGCCAAGCCATGCAATCTGGGCCATTTCTCCATGAAGAACAAGAAGCAATGGATGGAAACTAATCAAAGAGAGAACCAACCTAGAACTGAGGAGAAATTTCCTGATGGGGGAACAATTAATCAGTGGAAGGGCTTGCCTTCGGCAGTTCTAACACTGAAATGGTATAGGGTCTCCTGCTTGAGCAAGGGGTTGGATCCAGTAAGAAGCATAGTCAACAAATTACCTGAATTTATCCTCTTATTAAACAGTGGCACATTTGATATCATTTTTGTTTGTGAAACATGGCTGAATTCATCCTTTCCTGACTCCATTATCTCAAACAAAGAATATCAAGTCTATCGATCAGATCGGGAAAACCGAAGAGGTGGTGGAGTGGCTATCTTTTACAAAAAGACACTGAATCTAAAAAATATCCAAGTAGCACATAAACTCTCTCTTCCTGAAACTATAGTATGCGACCTATCCCTTGACACTACTCTTCGATTCTTACTATGCTACAGAGCCCCCGACTATGACATTACCCACGCAAATATGCTAACCTCAATGCTAACATGGACTACCTCTTGCCCATACCCTCTTATCTTCCTGGGTGACTTAAATCTACCTCTCATTAACTGGACAACCAATGAATGTTCAACTGACCCAATCCATACTACACTATACAACGCTGTTACAAACCTAGGTCTTGAACAACTTGTAACTAACAATACAAGACTCAACAACTGCCTTGACCTCATCTTCTGCAACAATCCAAACTCAATTTACGGACTACAAATTAAAGAACCTTTTCAAACAGTGACCACTGCATGATTGATTTCGTCTCAATATCGTCCATACTTAAATCGTCATAACACCAGAACTCCCAACTACAACTTCAAGAAAGCCAATTACGACCTTATAAACAACGATCTTTCACTTCTGAACTGGCAAAATCTGTTTGCAACCTGCATAACCGCTGATGACCTCTATAGAATCTTCCTACTTGAAATCAATAGAGTCATTAAATTATATGTACCACGAATGACTACCATGTCCAAGAAAAACAAACTACCCATATCAATAAAAAAGCTTCAATCAAAAAAAAAATCCCTCTGGAAAAGAAACAAAAAAGGCTATGTTACAAACTTCAGAAACCGTTACAGAAACATATGCAACCAAATAAAAACTGAATGCACAAATTACCACACCAAGCAAGAAGAAAACCTTCTACGCACAAATTCCAATCGTGCCTTTTATAATTTTGTCAACAGTAAACTTAAAGATTCAAGATCCATCCCACCACTAAAAGATTCTAACAACAAAGAATGCAATGACGAAACAGTCAAAGCAAACCTCTTCAACATTTTCTTTGGCTCAGTTTTTGTTAACTCCGATAACACATATCCAACATTCCACAAACGAACCAGCAATGACTATGATGATTTAACTCATATAGATTTCACAGAAGACAACGTTGGTAAAGCTCTTCACAACTTAAAACCATCGCTTTCTATTGGACCTGATGGTCTATGTGCATATTTCTTAAAAAAACTTTCCATTAATATAGCTGAACCCTAAGTATTATCTTTGATAAAGCTTTCACTACCAGTTCTCTTCCCAAACTTTGGTCACTAGCCACAGTCATCCCCATCTTCAAAAAGGAGACCCCAGCTTAGTCGAAAACTACAGACCGATCTCCCTTTGCTGCGTCACCTGCAAAGTCATGGAATCTATCATCAATCAATCCATTACCTCACACTTAGAAACTAACAACCTACTCTCCAACAAACAATTTGGTTTCAGGAAAAAGTTATCATGTAACTTACAACTTCTCCACTGCAAAAACATATGGACTTCAAATCTAGATCAAGGCAAATCAATAGATGCAATCTACATAGACTTCTGCAAAGCTTTTGACTCAGTAGTACACGATAAACTTCTCCTTAAACTAACATCCTATGGCATCTCAGGACCCCTCCACAAATGGATATCTGCTTTTCTGTCTAACAGACAACAAGTGGTCAAAATGCTTTATCAAATCCTGTTCCTGTCAAGAGTGGCGTTCCTCAAGGCAGCGTCCTTGGACCAACACTCTTTATTCTATACATTAATGATCTTTGTGACCATATCTCAAGTAATTGTGTTCTCTTTGCTGACGATGTCAAACTATTTAACACCACAGACAACACTTCTATCATTCAAAACGACCTTGACCATCTAACCGCTTGGTCTAAAATTGGCAGCTCAAATTTCAACCAGCAAATGCTCAGTCTTACATATAGGAAAAAAGAACTCTAAAACTAAGTACATACTAGATGGACATTACCTTACAGACGACCCGCATCCCGTTAAAGACCTTGGAGTTTTCATGTCAAATGATCTAAGTGCCAAAGCCCACTGCAACTACATAGCAAAAAAGCTCTAAGAGTTGTAAACCTAATTTTGCGTAGCTTCTTTTCCAAAACACCACACTACTAACCAGAGCATATAAAACATTTGCTAGACCAATTCTAGAATACAGCTCACCTGTTTGGAACCCTCACCACATCTCTGACATCAATACAATTGAGCGTGTCCAGAAATATTTTACAAGAAGAGTTCTCCATTCCTCTGAAAACAACAAAATACCTTATCCCACCAGACTTGAAATCTAGGCTTAGAAAACTTGGAACTCGGCTTCGACAAGACCTAAGTTTAACTCACAGAATCATCTATTGTAATGTCCTTCCTGTCAAAGACTACTTCAGCTTTAATTGCAATAATACAAGGGCAACCAATAGATTTAAACTTAATGTAAACCGCTTTAATCTAGATTGCAGAAAATATGACTTCTGCAACAGAATCATCAGTGCTTGGAATACTTTACCTGACTCTGTGGTCTCTTCCCATAATCCTAATAGCTTTAACCAAAAACTTTCTACTATTGACCTCACCCCATTCCTAAGAGGACCATAAGGGGCGTGCATAAGCGCACAAACGTGCCTACCGTTCCTGTCCTATTGTTTTTCTTTTCTTCTTCCTATATATGTTTATATGTGTATATACTATATAATCTTTTTGTATGATGTTGTGACAAAATAAATAAATAAAAAAATAAAACTACCTGTTAAGTTCGGGAAGTAACGAGGCTGGAGACCAGGGTAGTGACAACAGCTCTTTAATATAGGGTGAACCCAGCAACAGGCTGGGGGAAAAACCTCTCCTTTTATACAGTTCTGCTGGAGGCTTCGTCCAATCAGCAACGTGCTGATTTCCCGCTCAAATATTTAAAGGTACAAACATAAATACATAACACTCCTCCCCTCCCAGAAAACACTTTGCCTCTATTTACATATTTATTTACATGTTATTTTTCGACGTAGTCACGCAAATAACCTGGGCGTCTCCTAGTTCTTTCTGACCTGCGCGGTTCAGTTCTGGGTGGTGTTTTGAGCTGGTCGGAGGGGCTGTTTTCTCCTCCCAGCTCTTTCTCTGAGCCAACGGGCTCTGGATTATTGGCTGACTCTTTTTCTTGGCCATCCGGCCTTGGATTACTTCTGAAACTTTCCCAGCTGTTTCCCTCGGGAACCTGATGGCGTCGCTGGAACTCTGGGACCTCAGCTAAGTCTTGCGCCTCCCCCGGGTCATTGTCAGCTGTGAATTCAAATTGGTATTGGTCATGATTTGTTTCATTTGGTTCGGTTTGATCAGTTATTCGTTTCCTTAACTGATCTATGTGGCGCCTCCACACTCGGTTGTCTGGTAGCTCTACCACGTACGATTTTGGCGGTTATCTTTATTATTTGGCCTGCGAACCAACTAGGGCCGTCCCCATAGTTTCGGGCCCACACCCGGTCGCCTATGCTCATTTCCCTTGTCTTTTCTAGTTCCCCCTTGTAACCCTCTGGTGTGTAATGGGGATTCAAACAGTCAAGTGGGCACGGAGTTTCCGTCCCATTAGTAATTCGGCTGGGCTTTTCCGTGGCCGTGCTTGGGGTTCTGTGCTGGACGGCTAGGAAAAGTCTATCTTTGTTTGCCAGTCACCTGGCTTGAGCCTGGACAATGCCTCCTTAGCGCTCGGACGGAGCGCTCTGCAAGGCCATTCGGCGCAGGGTGGAAAGGCGCAGAGAGGGCATGTCGGATGCCTCCTCTGCCAGGTATTCTTCAAACTGGGCTGCCGTGGAATTGGGGCCCATTGTCGGACACCAGAGTGTCCGGCAACCCGTGAGTTGCGAATAGGTGGCGCGGGGCTGCGATTACTGCTTCGGCCGTAGTGGATTTCATGAGTATGATCTCCAACCATTTAGAGAATGCATCAACAACCACTAGGAACGTTTGGCCGTGGAAAGGGCCAGCAAAATCAATGTGGATTCTTGACCAGGGCCCTTGGGGTTTTCCCATTCCTGACTGGGGCCGTTGGGGTAGAGGTCTGGACTCTTGGCAAGCCTGGCATTTCCCTACCCTCTCAGCAATCTCTGCGTCCATGGTGGCCACCATACATAGCTTCTAGCTAACCCCTTCATCCTTACGATCCCTGGGTGACCCTCGTGGAGGAGGTCCAATACCTTTCCCTTAACTTATCAGGAATTATTACGATCACCCCATAACAGGCACCCCTTGAGCCGAGAGCTCATCTCGTTTTTAACAAATTCTTTGAACCGTTCGCCCGGCGCATGACACCCTCTCTGTACCCAACCGGTACAGTCCTTAACACAATGTCGGTATGATGCCGAGCCACTTCCTTAGATGTGACTGGGCCAGAGTCAAGAGTCAATAAGTAGGATGGGCGTCCCGGGTGGGGTCTTGATCGCCCTGGTAGTGGGCATCGCTTAACGCGTCTGCATGCCCCACTTCTTTTCCTGGTCGATGCTGCAGCTTGTACGAATAAGCGGCTAAGAATATAGTCCATCGGGTCAAGCGTGGCGAAAGTGCCACAGGCGTTGGGCGGTCGCCAGCCAGTATTCCTAGTAACGGTCTGTGGTCAGTCACGATTTCAAAATTCCGCCCAAAGACATATTCGTGGAATTTTTTAACCCCTGACACAATGGCTAGTGCTTCTTTGTCTAATTGGCTGTAGTTCCTCTCTGGGAGGACATCGTTCTAGAGTAAAAGCTATAGGGGCTTCTGTGCCGTTTGGAAGTCTATGACTGAGTACAGCCCCCACCACATAAGACGAGACATCGCAAACCAACACTAGTGGTAATGAGTTGTGATATTGTATGAGCAGGCTATCACTTGAGAGCAGGTTCTTTACTGCTTCGAAAGCCCTATTTTCTGACTTTCCCCAAGACCAAACAGTATTTTTCCCTAAGAGCCTATGCAGCGGTTCCATAATGGTTGCTTTGTTCTTTAAAAGACCGTAAAATTCACCAACCCCAGGAATGCCTGCAGCTCTGCTTTGTTTTTGGGCGCTGGAGCCTTCCTAATTGCCTTGACCTTGCTCTCAGTAGGGTGAATTCCTTTCTTGTCTATCCGGTAGCCCAAGAAATCGACGGATTCGACCCCTATCTGGCATTTGTTTGCCTTGACTTTTAATCCGGCTGTCCGGAAAATGCCCAAAACCTTTCTTAACGCTCCCCAATTCCTCCATGTTTTCCCTGAAATGAGGACATCATCAAAGTAGGGAACTACCCTGGGAGCCCTGCAGTAGTCGTTCCATTAGGTTTTGGAACAGCCCTGGTGCCACACTGACCCCAAATTGCAATCGGGTGCACTTGAATGCCCCCTGTGCGTTACAATCGTTTGGGCTTGGCTGTGCGGGCGTCTACTGGCAGTTGTTGGTAGGCTTGGGCCAAGTCTAACTTTGCAAAGACTTGCCCTTGCCCCAAAGAGTGCAATAAGTGTTGCACCACGGAACCGGTAAGCGCTTTTCTGTAAGGCTTTGTTAAGCGTCGCCTTGTAGTCAGCGCAAATTCTAATTGACCCGTCCGACTTTATTGGGGTGACGATTGGCGTCTCCCACTTTGCGTGATCGACTGGCACCAAAATCCCTGATTTATGAGCTTGTCCAGCTCCTTATCGATTTTGGTTTTAGGGCAAAAGGGACTCTCCTCGCCTTAAGCCTAATGGGGCTACCTGGGGTCTAAGTTGAAGGAAATAGGGGTCCCCTTGTACTTGCCCAGGCAGTCCTTGAAGACATCTTGAACTCGTTAAAGAGAATGTCTTTCAGGTTACAGTCACTTCTGTAGATGCCAGTCACTCCCATGCCCAGGGCACGAAACCAGTCTAGTCCCAACAGACTGGGCAGAGTTCCTTCGGCGATCGTGATGGGCAGGGTCTTCTTGTATGGGCCGTGCTCGACTCGGACGGAGGTGGTCCTCGAACAGGGATGCGATTCCCCTGGTAATCGTGGACTCGTAGCCGTTGTGCTTGCAGGTGGCGCTTCGCGACGGACGGCAGCGACTTCGCCAAAGTGTCCCAGGACATGATGGTGATCGCTGATCCCGTGTCTACTTCAAGCCGGCACCGTACTCCCTCTATTTTTGGCTTAGTGAAGATCTTCTTCTCCACTTTGGTCGAGGCGCGGCCTATGACCACAGTTGTTTGGTTGGAATCCGCGCCTTTTTGTTTGAGCCAATCGCGGGTCGCCTTGCCGATTCAGCGCTCTGATTGGCCGATTTGAATTTTCGGCGGAAGGTTGGGCGCTCGACAAACTTGGGCTAGGTGCCCTTTCTTCCCACACCGCCGACATATTGCGTCCTTAAACTTGCAGCGTTGGCGCTGGTGTTGACCCCCGCAGCTTCCGCACTCGTCTCGGTCCCCTTTGTCGCGTTTCTCGGTGTGGCAGACCCCTTCCTCATCTTCACCGTCGGATTCGGTCTGAACCTCCTCCTGGTGCACCGGAGTTGCCTTCGCGCTCGCCTTCTGTGGGACCGGCTTCTGCAGTGTCTCTGCCGCTTGGGAGGACATTTCATGTGCTCTGGCTTCGTCCAGAGCGTTGGCCAGCGTCAGGTTGCTCTTTGCTAGCAGCCGTCGCCGCAAACGGATGTCTTTGACCCCTCGGATGAGTTGCTCGAGGAGCACCTCGTCTAGGTCACGGTATCCGCAGTCCTTGGGCGCTTTCTTAGGCGGCCATGTAGTCACCGATGGATTCGCCTCCATCTGCCTTCGCTCTCCAATTCAAACCGCCGCACGATTTGGACGGCGCAGCGGCGGTTTTTAGTAAAGTCTGTAAAGTTGGCCATGACACCGACTGCAACGGCGTTGGCTCTGCCAGGGCTTCCGCGATATCGATGACCTCCGGACCACAGTGGCTTAAGAAATAAGCCCTTTTCCGGTTATCTGGAACTCCTTGCAGTTCGTTGGCTTCTAGAAAGCTTTCGAAACGGGTCATATACGTTCCCCATTTCTCTTTAGCCGGGTCAAACGGTGCGGGCGGAGTGTAACTGGCCATCTCCGCTTTTCTGCCCTGAGTTTGCTGGGTTCGGGTCTATCGTGCTTCAGCTCGGTTCTGGTTCTCCTTAGCCTCGAGATCCCACCTTCGTCGCCAATGTTAAGTTCTGGAAGTAACGAGGCTGGAGACCAGGGTAGTGACAACAGCTCTTTAATATAGGGTGAACCCAGCAACAGGCTGGGGGAAAAACCTCTCCTTTTATACAGTTCTGCTGGAGGCTTCGTCCAATCAGCAACGTGCTGATTTCCCGCTCAAATATTTAAAGGTACAAACATAAATACATAACACTACCGGTTCGCTTGCGGGCACGTGCAACACTTCTCCACATGCACAGAGACGTCCGGGCGGGTGGGCGGAACCTCCCGCCACCGCTGCTACTGGTTCGCCTGATTCGGGTGAACTGGTAGCAATCCACCACTGGTTGGGCCTGAAGACCCTCCAACTCTGTTATTCTGTTATTATGAATTTTATTTGAACTGTGCAGTAGTTTCCTAGAAAATGTTTATTGGTTTTGCCCAATAGTTTTCTTGACAACAACAAGAAAATAGTTGGCCCTTGTCTTCTTCCAGTATGATTTTTTTTTAAAAAAACACCTTTGCAGTCTAATTTCCTGTCTCTGATAGTGGCTCATCCAAATACTAACCAGGCCTGACACTGCTTAGCCTGGTTTATTTCAGCCAAGTTTAAACAAATGCTGTCCTAAGCTGTAGCTGGTATTGTTATTACTATTATACAATTTTACATATATCTTTACAAACATCCCTCAAGGCAGCTGACAATCAATAAAAAAAATTAAAAAGTAAAAACATCAGTAGAATAATATTCAATGTATCCAGAATGCCTCTATATTTCACATTAAATTTTATTTATGTATTTAGAAACTTTATAGGCCACCCAACTCAAACAATGTGATTCTAAACTCTGTACAAAATCATGAAATAAAAATACAAAAGACACATGGTACATACTGTGTAGCAAACTAAAACAATAGAATGGCATTCAGCATTAAAATGCAGTATATTTTGCATTTTCTGATGGCCAGGATCCTTTTTAGTGCTTTCTCTCTGTCTCTTAATTTTTAGAGTTGAGAAAAGTGGGTTTGTTTGGGTCCCCCCTCCCACTTCACATGCAGATTAACTTCAGGAATCAACACCTGACTGACCATTTCTGAGCTTGGAAGCTAAACAAGATTAGGCCAAATTAGTATTTGGATGGAGGATTTCGGATTATTAGATCAACAGGTGACACTAAAGATTAAAAGAACTGGGGTGGAAATTTTTGCAGAGAAAATTGTAAAGCATGCTTGCATTCAGAAGTTGTGGGTGCTCCATCACTGGAGGCTTTTAAGAAGAAACTTGACTTCTCTTCTTGTCTACCATTCTGGTCACCTGTCTGGAATAGTATAGGGTCTCCTACTTAATCAGAGGTTGGGCTAGAAGACCTCCAAGGTCCCTTCCAATTCTGTTATTCTGTTCATGAGGTCACTGAGGCTAAACTCTGAAGGAGATTACATCTTTCCCTTTAGAAAAGGATATTTATGCATAGATTTAGAGTAACAGAGTTGGAAAGGACCTTGGAGGTCTTCTAGTCCAACCCCCTGCTTAGGCAGGAAACCCTACACCACTTCAGACAAATGGCTATCCATCCTCTTCTTAAAAACTTCCACTGTTGGAGCATTCACAACTTCTTGAGGCAAGTGATACTGAGATATTGGAACACTACTATCATGTCTTCCCTAGTCCTTCTTTTCATTAAACTAGACATACCCAGTTCCTGCAACCGTTCTTCATATGTTTTAGTCTCCAGTCCCCTAATCATCTTGGTTGCTCTTCTCTGCACTCTTTATGTTAGTGCTAGATAAATAATTACAAAGCCTAAATTACAAGTCCGTTGAATTATTGCTTTATTTTATATTGGAACAATCCAAAATTAATCTATATAGTACTGTAATAGAATGTCTTTCTTCCAGAATGTAGAGTGGTACTTTATTAACTACAAAACTATCATACTGATAACTATGAAATCAGTTTCCACAAAAGTATTCTTTGTTTAGGTCAAGATATCTGCTGTGCTAACCCCCCACCCCCACAATTTTAGTATAGGTGCTACCTAAGTGTGCACATTTTTCCAATTAGTTGTACATTTGCAATATAAGGATCTAGCACCCTCTAGTGTATTAAAACAAAAAGGTTAATATAGCAGTTAATCTGTTTATAAGACAGAGCCCATGCTGGTTTGTGCAGTGTGGCAAAAATGGCATCATCTGAAAAAAATAACACAAATTAGGTCAACGAGATTTATCAAAATGTAGTGATTGAAAAATGGGACGAATTTCTGTTTGAGACATAGTGGCGTATCTTGGAGCAAATAAATGCTTTGAATTGAACTATAATATTCTCCAAATTAACCATGGTTTTATAGCAATTATTAAGAAATGTCTCATAAGAAATACAGGTCTATGACCCAACAAGTCCACATTTCAAACAACAGCCCACCAATTTACGGATTTGTGGACGCTGATATCTTCTATTCAAAATGAATCATATTGACTATTGAACACAAAGCTTCAGATATCATGATTCATATAACTGTTCGGTCCTTTGAGAGTTTTTTCACACAATTTTCTACCCTGAAGTGATTAATCTCTCTTGTCTTCTAATAATTAATATAGTGATATAACATATTCTGCTTGCCCAGCCTTTGAAGCTGAATGGTTTTTAACTTGTATGATTATGACTGATGTTTTGATTGGATTTAGCATTTTTTTTCCGCCTCCTGAATCCTTCTCTATGAACAGAAAAAACAGCATCTAATTTAAGTAAATAATGAAATAAGCATGACTTGTGATATCGGGAACAAGCTGTGCCTTTCTAATCGTCATAACCTCCTTCCGAGTGCTTTTCTCTGTGACAAATGAAGTTAAAACCTTTGCCGTTATAACGTGAACCCACAGAGAAACAAACCACACAACCTTCTCTCTGTGGAACCAACGCTGTGCAAATTTTATTTATTTATTAAATTTGTTTCTCGATACAGGGCCACTCTGGGTGGCTTACCACATTAAAAGCAATAAAACCATAAAAAAAATTACATATCTCTGATAAATATGCAAATGCAAATATTGTAATTAAAAGGAGGGAGGAGGATGTGCTGGCGGGGAGGTGAGATTTTAATGATTTAATGATATTAATTTAATTAATATTAGTGGTGAGTTCATTATCAGAATAAGATTTGGAGTTTGATGGGGCTTTGGGAGTTGACGTCTCAACCTAGATTAGAGAAAGCTCACCTCGTAGAAAGTCATGCATTGTCTGTGTGTTTGTGTGTGTGTGTATGTTTGTATAGGCGTGTGCGTTTTTGGCTGATCTGCATTTTCCATCTTTAACTGCCTGTGCCAAGACTCTGGATTGTGCGAAGTGCTTTCATGTTGTGATGGCCACTGCCAAAAACACCCAGCTCTTGAAGGGTACTCTCCAAGTGAATAGGAGGCTTCACACAAAAGCTGGGTGAGGCATTATGTGGGGTTGAAGAGGGTTACCATGGGGATAAGGAAATGTTCAAACCTGCCCAACGTGGACTGCTTCCATGTAGAAGCCGTTTTCTCCACGGTCAACTGTGGCCGACTGTATTTTCATCGTTCGACCCTCATTTTACTGGGATTGTTCATTCAGATGCTTCAGAAGCCATTTCATCAAACAAGTCTTGTGCTTTACGTTTAACATAAAAGTAATTTTCTCCGGTTCCTAGTCTAAAATTGAGATTGCATGGAAACAGCCATCATAATCATAGATGTTACAATCTGTGTTTCAAATCTTCTTACGCGAGCCCTTTAAACCTAAAAATAAACAGTAACTGATTCGGCGCGAGGATTTTTTTTCTCTTTCTTTCTTTCTTTCTTTAAGGAAATGTATAGCGGGATGTTAGTTCTTCTTTTTTTAGTAGCTGTTCTACAGTATATAATGAAATCATAAACTGAAAATTATAGCTTCATTCTAGGGAGTAAGAAGACTTATTCCAACAGATGGCATCAAAACACCGGTCTGAACTATATGATTGCTGATTGTTAATTACTTCTGTAAAACAATCCTTTTAAACAAAGTAATGCATTTTATCACACAGATTATAGTTCTAAACATTTGGGCATTTCAATGTATGTTAACATTTTCTCCTTCAGAATAAGATTCTGCATTTGCATAATTATCAAATTAAAGAAGACTAACTAAATTGTTCCCAACAAAACTGAGAATCAAAGAAAATAATGCTTTATCATAGATATAAGGAATCATAGTATGTATTTATGTCTGTGTATATCTCTGTTTGCGTCTCTCTCTCTCTCTCTCTCTCTCTCTCTCTCTCTCTCTCTCTCACACACACACACACACACACACACACACACACGTATACATATACCCAGAGAGAAAGAGAAAGAAAAAGAGAGGAGAGAAAGAATGATTATCAAATTCATGTTTGATTTGTTATATTATAAGACTTTTGCCTCAAGCTACCAAGATACAAAATGTTAATCTAATGTGCTACCACATTACCTGTTAGAAGTTTGCTTTAAAGATTGCAAATTTTAACAAAGATCTACATAACATGTAAATCATTTCAGAACTAGGGTTAGTGTGTTATCTGGATTTGGGCCAGGGCTGAGACTGGTTTTAAAAGCACTTACCTTTGATGTACCCAGTTTGCAAATTAAAAGCTCCTAATGTGATGAAAAATATTTATTCCAAATTATTGCAACACTGAATTTTAAAAGCCTATGTTAGTTATCATTTGGTTCTAACAGCATCAGATAAATCACAAATATACCTTTAAAATATAGGCTTTAGTCTATGTTTATTATCCTGATGTTAGGGCTTTTTCCTGTCTCTTTTATAAATACCTTATGTTACATGGTGTAATGGTTTTGGAAGGTTGAAGAACTTTTAAATATGTGTGCAAGTTTAGCAGATAACAATCTTGGTAAAAAAAAAAGAGAGGAAGACTTGAATTCTTGATATGTAATAAATGATTTCTCTGAAATGTAGTTATAAGATGCAAGTATAATTATCTAGAATTCAAATAATAAAGCAACTGAATAAAATCTAAAATTTGAGTACAAAACTACCTCGATTTTGTTAAAAAGAAAAAAAATGTCTCCGGATCTAAATTTCCATTTCAGAATCCAGAGAAGTAGAGTTCTATAGGAGAATGGACCAGCTTTCATTTTAGATATATATTTAAAGGCCTAGTGAGCAACTCAAAAAAATGTTTTGTGAGCTTTGCATTATACAAGGTGTCATATAGAAGTAACCTTCATTTGGTGCTTGGTCATGTGAATGTCCCTTCTCCTGTAATTTCAGACACTTAAAGCAGATTTATAACATTATGTGAAAAATCTCCCCCAAAGTATGAAATGAAGATCCATGGGGAACATGTTAAAATAGAATGTTTTTTAAAAAAAATGCATTGAGGCCTCATTAAAAAAACAAAAAAAACCCAAAAACAAGCATAATTGTATCACTAGACTAGCAGTAACTTCTGAAAAAACTGCAAGCCACAGTGAGTGATTAAGCATTTTTAAAATTCGGAAGTTTTTTTTAAATAAATAAATAAATAAATAAACAATAACACTTGGTTTCACAAATTGTCACCCACTTGGAAGGCATGCCCCCCTGTAAGGCATGGAAAATGAAGAAATGTTTGTCGGCTACAAAATTAGGGAAAATCTGATTGCAGCTCCAATTTTTCCTGCGTGAAAAAGACGGAATCCTGTAGCCAGAGGTATCTTGTCTCTCTTTGTCTAGCAAAAAGGATATGCTTCTCTCCAAACACTTTTAGGATGGATTGAGGATCCATCCTCCCAGCTGCAGACACGGGGTGTAAATTTGTGGGGGCGGGGTTTCGTTAATATTTGCTTGGGTTCTGTATTTTTGCAGGCCACTTCCAGGCTGGTCAAGGCAAACGTAAATACCAGATGCTGGTAATTTTCTTTGTCCTATCCAATCCTAGAATCCAGTGCACACGGGAGATGTTGACCTTTGTATCTTTGGCAAAGTGTAGCTGACACAACAGCCATCATCTTGCAGTCTTCCTTTTCCACCTTCATGCTCTCCTGCTGTTTGGTGCAATGACTGCTGCTTGAGATAGAAAGAAAACCCAACTGATATATTTATTTTTTCCCCCATCTTTACCTCATCAGGAAGATATATGGGAAGGATGCAGCAGAGGTAGACCTCAACCTGTATAGACCTTGGGCCAGAATTTCCATCGCTAAGCGATGAATAGCATCTAATTTTATAACCTTTTTGGCCACAGCTGTTAAGCAAAACACCGCAGCGGTTAAATGAATCATACATTTAAGTTGTTAAGCAAATCTGGTTCCCCCTCCCCCCCCCGCCCACTTTGACTTTGCTTGCGGAAACTGGCTGGGAAGGTCCCAAATGGCGATCAGGGTGCTGTAAATTTTCATACGTTGCCAAGCACCCAAATCTTTATCACATGACGGTGGGGTTGCTGCAAGTGCTATTGTAATGTTGAGCATTGCATAAACAAATGGCTGTAAATCAAGGACTACCTATACTTATGCTATAGTGCGGGGTGTTCTGTCTCCTTCCCCACTTTGGATCAACGAGCTGCCCTTCAGCCAGTGGATTCACGGCTCTTATCAGTCCTGGCAGAGAAATCGCAGCTGCCTGCCAAAGTTCAAACAAATGACTCACGGAGTAAGACTTTCAGCTCTCTTTGAAATGGTTCAGCTAATTTTTGCTTCCCATAGAATGAGAGCAGTCCCAAAGCTCCTAATATATCCTGTGGAGTGGGGCTCCTGCCCCACCCTTCTCTTTGATGACACCGCCTCTCTAATCTTCTGAAGCGCGGGTCGATCCAAGCTTGATTATTATTATCAGCTGGGTCTGAAGGCATAGCCTGGGGAAGGGAGAAATCGGGATGACGGCCTCATTACGTCCTCCGACTGGTCTGGTTCTGGGTCCTGGAGCCGGGCCAAAGGAATTGGTGCTTCCGAGATAAGCCTTACCGGCCCTTCCCCCTCACTCTCGGAGTCACTTTCGGGCATGGGGCCAGGTTCGGGGGCTGGAGTCACAACAGCAGGGAAGGCGAATCTTTTCGGCACCAAGTGCCCAAACTGGAACACGCGTGCGCATGCTTGAACCCCGGAAACTCGCAGACCAGCTGACCAGTGCACATGCATGAGCAGGCCACCTGCTCTACTGGTTTCTGGTGCGCACATGTGCACCGGCCAGCTGGTCTTCAGGTTTTCAGGGCTCTGGCAAGCGCAAAGATCAGCTGGCCGGCACATGTGCATGCAAGAAACCAGAAGAGCAGGTGGTGATGGCCACCTTGTGCTCACAGAGAGGACTCTATGTGCCATCATCCATGCCAGTGGTGGGATGACCCCAGTTCTATAGAACCGGTAGTAAAACCGGTGGGAAGCTCCGCCCACTGACCCAAACGTCATCAAAATTCTTCTGCGTGAGGAAGATGATAAGGGGGAATAGTCTTTGTGAGTTCAGGACTATTCCTATGCAAGAAAGAAATTGTCTATGTGATCGCTGGGTAGTTTTAAGAAAGAGCTTTTAGATGGTCTGACCTCTGATAAGTAATGTAGATATAAAATTCAGATTGGTGAAATTTAAGAAGTTAATAGAAGATTTATTAATGATGTTTTGGGGAATTAAACACGGGGACTAGACTTCATTTAAATACCTTTCAGAATGGGTTGAATTTGAATTTCTTTTTTTTTATTCAATTTGTGCAAATAAATAATTAAATTTAAGGAGAAGAAAATATATTGTATTAGATTATAATGTGGGTGAAATGTAATATGTTTAAAGATGTACCTGACCAATAATTTGTTCACAATGATTTTTTTATTATGTTTATAAAAAATAATATTTTTTTTGGCAAAAAACCCTTCTGCGCATGTGCAGAAGCTTCCACGATGCGAACCGGTAGTAAAGGTAAGTAGAACCCATCCCTGACCCACGCGTGCCATAAGTTTGCCATTACGGCTATAGTCTCTGCCTTGGGACTTTGGGGTGGGTTCTTTGTCTGAATTCAGAAATGCTCCTCAGTCAGGGGAGACTGTTTGGTCTGTGGAAAGATTAACTCCTCTCTTTGAATAGAGTCAGGCAACTGACTTGGCCCAAATTTTCAATCCCATGTATTGAGAAGAGCTATCTCTTGACCAATTTTCTTTGTCCTATCCAGTCCCAGAATTCAGCATGCAAGGGAGATCTTGACCTTTATATCTTTGGCAAAGTGTAGCTGAAAAGCTACCAACAGCCATCATCTTGTAGTCTTCCTTTTCCACCTCCACTCCCCCCTCTGTTGACCGAGGGATAATGGTTGCCATAGAAGATCTACCGAGTTTCATGTTTTGATATTTTCGATCTTTTTCCCATCATCGTTATTTCTTCATTTTGTGCTAATGTCCCACCCGCCCGCCCCCCAAAAAGAGAAGAAAATTAAATGAATATCCCCTCCTCTCCAAATACATGCAGCAAAAAAGACGAGAAAGAGCGAGAGAGAAATATATAAGTAAGTTTTATAAGAAATATAAGAAGTAAGTTTTGATATATATATATATATATATATATATATATATATATATATATATATATATATATATATATATATATATATATATATATATATATGTAGGTCTTTGGTTGTTCGGGTTTTCTCCCATGTAAAATTGGAAGTGTCTTGGCGACGTTTCGACGAAGTCTCATTCATCATCTTCAGGCTTCAGCTTTGTGCTTCTGGGAGCAATGTGTGATTGCAGCTGTTTCTTCCTTTTAACTGCTAGTGGGGTTTGAACTGATTGGGTGGGAGCTTGGCTGTGCTCTGATTGGATGGGGGTTTTTTTGTGCTCTGATTGGCTGGGGGTGTGTCCTGTTTGGGTGGGGGCTTGGTTGTGCTCAGATTAGTCTGAGTTGCAGGGGGATTTGAGCTGGTGAGCTGCATTGCTGTTGTTTGGCTTCGTGTTTGTGGTCGTGCTACATCTTCATAGTGGGTGTCAGTCTGCTGCATGTATGGATTGGAGGGGTTTGAAATGGCTAATGTTGCAGCTGCAGTCTGGCTTCTGGTCCTTGGTCGTGCTTCATGATCAGTGTGGGTTTGGGTCTGCTTTCTGGGTGGATGTGTGGTGGTGACATCCTGTGTGGACCTCGTGAGTGTGGGTCTGGTGTCATTCCTCGTGTTAGGGACTCGTTTGTCAATAAGTGCGGGTTTCCAAATGGCTGGTAGGCGGGAGGTATCATCTCGTTTGTTCATGCTGTGTGGGCGTTTTTCTATCTCGATGGCTTCTCTGATTATTCTGTTGTTAAAGTGTTCAGTTTTGGCGATAGTTCTGGTCTTTTTAAAGTCAATATCGTGTCCTGTGGCTTTAAGGTGTTGGACCAGGGAAGAAGTTGGTTCCTCTTTTTTGACTGAGTTCTTGTGTTCTTCAATGCGTGCACTTATTCTTCTGTTGGTTTGTCCAATGTATGTGGTGGGACAGGCGGTGCATGGGATTTCATATACTCCTTGATTTTCTAACTCAATTTTGTCTTTGGGATTTCTTAGGATGGTGGATATTTTTCGGTTTGTGCAGAATGCTGTCTTGATGTTGTGTTTGTGGAGGATCTTCCAGAAGCACGAAGCTGAAGCCTGAAGATGACAAATGAGACTTCGTCGAAACGTCGCCAAGACACTTCCAATTTTATGCGGGAGAAAACCCAAATAACCAAAGACCTACACACACACACACACACACACACACACACACACACACATATATATATATATATATATATATATATATATATATATTTGTTTTCTGAGGCTTTCGCGGGTGTGTGTATGTAGGTCTTTGGTTATTCGGGTTTTCTCCCATGTAAAATTGGAAGTGTCTTGGCGACGTTTTGACGAAGTCTCATTCGTCATCTTCAGGCTTCAGCTTCGTGCTTCTGGAAGCAATGTGTGATTGCAGCTGTTTCTTCCTTTTTAACTGCTAGTGGGGGTTTGAACTGATTGGGTGGGAGCTTGGCTGTGCTCTGATTGGATGGGGTTTTTTTGTGCTCTGATTGGCTGGGGGGGAGTTGTCCTGTTTGGCTGGGGGCTTGGTTGTGCTCAGATTAGTCTGAGTTGCAGGGGGATTTGAGCTGGTGAGCTGCATTGCTGTTGTTTGGCTTCGTGTTCGTGGTCGTGCTACATCTTCATAGTGGGTGTCAGTCTGCTGCATGTATGGATTGGAGGGGTTTGAAATGGCTAATGTTGCAGCTGCGGTCTGGCTTCTGGTCCTTGGTCGTGCTTCATGATCAGTGTGGGTTTGGGTCTGCTTTCTGGGTGGATGTGTGGTGGTGACATCCTGTGTGGACCTCGTGAGTGTGGGTCTGGTGTCATTCCTCGTGTTAGGGACTCGTTTGTCAATAAGGGCGGGTTTCCAAATGGCTGGTAGGCGGGAGGTATCATCTCGTTTGTTCATGCTGTGTGGGCGTGTTTCTATCTCGATGGCTTCTCTGATTATTCTGTTGTTAAAGTGTTCAGTTTTGGCGATAGTTCTGGTCTTTTTAAAGTCAATATTGTGTCCTGTGGCTTTAAGGTGTTGGACCAGGGAAGAAGTTGGTTCCTCTTTTTTGACTGAGTTCTTGTGTTCTTCAATGCGTGCACTTATTCTTCTGTTGGTTTGTCCAATGTATGTGGTGGGACAGGTGGTGCATGGGATTTCATATACTCCTTGATTTTCTAACTCAATTTTGTCTTTGGGGTTTCTTAGGATGGTGGATATTTTTCGGTTTGTGCAGAATGCTGTCTTGATGTTGTGTTTGTGGAGGATCTTCCAGAAGCACGAAGCTGAAGCCTGAAGATGACAAATGAGACTTCGTCGATACGTCGCCAAGACACTTCCAATTTTACGCGGGAGAAAACCCAAATAACCAAAGACCTACACACACACACACACACACACACACATATATATATATTTGTTTTCTGAGGCTTTCGCGGGTGTTTGTATGTAGGTCTTTGGTTAATCGGGTTTTCTCCCGCGTAAAATTGGAAGTGTCTTGGCGACGTTTCGACGAAGTCTCATTCGTCATCTTCAGGCTTCAGCTTCGTGCTTCTTTTCATTTCATAATCCTTTTTTTTAAACTAAAGATATATGAAGGAAAAAAAAAAACCCTGTAGAATTAGACCATGAGGAAAAAAGTAAAGATGTTTAGGTTGCTTATAATGTGTACTGATTTCTATTCAATAATATTGTTACATTTTAATTTTTTTAATTAAGTTATATTTCAAACAGTTAAACAAGCATGTGCATGTGTTTCTACACACATACACATAGACACACAGAGTTTGCAGTTGTTAAATGGTTTGACCAATCTTACTGTCTCATCTGTACAGCTCTACCCAGTCACATCAATTAAAAAAACCCAATATATTGTAGTGTTGCAGCTGTGCTAATGAAGCCTCACTACCAATAAGCTGTATATATATATGATCTGCAATACAAAAAAAACCCCGGACATATTTACTTATTAAATTTATATTCTGCCCAGTTTGTATAGAGGTAACTCCTTGTTGTTGTTAGTTGCGAAGTCGTGTCCGACCCATCGCGACCCCATGGACAACATTCCTCCAGGCCTTCCTGTCCTCTACCATTCTCTGGAGGAGATCAACCCTGACTGCTCTTTAGAAGGCCAGATCCTGAAGATGAAACTGAAATACTTTGGCCACCTAATGAGAAAGAAGGACTCACTGGAGAAGAGCCTAATGCTGGGAAAGATTGAGGGCAAAAGAAGAAGGGGACGACAGAGAACGAGGTGGCTGGATGGAGCCACTGAAGCAGTAGGCATGAGTTTAAATGGACTCCAGAGGATGGTAGAGGTAACTCTAGGTGGTTCAAATTCAAGGTAAAAACAACAATATGAAACATGAACATATTAAGAACATAAATATGAACATTACAATTAACATTAAACATAATTCACATAAACATTAAACATATACTAAACATATACCCACTTTCTTGCTTAACTGGTAGAGGAAAAAAAAAAGAGAAACATAAAATGAAATTCATGCTGAGTGTCCTAGGGCAGGGGTCTCCAACCTTGGCAACTTTAAGCCTGGCAGACTTCAACTCCCAGAATTCTCCAGCCAGCAAAGCTGGCTGTCCTAGGAGACGTGTAGAAGTTGTGAGAAGTAAGAGGTTTAGTTTGCTCATCTTTTACCTGGCTTCTGTGTGTGGTTGTTTCTGTGCAATCCTGTTTATTTTGGTTTAGGTAGGTTGTCTGAATTTTGAGCAGGATGCACCTGCCTGAGAGTGTAGTGCACGAGAAAGTCTTTCTAAACTTCATCAATCTGCCTTCTTTAAAATAAGAGAATATTTATAGCTCAGGATTGAACTGTGGGTAACATCATCAGTGTTTGAAGTGAGGGGGGTTTGTCGTAGCAAGGATGACGTTACATAGTTTGGGAATGAAACATCTGCAAGAAAACCACCAAGCTCAGAGAGCAACAAGGACCCCTCGTGCATTTGTTGTGTTTTGTTGGCATTTCCCCCTCCCATGGCAACCATTGTGTGATCATGTCCATGGCATTCTTTCAAAATTGGAAAGGTGTCCGCTAGTCTCGCTAGCTTGGAGACCAATTTGATGGGGGGATGTGTGTCAAGTCTATATTTTTCTTTTTCAGAACGGGGCAGTGTTGTCCTAGAAGAACAATAAATGAAACAAAAGATTAAAGAGCAGCACATTTTACTGTTCTAATCAAAGAGAGAGGATCCTTTAAAGTTACATTGCTCTCCAGATTTTGGCTCTCTCTTCCTACGCATCTCGTCCAGGTTCACAATCTAAACTTTATTATGAGGCATGCATCTCATAAAAAATAACATGCATTTCTGCAGAGAATGCAGCAATGTTTTGTTCCTGATCCGGGGGCTTCCACCCCACCCCCAAAAAAATATCAAGATGTAATTATGACTGTTTAATCATAGCCTGTTCCCAGTTGCAATCATTCCTAGTTTGCGAGGCTATACTCATGTCACTCATGGTCAGCTCTTGAATGACTGCAATAATGCATGTGAGAATGACCTTGGGAGAAAGGGGGGAAGAGATGCTGCTTAGGGAACAATCAGATAAGGGGGAGGACGACGAACCGCAATTGTATAATGGGCAGAGAAAGAAATACCAAAAGGATCCTCCTTCAAAGTAAAGGTAAAGGTTCCCCTCACACATATGTGCTAGTCATTCCTGGCTCTAGGGGGTGGTGCTCATCTCCATTTCAAAGCTGTCTGAAGATGTCTCTGTGATCATGTGGCCGGCATGACTAAATGCCAAAGGCGCATGGAACGCTGTTACATTCCCAAAGGTGGTCCCTAGGTGACCACCTTTGGGTGGTCCCTATTTTTCTACTTGCATTTTTTATGTGCTTTCGAACTGCTAGGTTGGCAGAAGCTGGGACAAATAACGGGGGCTCACCCCGTTATGCAGCACTAGGGATTCGAACCACTGAACTGCTGACTTTTTGATTGTCAAGCTCAGCGTCTTAGCTACTGAGCCACTGCATTCCCTCTCCATCACTTATCAGGCTGTAAAAACAGACAGTGGAAGATTTGTATTTTCAGACTTGGAAGATTCTGTTAATGTAGCCTTACGGTAACATAAAATAAACTCATCTGATGCTGGTTCCTATCTGGTCTAACTTGGAAGGCTGACAGCTATCTTTGAAGACTATCCAGAAGTTGGTGCAAAATATAAGCAGTCACTCTATGTGGGTTCCTAGAATAATGCATGTTATACCTCTGCTCTGTGAGTTGCATTGGTTGCTAGTTGGTTGCTAGTATGCTTCCAGGTCCAATCTAAGCTGCTGGTTCTGATTTATAAAGCCCTTCATAGCACAGGACTGGATTATCTGAGAGAACTGCCTCTACCTGATCCCATTTAGTTCAGCAAAAGAGATGTTCTGTGCGGGTTCCTTCTGAGAAAGAGTTTCATCTGGGGGGACCCCAGGAGGCCTGCCTTTTCTGCCATGGCATCCACCTTGTGGAAGAATGTCCTCGTCCCAGGTGAGATTGTCCCATCCTTGATATCCTTCTGGAAGTCCCTTGAAACATGGGTCTCTCAGTTGGGCTGGGAATCTCAAAGAATCCCCATTTGATGACAAGGCTGCACTGTTGTAAGGGATGCGGTGGCTCAGTGGCTAAGACGCTGAGTGTTGTTGATCGAAAGGTCGGCAGTTCAGCGGTTCAATCCCTAGTGCCTCGTTAATGGGGTGAGCTCCTGTTACTTGTCCCAGTTTCTGCCAATCTAGCAGTTGGAAAGTATCTAAAAAATGCAAGTAGGAAAATAGGGACCACCTTTGGTGGGAAGGTAACAGTGTTCCATGCACCTTTGGCATTTAGTCATGCCGGCCACATGACCACGGAGACGTCTTCGGACAGCGCTGGCTCTTCGGCTTTGAAATGGAGATGAGCACAGTGGTGGGATTCAATCAGTCACACCATTTCGGGAGAACCGGTTGTTAACTTTCTGAGCAGTTTGGCAAACTGGTTGTTGGAAGATATCATTAGGGCAGAGAACCGGTTGTTAAATTACTTGAATCCCACCACTGGATGAGCACCATCCCCTAGAGTCGGGAATGACTAGCACATATATAACTTGTTGCTGGCAATCCTTATGATTTATATTGATATATTGATCATCAATTGTGTTGTAAATGTTGTACCTTGATGAACGTATCTTTTCTTTTATGTACACTGAGAGCATATGCACCAAGACAAATTCCTTGTGTGTCCAATCACACTTGGCCAATAAAATTCTATTCTATTCTATATGCAAGGGAAACCTTTACTTTTACCTTTGTCTTCACCTGCATTGTTTATAATATTATTTCTCTCCATTATCTTGATATTAATAATATTGTTGATGTCTTTTAATTGTCTTTCTTAACATCTGTATATTTATGACTGTTTTTATATTGCAACGCAATTAGAATCACTTTATGGTGAAACGGGCAGCTATATAAATGTCCATAAATCAATCAGTCAGTCAATCAATCAATCAAAGCAATGTCTTACATGCACCAGGCTTCTGTCATGCTTTTGCAACTGCCATATTGACTTTGATCTCCTGTGGGAACTCTCTGCTCTTCTGAAGTTTCCTTCAGTTATCTCAAGCTTATCTGAACAATACAACTCAGATCCCAACCTCTGAAAATAATGTCATGTTGTAAGCTCACTAGAACCTACTATTAATAGACCGGAATCTTGAATCTAGGCTGATGAAAATTTTTCATATTATTTCTTTCCATCTACTTATTGTGTAAGCCATTACATGTTCTTCTTAACCATTGCTTCAGGTCTTCTGCAAAAAGAGGCTAAGGTTACATCTTCTGTAGGAGGAACTTTTTGGAAGTAATGCCATCTTTATGGAAAGTCATTAGAGCTATTTTAGGCACCAGGTCAGTATCAGGCTTATTCAGAAATGTCTTTGCTCTGTACAGGTATTCTATTTAAATCGTACGGTGTTTGGGGTTCCCTGAATGAATGGAGTATTTGTAGAAGGGTAAGAAAGGGATGCGGTGGCTCAGTGGCTAAGACACTGAGCTTGTTGATCAGAAAGTCGGACGTTAAGCGGTTTGAATCCTTAGCGCTGCGTAACGGAGTGAGCTCCCGTTATTTGTCCCAGCTTCTGTCAACCTAGCAGTTTGAAAGCACATAAAAAATGCAAGTAGAAAAATAGGGATCACCTTTAGTGGGAAGGTAACAGCGCTCCGTGCGCCTTTGGCTTTTAGTCATGCCGTCCACATGACCACGGAGACATCTTCGGACAGCGCTGGCTCTTCCACTTAAAAATGGAGATGAGCACCGCCCCCTAGAGTCAGGAACGACTAGCACGCATGATTGGGGAAAACTTTACCTTTAAGAAAGACAGCGTTGACCGAAATATGCAAGGACAGTTACCTACAGAAGGCAAAATGAACTTAAGCGTTTAAGTCCAGAGCTATGAGTTAACATTTAGAAACACCTTTGGCAGACATCTCCCTCATACACTGAATATAAGAAAGGAGAAGAGCTACAGCACAATCAGATTTGCAGGCTTCTGTTATGACAACCAGACTCAGTAAAAGTCATTTCAGCTAACCTGTAGAGTTGATTTCCTGGTCTGATCTACCTAGTGGGGCTAACAGTATCACAGTTTTCTTCACACTGTGTCGCATGTGTTAGAAACACTGTTCCTAAAATGCTCAGTACATTCTAGAGGTTGTTAATTTGCAACGCAGTCTTGCTCGCTGTGTCCCTTGGGTTAAAAGAGGATGATTTCACCAAGTTTCTGTTTGCACTGCAACTCAAAACACGAATGTAAGCTTCTGAGTGATCAGAATCTATTTTAGCTGGTGTCCAAACCGAACCAAAAAAAAAAATCTATTTGTGTTCAAATATGAATAGAATTCCATGCACACCTCCTTATTCAACTCAGGGAAACTAAAAAATTTAGCAGATGATCCAGGGGCATGAAGATTTTACAAATACTCCATCATTTGGAGATGGAAAACTTGAATATAGATTTAATTTAGGACTGGTTTTATTTTTTAGATTTTTTTTTAGTTTATTCAAAGGATGGCTAAAATATAAAATGTCAAAATATTTTAAAAAGGACAACAGAACAAAAAGTGTTTTATTATTATCTGAGGCTACGTTTCTTCTTTGGAGTGACCTATTTTTTTCCTAGACCTTTTTCAATTGATTAATTTTCTGTTTCTTTCTGTCATTATTTTGTAATCAATTTATTTTTTATTTTTAAAAGTTGAATTAAAAACTCCTAAGATTAAGATTAAAATAAATACTAGACAATCCTTTGGGTTTCTACAACCACAAAGACTTACCATTTAAAATTTGAGAAAAGCCTCTCTTCAGTTTTTCTTAATGAGGTTACTAAGGGTTTACACAACTTCTAATATGTAACAATAATGAATATTATTTAGAGTTAGATTTTTTTAAAAAAAATGCATTTCTTTTAAGATCCGTAACAATTTCAAAATAACTCTGTTGTATACCTAATGTCTATGAGCATGTTTTCTTTATATGATATGAAAGTCTACAAGTTTAGCTTTATTTAACTGAAATGCCCCTGCTAAAGGCTCAACTGGCAATAATAGGGTTAATTGTAATGTGTGTGTATGGGGGGTGGGTTTCCAGTTGACAGTAAATCAGTAATAAATATGCAACAATTCAGCTCCATTTGCTGTCTCCAACATGCAAATGTGACTATCTTATATAATCCAATTATAAAAAGTCAGTGGCGCTCTTTATGGCTGGATCTAAGGTTAGCATTTTTTTATTGTGTGCATTAAAAAAAACACCACCCTTGTTTACTTTTTCTAAAAGCTATTTTTACGCACCTGCTTTTAAAAACAGAATTTGCCGTTGCCTTCACATTTTAATACATTTCCCCCTCTCTGCGTTTATTTTCTTATCTCTATTGAGCTATAACAGTCCATCTTAAAAACATATACCAGTCAAGTTATACAATCACATAACATTAGCGTGTTGTCACCCTAAAGAGCAATTTTAAAGCGCTAAACATTTTAAATGCATTTTGGAACATGTTTTGGGATAACAGGCGCTGTAAAAAGTCAGTAAAAATGACGAAGGTATTCATTAGCCAGAACAAGAGAATGCGAATTGGGACTGGGAATTCAAATTATTTTATGACAAGTGAAAGGGACAGTTGTTGTCAAAACACTTTTTAAAAGCAAAACAATTACGTAATTAGGAACGGGCCAAGAAAAGCGGGTTTTGTTTTCCTTTCTCCTTGCCCAAACCACGCTTTCGCACAAATACATTGGAAAGATCTGTTGTGTCAGAATTTGGCTTCTTTTTTTCTGGCAGCAATTAAAGATATGTGCTAATGTACAATGTGGGTGATCTGTCATTGTCCATTTCCTGTAGCAAAGGTTAAAGTCTACCTCCCACCAAGATCATTTTGCCAAGCATGGCAGCAATGGGGCCGAAACTGCATATTTGATTACCTCATCAAAAAACACTAATCCTGATGAGGTCTTCCTTCAGAGGAGGCCCATTGTTCGTAATAACTCAGTGGTTAGGCTGCTCTCAGATCTGAATTTGGGATATATATTCTCCTGAACTAGTCAAGCAGAAATGATAAGTCCTAATGGAATTGCAGCTCAGAAGTTCAGGGATGTACCAGAAAGTGCTAAACCATGTGAAGGGAAGGGGAAAAAATATATATATATAAAAGGAACTCCCACCCCCCCAGCTTAGTGACCTCTTTTCCAGCCAAACCAAGTGAAATCAGATGCATGCTTTTTCCACACAGATGAAAATGGATCGAGTCGTTCTTGAAAAAATCTGTTTTTTATTATTACGTTGCAATCATATATTAATTTGTTATGGCCATGGCTTTATCTGGGCTGGCCCTGTCCTTATTTATCTTCTTGGAATATCACACTAATCTGCAGCCCCCAAAATAGTTACATAGCCAGTTTTAAAATCTTCTTTGGTGACTTCTAGATTCTTCTGGAATTTCTAGAAATTCTAGCCCTGGCATCTAGAGGGCATCAGGCTGGGGAAATGATCTAGAAATCATACAAATCATGAGCCATAATAATTAAAGATGAAATCATAGCTGGGTTATTTCTTGTACAAGAGCCAAACAAAGGGACTCTCCTACTTTTGATATAACTAAGTTCAGTGCTACCTAGTGGCTAAATTATGTTGTGCTTTCATTTATTCATAAATAAACAGGCCTTGGGTTTATAAACATACAAGAGTTTCTCCACAATAAACTATCTCTAAATTGCCAAGGTTCCCATATAACTCATCTGGTGCAAGTGATGAAAGGAACAGTAACATTGCAATCACTGTTATAAAATGCGTTAAGCCAAAAATGAGTTTTCAGATATTATCATGCTGAATTAAATGAGGGCAGGGCAAGGAGAGGGTTCCCCCCCCATTTAATTTAATAAATAAAATAAGTGAAAAACTGTCTATGATAACTCGCCACAGCCAAATCGCTGCAGGACAACTCACCACGTGACACCTCTCCACTAATATTGAAGAAATAGTGGAATAGAATCATTAAAGGAAGAATGGCAAAGGAGGGACAAAATGAAATGTGAATGACAAAAATTAAAATATTTTAAAAACTATTTTAAATAATTAAACTGAATTGTCCCGCAGTGGCGAGTTGTCCCATTCCGTCCTCAACTGTTCCTTTGATTGACTAGGTCTGATTGTAATACAGAATGGAATCTCTTTCGCTTTTCTCTCTGTGTGTGTGTGTCTCTATCTCCTCCCCCATCTACAGATGGAAGAATGGATGTATTTATGAGTTTCAAAGCATAGATGTGTGAATGGACATCTCAGTGAGTTTTAAAGCATAGGTGTATGAACAGAAGTTTCAATGAGTTTTCAAATGTGTGACGGTACATCAGCTCTTGGACCAAAAAGGACGATTCATCCTTTATTTATGCATGCTAAAAGAAACTAAATGACTAATACAGGTTGTATCATATGATGGGCCTGGGCTTTATTTTCAAGGCTGGCAGGTCGGAATATTATTGTTACGATCCATAATATAAACATTTGGGATAGTAGCAAAGCCCATTGTGCTTTAGAAGTGGTGTTTTAGAGGTCCTTGCCAAAAGAATATACAAATGAAGAGTTGCATTCTGAAGGAGAAGGATGGACAGGGCCTGGGGGCAGAGTCAAGAGATGACTTAGCCTGGAGTGGTTACGTTCCCACAAGCAATCCAAGTCCAACCCCTCTTGAATTCCATTAACTCTTTATCTAGCACCAATTTAATGCTGGTCATTAGTTGACTAGATTCTTGTGTATAGGTTTAACAATAAATTATATTAACTGGAACTTAAGGTGTAATTTAATTTATTGCATCTCCTTCTTATCCCCCCCTTTTTTTTTTTGATAGCTCAAGGTGATTCACATTAAGGTCTTCCTTCTTTTTATTCCCACCACAACAATAAGTCAAAATATAAAAGCTCCATGAGTTTGTTTGTATTCCTGATCAGTATTAAAATGGTTCATTATATCTTCTTCTGGGATTTTTGCTTGTTTGTTTATATCCCAGACTCGTCTAGAGTCAGGATTTTTGTGGGACACTTATTCAAACACTAACCAAGCCACAACTTTGGCTTTTTCAAGATCAACAGTCACCTGAAAAAAATTAATAGAAAAACAGTGATTGGAAAGTATGCACTTTAAACCTTTGAATAATGCTACCACCTGGTCATGAACTCTTGGAAAAATATTCATTAGTTTAGAACAGGAGTCTTCAACCTTGGCAGCTTTAAGACTTGTGGACAGGCTGACTGGGGGATTCTGGGAGTTGAAGTCCATAAATATTAAAGTTATCAAGGTTGGACATCCCAGGTTTAGAATATAACTCTTGAGGAAAACATTATGAATGAAAGATTGATTTCCAGACACTTCCAAGTAAGCTGTCTGAAGGACCATTTACAGAATAATGGAGTTAGAAGGGACCTTGGAGTTCTTCTAGTCCAAGCAGGAGAAAATTCTCTCTAGTAAAAGAAGTGATACAAACGTATTAAAATAGCCTTAAAGAAATACAAGAGGAAGTAAAATCAGGGAAGGTCATTTGCACTACCAACCAAGAAAGTCTTGTGAGTTTGACCAAGCTGAAAATAGTTCCGTTATACCAGAAGCCGTTATAAAAGCTCAATACAGTACATTTATTTATTGTAAAAGTAACCCTTTGATTCCTTTATATATATTTTTTCAAGGGATAGCAGCTACTCATGAGCCCAGTTAATTTTGGTTTGATTTTTGTTTTTCTTGGCAGCTCCTCTCTTTTCAGACCTTATCAAGAAGAGATCAAGGGGAATATATACAAATTGGATTTGCTACAGCTTTGTTTTCTTGCCCACTCAAATTGTGCATACCATGTTGGGGCAAAACACTCATTTCTCTTGATAGTCTCTTTAGAAATGAGGGGCCATTTTAGGAAGTTAAAAAAAGTCAAGATGGTACCGATGACTATTCAATCACAGCCACCATCTCAATCTCTTTGATCCTGCCCCTGTTGGGAAAAGTTACGTTTTACCATAAAAGCCTTGACTATAACTTGCTTCATTTATGTCACAAATCCTTCTGTGTTTATTTAGAAGTAAGCTCTGTGATTTATGATGGTATGTAATTAAAACATTAAACATTTCTGCTGGTTTTTTTACCAATTGTGAGAAGCTTTTTTGCCAACTTGAAAATGTGAAGTTTAAGCAAAAGTTGGATGCTCTTCTACTACGATACTAGACCACTCAGGGATTTATTTTTCTCCTTAACTCAGTACTTGGAGGTATAACTACTTACAGCAGTATCTTGAGAGAAAAAATAGGTATACTGAGGAGAAAGCTTTAGAACAATTGCACTACCCATTGTTGTCTTTGTGCATTTAGCACCATTAATATTGTTACCCAAAATATGAACATGAAAGCTTCGTTTTGTCACCTTTAATTCTATAGGTGGCATGTATTTGCTATGCAAGGTTCCTTTAAAACATTTTTCTTTTCCCACTAAAATCCATTTCTATGGAGTTGCTAGAATACATCTAGGTCCAAACCTGGATTTTTTTTATTTTTTATTTTTTTGTATTTTTAAGAACTCACTCACTGAGAGGTTTCCTTTATTTTTATTCTAAAATCACTTTTGTGGACAGTGTTGTAAGCATTGTGGTGATTAGATATTTAGTCAACAAGTAGCAAACACTTCAGAAACCACTTAAAATATGTAACACAGGAAGGTTGGCTGGTCTTACTATAATTGAATATAAGTGGTGAGAGATTATTTTTTTAAAAAAAGAAACTGTTCCATGTCTAGCTTAATGGCATGTTACTTTTTCTTTTTACTATTATACTTTATGTCACATATGCATTATGTTATGTAGCTTCCCCAGATCTTGATTTGCTCAAAAAAAGAAACTTTAGCCTAAATTTTAAGCCGTAACATGCTCAAAATCCTCAATATTTTTCCTTCTTCAGTTGAAACAAAAACACGACGTCTTAATCAAACACTGATCTGAGTAGAGTGATTTCAGTAGACATGGAAATAACTGTTTCTTTATGGCTGTAATTTGAATACTCTTCAGAATGCCTATAAAATGCAAAAATATTCTTCTTTTTATAATTTGTTGGGAAGAATTGAGAGAGAGGGTGTGTGTGTGTGTGTGTGTGTGTGAGGGGGTTGGGGGGGGGGCATGGTTTCCTAATAGTGTGTGAATCAGCCAGCTTTAACAGATATTTTTCTGTCATGTACAGCCTGAAGGCTTATGCCTATCTGAGCTTTATTTGACAATTACCACTTGCCAGCATAATTAAATGATAATTTATAAATACAGCAAGAGCATTATGTAGGAGAGCAAATAGGAGCTTATCAGAGCTCTGAATAAACTCAATGTGCCTCACTCACAATTTTCATCTCTTATCGGGGTTGTTAACTGCACCCTCTCCCCCTGCTTTTTTTTTTTTTTTTGAGTTTGATAACTTATAGGCTGACTGCCTCAAGCTGTCTATGTTACTCCCTTTCCTCCCGTATTCCTTGCATAAATACCTTCCATCAGTTAATGCAAGCTTGCAATCAATAAACAGAAAGGACCACTTTTATGCTGCGTTATCTGATGGGATGCAATTTTACGCCTAGCCACGAAAGTGAAATTTATACAATTGTTTTGGAGCTAAAGGTTATTTCCTCTGAAATGTAAGAAGTGCCCTTTTTACGTGTGTGTATGTGTTTGTGTGTGAAAGAGAGAGAGAGAAATTTTTAAAAGAGCAACGGATTTAAAGGTTTAGATAGAGAAGTGAGTACTCAGTTTTCCCAGCCACAGAGAAAATGTTTCATTCATACATTTTAAAAATCTCACTGTTTAGTCATAATACTCGGCAGACACTGTTTGCATGCTGAATGCTATAAATTATCAAGGGGAGAATTCTAGAGGGCTTCTGTCTTTTGTCCTGCCAACTTTTCTTTTCTAGGCCCTTGAATCAATATAAAGATGTGTGTGTGTGTGTGTGTGTTTAGAAAAAGACTGACAACTGTACTTCGCGGTGTGCAAAATTAATAGATTAATAGATTAAGCCAATGAACAAGGGAGGCTTAGGAATCTTGTATTTCAATAGAAACAAACTGAGAAAGAAAGAAGAAAAAAAAGAAAGAAAGAAAGAAAGAAAAGAAAGAAAGGAAGGAAGGAAGGAAGAGGGAGGAGGGAGGGAGAGAAGGAAGGAAAGAAAGAGAAAAAGAAAGAAAGAAAGAAAGAAAGAAAGAAAGATGAATGGGAGGGAGGGAGGGAGAAAGGAAGGAAGGATAAAAAGGAGAAGGGAGGGAAAGAAAGAAGAAAGCCAGCCAGCCATGTATTTACAAAAATAAATCTACCAGAAAATGAAATAGGGTAAGGGAAAATAACACATATTAATAGGCCACAATGATAGAATATCTATGATATTAAATATTTGTAGAAACTTCCCTCTATGGGCATTTGATGGAGCAATATAAAGAAAATAATATAATTAGTAATTAGTAATATATATATAAAGTAATTAGTAGAGACATGTGATAAATATGAATATTTGAGGAAATAGTCAACCGAAACTTTGAAACTCTTAGTTTTTCAAGCTGGAAAAAAATGTATAATTTAATTTCTCTGATTAAATTATTAAGGACTAAAAGAAAAGAAACATTCAAAAGAGTTCAAAAGTTTTAAGATGGCCTGTTCCTCAAATTACTCACATTTATTTCTTGTCCATACTAATTATTTTTAAGTCTTCATTTGGCATTCCCGCAGAAATGATATTACTGAGGGAAATATATTGTATATTTAAAAGAATATAGCGCTATAGTCCTCCACTTTTTAAAGGGAAAACCAGACCAGTTTTTGCAGGAGGAATTAATTTGAAAGGGATAGATTAGTTTTCACCTTTTGAAACACAGGGCTTTTTGTAATCTTCAAACATTATTGAGAATAATGGAAGCCACCATCCTGATTCTCAAACGTAGCACTTCCATTAAAATTTCCTGCTACCTCTTATTTTTTTATATTAAAATACAAAGCTTAAAAGGTATTATCTTACTAAAGGGGGAGGGGGGGTGACAATTGTACAGATGATTTGATTGAATAAAGGAAATAGCCGTACAGGCCTTTTAAGATCAAGAGTGTATTGATAGAAAGCTATCATTAGAAACAATTAATGCTCTCCAAGGAAAGAAATTGATTATGGACAGAGATGGGCCCTAAGGAGAAGATCTGTCTTAATGCTTCAGGCCTTAAGGATTAGACGGTTTGTTCACAGCATCTGCAATTTTAACCCCTTTTTAGAGCATGGAGTTTTGCAAAAGATGGATCTTTTGCTGGTGAATGGCTGGCACAGGGCTTCTGTTACTTTTCTTTGCGCACATTGTTAAACTAGGTAAAATAGTACTCTTACAAGCTGGCAATACCGTACAGTACCCGCAGATTGTCCAAATATTGTATTAGTAATGGGATGTGATGATTTGCAGTAAATTATGGCATCGGTGTATTATATTCCACATTTAAAAAGAATCCCGTGATCGCTATTTTAGTGCTTTCTTTCCACCAGGCTTCATGAAGCTGGATTGAGGGCGAATGAGACAAGACGTGAAGCTAATGTGGTGAAAACAATCCCCATTTCTGGAGAATTTGTGCTACTGGAGAGAATAAAGCTGGTTTTTAGGCTTTTCCCCTGGCATTAGTGTGCTGAACTAAGTTTGAATGAACAAATGAAGGAATATTCCCCCCACCCCGATACGCTCCTGTTTTTCACGGTAAAAACAGGGCGCTTTAGACATCTCGCATTAAATCAGATTCGAATCTGTCGTTTAAAAAAATAATAAGAAAGGATTATCCTTGAAAGCGTCTGTGTGATTTTAACTTTAACAATGGGGAAAGGGTTAAGGATGGTGTTCCATCACAATCCAGAGGTCTTGAACAGATAGCATTCTTTCTAATAGACACGCTGTAGGATAGTCCTTTTAATTTTTGAAAGCTGAACCTTTGAAAAACAGCAGATGATATTATAGTTTAGCCAATGAACAAGGGAGGCTTAGGAATCTTGTATTTCAATAGAAACAAACTGAGAAAGAAAAGAAGAAGAAAAGAAAAGAAAAGAAAAGAAAAGAAAAGAAAAGAAAAGAAAAGAAAAGAAAGGAAGGAAGGAAGGAAGGAAGGAAGGAAGGAAAATAAAGAAAAGAAAAGAAAAGAAAAGAAAAGAAAAGAAAAGAAAAGAAAAGAAAAGAAAAGAAAGATGAATGGGAGGGAGGGAGGGAGAAAGGAAGGAAGGATAAAAAGGAGAAGGGAGGGAAAGAAAGAAGAAAGCCAGCCAGCCATGTATTTACAAAAATAAATCTACCAGAAAATGAAATAGGGTAAGGGAAAATAACACATATTAATAGGCCACAATGATAGAATATCTATGATATTAAATATTTGTAGAAACTTCCCTCTATGGGCATTTGATGGAGCAATATAAAGAAAATAATATAAATAGTAATTAGTAATATATATAAAGTAATTAGTAGAGACATGTGATAAATATGAATATTTGAGGAAATAGTCAACCGAAACTTTGAAACTCTTAGTTTTTCAAGCTGCAAAAAAATGTATAATTTAATTTCTCTGATTAAATTATTAAGGACTAAAAGAAAAGAAACATTCAAAAGAGTTCAAAAGTTTTAAGATGGCCTGTTCCTCAAATTACTCACATTTATTTCTTGTCCATACTAATTATTTTTAAGTCTTCATTTGGCATTCCCGCAGAAATGATATTACTGAGGGAAATATATTGTATATTTAAAAGAATATAGCGCTATAGCCCTCCACTTTTTTAAAGGGGGGGGGAAAAAAACCAGACCAGTTTTTGCAGGAGGAAATAATTTGAAAGGGATAGATTAGTTTTCACCTTTTGAAACACAGGGCTTTTTGTAATCTTCAAACATTATTGAGAATAATGGAAGCCACCATCCTGATTCTCAAACGTAGCACTTCCATTAAAATTTCCTGCTACCTCTTATTTTTTTATATTAAAATACAAAGCTTAAAAGGTATTATCTTACTAAAGGGGGAGGGGGGGGTGACAATTGTACAGATGATTTGATTGAATAAAGGAAATAGCCGTACAGGCCTTTTAAGATCAAGAGTGTATTGATAGAAAGCTATCATTAGAAACAATTAATGCTCTCCAAGGAAAGAAATTGATTATGGACAGAGATGGGCCCTAAGGAGAAGATCTGTCTTAATGCTTCAGGCCTTAAGGATTAGACGGTTTGTTCACAGCATCTGCAATTTTAACCCCTTTTTAGAGCATGGAGTTTTGCAAAAGATGGATCTTTTGCTGGTGAATGGCTGGCACAGGGCTTCTGTTACTTTTCTTTGCACACATTGTTAAACTAGGTAAAATAGTAGTCTTACAAGCTGGCAACACCGTACAGTACCTGCAGATTGTCCAAATATTGTATTAGTAATGGGATGTGATGATTTGCAGTAAATTATGGCATCGGTGTATTATATTCCACATTTAAAAAGAATCCCGTGATCGCTATTTTAGTGCTTTCTTTCCACCAGGCTTCATGAAGCTGGATTGAGGGCGAATGAGACAAGACGTGAAGCTAATGTGGTGAAAACAATCCCCATTTCTGGAGAATTTGTGCTACTGGAGAGAATAAAGCTGGTTTTTAGGCTTTTCCCCTGGCATTAGTGTGCTGAACTAAGTTTGAATGAACAAATGAAGGAATATTCCCCCCACCCCGATATGCTCCTGTTTTTCACAGTAAAAACAGGGCGCTTTAGACATCTCGCATTAAATCAGATTCAAATCTGTCGTTTAAAAAAATAATAAGAAAGGATTATCCTTGAAAGCGTCTGTGTGATTTTAACTTTAACAATGGGGAAAGGGTTAAGGATGGTGTTCCATCACAATCCAGAGGTCTTGAACAGATAGCATTCTTTCTAATAGACACGCTGTAGGATAGTCCTTTTAATTTTTGAAAGCTGAACCTTTGAAAAACAGCAGATGATATTATAGTTTAGCCTTACAAAACCTTTCCAGTCCTTGATATCTGGAAGATGAATTCTGAATAAGGGCATAAACCTAAATAAATGTATACCAAGTCTCACCCTCTGCGCGTCTGTCTGTGTGTATGTATGTATGTATGTATGTATGCATGTATGTATGTATGTATGTATATTTAATCCCCTTCCCATCTCACCCAATGAGTCTGGGTGGCTTACAATACATCTATCTCTATTTCTAACATCTCTATCTATATATCTATTCTATATCTGTATCTATGTATTTATATATCTATAGCAATATCTATTCTAGATCTGTATCTGTATATCCATATACAATATATCGATATATATCTATATTTATCTATGTCTGTTGTTTTACCTTATATCTATAATTTACTGTATATATCTACATCTATATATCTACAGTATGTATACATCTCTGTGTGTGTGTGTAGGTGTATATGGGTTCTTTAATTATCTCTTGCAAAGATGACACTCATCCTGATAACTGAACAATCACTATTATTGGAAAAAGAAAATCTTACATTGAAATAGTTGAGCACTGCAATCATATCTTGGAGTGGAATTGGCAGTAGGCAAAATGATGATTTCTAGCGTCTTTGGAAACCTGGAATTTCTTGAGGCATATATTTAGTCCACAGGCTGGGCCCATTTTCTGATGTTATTATTTATATTTATGTTTCAATCTTTTAAATGGCGGCCTATATCAAGAAAGTGCCTTTGTGCATTGAAGGGTAAGGTATTGTTGTAGATCTTGAGGGGAGCCTTCCTATAGCAAAAGTGAACTTTTGGGCATTGTTATAGCTAACAGTGTTTACCAGTGAAAATTAATACGTAAGAAATCTGTAGTGAGGCATTTATTAAGATCTCTCTCTCTCCCTCTCCCTCCCTCCCTGTGTCACTCCCTCTTCTCTGAATTCAATCCTTCGTGTTTTAAAAATAATTAAGGGAACTTTGTATTGCACAGTAAGTGAGATCATGCAGATATCTTACAGATTTTTTTTTCGGAACAGGGAATAATTTGAAGTTAAGTGCATAAAAATGTGGATAAAAATTAGCATACTTAGGATGCTGAGTTGGGATACTTGCATAGAATTAAGCTCCTAAACCACATCAGAGAAAACATTCTTATGGTTTAACTGCAATATTCTTCTGGAATTAAATATGAAATCTACCTTAATATTTCTTTTCCTTTGAATGAATTAGCCTTCAATTTAGTAACCATTGTTAGTAAATTTAAAAGCTAAAACAATTATACTGTATTTCTTTCCCTAAGAGAACTATTAATTTACCCACAATCTTTAAAAATATGTTTTTACAAGACAATTTGCTACATTTTAACTTGCATTTAATCTTCCCAGTATTGTATTGCAATCCAGAATCATACACTATCTAATTACTATTTAAATATATATATATATTTAAAATATAAATGTCAAAATGATTTGGTTGTATTTACGGTAAGCCTAATTTGTTTTTTCCACTGCATAAATGTATAGGCTACCTAGTATCTGTGGGGGGAGGGGGCAGGCTTTGGAAACCTGATGTCAAATTTGCACAACAAGAATGAGAAAATTGAAAACAAGATATGAGGAAAAACAAAACAAAATCCACTTAACAAGATACAGAGGAAACGTAGGAAAGAATGATATCAGGGAAGCTAATGGATTTCTGAACACATCACATTTTGTTATTATTTTTTATTTTAACATAATAACCAGGGAGAAGGGGGGGAGAGAGAGAGAGACAGAGGGAGAGAGAGAGAGAAACAGGGAGAGAGAGAAAGAATAGGAGGGAGAGAGAGAAAGAGAAAGACAGAGAATGGGAGGGAGAGGGAGACAGACAAAAGGAAAGAGAGAGAGAGAGAAAACAGAGAGGGAGAGAGAAAGAGAGAGAGAAAAAAACAGGGAGAGAGAAAGAGAGAGAATGGGAGGGAGACAGAGAGAGGGAGACAGAGACAGAGGGAAAGAGAGAGAGAAAAAAAAATCAAGGAGAGGGAGGTAAAGAGAGAGGGGAAAAACAGAGAGGGACAGAGAGAAAGAGAAAAAACAGGGAGAGACAGAGGGAGAGACAGAGAGAGAGAGAGAACAGAGGGAGAAAGAAAGAGAAACAGAAGGAGAGAGACAGAGACAGAGAGAGGGAGAGAAAGGAACGAGACAGGCTCACACACAGTAAGAAGATACTTCTGGGCATCAAGCAGCTTTCACCTGTATTATTTTTTTCAAGCTGTGAGCTTCCTTTAATTACAAGGTTAAAAAAAAAATTCCATCCCCCTTGCACACACGGCAATTTAAAATTGGTAGCATATGTTGCTGCCTGTATGTATTTAGCACCTGCAGAAGTGAACATAGCAAATGTGACAGGCCTCGGGTAGATCCCTGCGGTACACCAATTGTGAACACTGTCAACAAATGTTACTTTGTTAATTTTTTCTTATTAAAAAAAAAAAGAAGGGGTAGAAACCTAGAATCGAAGAAATTAATTGAGCAGTGCAGGTGCTCGAAGCATCACAACAAGATAATTTAGTGACACAGAAAGACTAAAGATACGCTTTGGAGCGGAAGGAATGGGGTGGTCTGAGAATTTAAGAGGGTTTTTGTAGGATAAGGCAGCAAATCTGGATATGATTGGTGTATTGAGTGTCTGTCTAACTCTATTTGAGTGCGTGTACACATACTGTTCATATAGGTAAAGGTAAAGGTTCCCCTCGCACATATGTGCTAGTCGTTCCCGACTCTAGGGGGCGGTGCTCATCTCCATTTCAAAGCCAAAGAGCCGAAGACGTCTCCATGGTCATGTGGCTGGCATGACTAAACACCAAAGGCACACGGAATGCTGTTACCTTCCCACCAAAGGTGGTCCCTATTTTTCTACTTGCATTTTTTATGTGCTTTCGAACGGCTAAGTTGGCAGAAGCTGGGACAAGGAACGGGAGCTCACCCCGTTACGCGGCACTAGGGTTTCGAACTGCTGAACTGCCGACCTTTCAATCGACAAGCTCAGCGTCTTAGCCATTGAGCCACCGTATCCCCAAACACACATATTGTCAGGCCTGGAAACCATACTAGACTTTAGGTTTCCAGACGCTGCCATATTTTTCCCCTGAGGGGAAGAAGGGGGGCTGAGGGGTATGGTAACATTCTTCAAGCGGTCAAGGTCGGATGGTGTTCACATCTGCAGGAAGAGTGGCGAGAAGATATTCGAATGAACTGGGAGAACGTGGGACCATGTGACCATCAAAGGGGTCAGGGGGGTGGGACTCTTGGGGTTTGTATAACTGGGAAAATAATCCGGAAGTTCAGTTTTGGAATTTCACTCATTGTGTGCCAGTTTCCTCATGCTAGTAAAGAACTCTGAAAAACAATGGCGTCTGAGTTTTTTTTATGCAGAAGAGGTTTTTCTGGAACCTTGACACATATCATGTAAACCCTTTCTGTCCCTTGAGATGAGCAAATTCAATAATAATGTTTTTTTTTAAAAAAAATCCTACAACCAGAATGATTAAATAAGAAGTACAGGTAGTCCTTGACTTATAACCATTCATTTAGTGACCATTCGAAGTTCCAATGGCACTGAAAAAAGTGAGTTATGACCATTTTTCACATTTATTGCAACATCCCCTCAGTCACTTGATCAAAATTCAGATGCTTGGCAACTGGCTTATATTTATGATAGTCACAGTGGTCCTGTGATCGCCTTTTTGCCAAGCAAAAATCAATGGGAATGCCCAATTCACTTAACAACCTTCTTTCTAACTTAACCATGGCAGTGATTCACGTAGATAGTGGCAAGAAACATTGTAAAATGGGATAAAATTCGCTTAATAAATGCCTCCTTAGCAACAGACATTTTGGGCTCAGCTGTCGTCATAAGTCAAGGACTAGCTGTAATTACAATTTATAAGAATTGTAAAACTTAACACAAGGACTAGGCCTACCCTTCACAAAAACACAACTAAAATGTTTATTTATTTTATTTATTTGTTTGTTTGTCAAACGTGTACAAGATAGCAGGTATAGGTATAAACATAAATATAAACAAGGGAAGTAAGTACAGAAAAATGAGGACAGTAGGACAGGGATGGTAAGCACGCTGGTGCGCTTATACACGCCTTCTTTACGGACCTCTTAGAAATGGAATGGGGTCCACGATAGTCACTTTGAGGTTGAAGCTGTGAGAGTTTGAGGATGTAACAACCGAGTCAGGTAGTGCATTCCAGGCATTGACCATTCTATTGCTGAAGTCGTATTTTCTGCAATAGAGTCTGGAGCGGTTTAACTTGAGTTTGTATTGATTGCCCGTGTATTATTGTGGTTAAAGCTGAAGAAGTCATTGACAGGTAAGATATTGTAGTAGATAATTTTGTGTACTGTGCGTAGATTGGACTGCAGGCAGTGTAGTTCCAGGTTGTTCAAGCCCAGAATTTCAAATCTGGTGGCATAAGGGATTCTGTTGTGAGTAGAGGAGTGGAGTACTCTTCTCGTGAAATACCTCTGGACCCGCTCAATTGTGTTAATGTCCAATATACAGTGTGGATTCCAGGCAGATGAGCTATATTCAAGAATTGGTCTGGCAAAGGTTTTGTCGTGTCCCACTCCCCCTCCGACGACCAGGTCTAGGAAGTCCGTATCAGGCGTGGCAATGAAGCCTCTGCAGCTTTGCCAAATTCCTCCGAGCTTTCTCAGGGCAGGCAGGAGTCCAAGTTGTGACTTCAGCAAACTAGATGAGACTTTGCTTGACTCAAAGTTGGAATGCCAAAAACAGGTCCTTTATATAGGCTGTGGGGTGTGGCTCCATGACTCAGCATTTATCCAGGCCTGCCCCTCCCTTCCTTCTGCTGGCGTCGCCTCTCAGATCTCCGGAAGCGAGGATCCTCCCACTTTGAATTGTCTTCTGCTGTTTGAGAAAGGGAGGGGTCAGAAGGAGTAGGCCTGAGTAATTCCAATCCGTGGCTGACTTCCTCTGATGGCTGAGCCAAAGGAACACACGCCGTATGAGTGAGGTTTGTTTGTTCATTCCTGACATCCTGTCCGGGCATGGGGCCAGGGCCGGGGGCTGGAGGCATGACAGGCCGTTCATCTTCATTATCAGATTCGGAGTCTGATAGCAGGCCCGGGTGTAGACAGGAGGGGCCCGGCTGAGGAGAGGAGGGAGGACGAGGCACAACAGGTTTTGTGTGCCCTAGTTAGCAGTACAATGTTACTGGAGAAGACTCTTCATTTTACTCTTCACATTATCAGGTTTATAGGTTACCTAAACAGTTTACTCTTGGGCTGTGATGAAGTATTCTGCATAATGGACATAAGTTCTGAGTTGTTATCGCTGCTTGTGGTCAAGAGGACGCTTCAGATAAGAACTACAGCATTCAAGGGAACAGAGAACCTGGGAACCTAGAACCTAGAATCTAGAACTTTATTAGCTATTGTTAGCCTTTTGAATTCAGCTCAGAAATCCACCAGCAGCTAAACAGTGGTACAGATAGCCCTCGACTTACAACAGTTCTGAAAATGTGGCTTATGACCATTTTTCACACCAATGACTGTTGCAGCATCCCCATGTTACCTGATAAAAACTCAGACACTTGACAACTGACTCATATTTATGATGGTTGCAGTGTCCCGGGATTATGTGATCCTCTTTTACCAATAGCAAAGAATTGGTTCTCTTAACCATCGTCGCAAAAAAGATCATAAAACCATATGTCAGTCATAGGAGTGACCTGTTTTACAACCATCATGACTTACCACCATAAGGGGCAGGTTCCATTATGGTCATAAGTTGAGGACTGCCTGGAGTTCAGTCCTGAGTTACAGGTATTTTCTTTCATTTCTTCATCCTTTTCACACTCAGATTTGTGTGGTTTCATGAACAGGAATTTTTTAAATTAGAATTGGGGAATTATGGTAAGATCCATCTTTTTCAAAAGGAGTTATAGGTATGAACCAGCTTATGTTGGACAAACCCAGTGGTGGGATTCAGCCAGTTCTGTCCGGTTCGGGCAAACCGGTAGTGGCAATTGCGGGAGGCTCCACCCACCCACCCAGACATAATGCACAAGCAAACAGCATGCGCAGAGGAGTTGTGTGCGAGCGAAGCAATCGTTCGTGTGCAGGCTCACATTTGCGAACTAGTAGGGAAGGTAAATGAATCCTACCTATGGAAAAACCGTTTGCATATTGAGGAAGGCTATCAATCCAGGAAAGAGTTTCAGAGTCCCAGCCATGATAGCAATAGCACTTAAGACCTTATATACCGCTTCGCAGTGCTTTACAGCCCTCTCTAAGCGGTTTACAGAGTAAGCATCTTGCCCCCAACAATCTGGGTCCTCATTTTACCCACCTTGGAAGGATGGAAGCTTGAGTCAACCTTGAACTGATCAAGATCGAACTTCTGACAGAGGGCAGAATTAACCTGCAATACTGCATTCTAACCACTGCACCACCACGATGTTGAACATAGCTATCCCAGTCATAAAATCATAGAAACATAGAGCTGGAGGTCTTGGAGTTGGAAGGGACTTTGGGGGTCTTCTAGTCCAGCCCCCTACCCAAGGCAGGAGTCCTTATACTATCCTGGACAAATGGTTATCCAATCTTTTCTTGAAAATCTCAAGTGATGGAGCACCCACACTGCTCAGAGGTAACCTGTTTCATTGATTGATTAGTGTACTTTGATTCTGTTAATGTATTTTTTTGTTTTGTTTTGAGCTATTCACTCCCTGAGAATTATGAGACGTATGTTCAGTATAGCTAGGTCATCTCTAGATTTACAACCATTTTTATGACTAAAACATGAAGAACAGTTGCACAAATTGGGTATGTCTAGTGTAATGAAAAGAAGGACTAGGAGTGACAATATTTGAGGGCTGCCACAAAGAAGGGGGGGGGTCAACACATTTTCCGAAACACCAGAAAGCAAGACAAAAAATTAATGGATGGAAACTAAACAAGGAGAGAAGCAACCTAGAACTAAGGAGAAATTTCCTGACAATGAGAACAGTGGAACAACTTTCTTTAGAAGTTATGGGTGCTCCAACACTTTGGAAGTTTTTAAGAAACAATTGGACAGCAATTTGTCCAGAATGCTTGAGCAGGAGGTTGAATTTAGAAGATCTCCAAGGTTGCTTCCAACTCTGTTATCTGTTCTGTTATCTAACTCAGTGTTCCTCAAATTTGGTAACCTTAAGTTGAAGTGGACTTCAACTCTTAAAGGTGCCAAGTTTGGGAAACAATGATCTAACTCATCATAGTCGTTAAGCAAACCATGAAGTCTTTAGCATGTTAAGCAAATCCAGCATGTGTTCTTTGCCATTTCCTGCCAGAGTCATATGACACTCAGATGGACAGCATTTAAATTTAATTTTTTAAATTAAAATTTTAATTTATAAATTAATTTTAATTTAATAAATTAAATTAAAATTTTTAATTTAATGTTTTTTAACAGCAGCTGTTAAAAAAGCCAACACAGTTCTGGGCTGCATAAACAGAGGGATAGAATCAAGATCACGTGAAGTGTTAGTGCCACTTTATAATGCCTTGGTAAGGCCACACTTGGAATATTGCATCCAGTTTTGGTCGCCACGATGTAAAAAAGATGTTGAGACTCTAGAAAGAGTGCAGAGAAGAGCAACAAAGATGATTAGGGGACTGGAGGATAAAACATATGAAGAACGGTTGCAGGAACTGGGTATGTCTAGTTTAACAAAAAGAAGGACTAGGGGAGACATGATAGCTGTGTTCCAATATCTTAGGGGCTGCCACAAAGAAGAGGGAGTCAGGCTGTTCACCAAAGCACCTGAGGGTAGAACAAGAAGCAATGGGTGGAAACTGGTCAAAGAAAGAAGCAACTTAGAACTAAGGAGAAATTTCCTGACAGTTAGAACAATTAATAAGTGGAACGACTTGCCTTCAGAAGTTGTGAATGCTCCAACACTGGAAATTTTTAAGAAAATGTTGGATAACCATCTGACTGAGATGGTATAGGGTTTCCTGCCTGGGCAGGGGGTTGGACTAGAAGGCCTCCAAGGTCCCTTCCAACTCTGATGTTATGTTATGTTATGTTATGTTAAATTTAATAAATAAACTAAAATCCTGTAACAAATTATGGTCACATATTAAGGAGCTGCCTATCTCCCTTGCAGAGGGACTCTGGATAGTGTAGAAATAAAATTGCACTCTTTAATATGAAAGAGCTTTATTATTAAATGCGTGTGGAATTATCATATTGTCTGCATTCAGTTTGGTTTTAAATAAATTTAAAGTTTTGCTCTGGCTAGCCTTACTTCTTTTCTTATACATGCACCCACTCCCTGAATGCCATTCAAAAGACTCTTTTTTTGAAGAGAAGACAGGGGCTTGGTCAGATCCTCCGGAGGTATGGCAGCAAAAGATAGTAGAGATGGAAGAAATATTTGGGTTAAATAGGAAAGATGTAGACAGAGACAAAGACCCAAGGAAGGAGTTTGGGAGGCAAGTCCAAAAATGAGTAAGAATTGAAATACTAAAGCGGGTAAGAGATGATGGTTAGAAAGCGAATGCTGTTTAATATAAGATTGGCTTCATTGAGAGCTAGAATAAAGGCAGAAACAAGATCAAGGGGGAATAGATAGATAGACAGACAGACAGACAAGACAGACCAGTGCTGGGCTCTTCCTAAATAAATGACAGGCATCCTGATTTTTCAGGCACTTTTGATCTTGTATCTTCATCTTTGGAAAATTTATTTTGAACTAGGTGATATTTAGTTTTGTCCAAAGAATTCAACTGCCAGACCCCAAAGTCATATCATCACCATTTTCAATACCCTCTCCTCATTGTCCTTTCCTCAAGGAGCAATCCATTTTTGGCCCGTTCCAGGCGGCGGGGATCGCCACCACTGCCTATCCCCCAGTGGTGAGATTCAAATAATTTAACAACCGGTTCTCTGCCATAATGATTTCTTCCAACAACCAGTTCACCAAACTGCTCAGAAAGTTTAACAACCGGTTCTCCCGAAGTGGTGCGAATTGGCTGAATCCTACCACTGCTATCCCCGCTGCCTGGAACGGGCCAAAAATGGGACGTAAGGAGACCGAAAATGGGGCATGGGAAGAGGGTGATAGATGGCAGCAGCAATAGGCAGTGGCGATGGCGATCCCCACAGCCTGGAACAGCTGATAGGTGGTATTCCGGGAGACAAATCCAACCATCAATCAGCTGCTCATGCTAAGTCAGGCTGTGCTGGAGCTGGCCAGCCTATTTGCTGTTTGCTGCAAGAAGGCAAATTGCTGGGAGACAGAGGCAGATTTTTTCTTCTTCTTTTCCTCCCCAAAAGCTAGGTGCATCTTATAACCTGGTGCTTCTTATAGTCTGAAAAATACAGTGATCCACTTTTTTTAAAAAAAATAAATAAAAATCTAATGTGCACAAGCTAAGGTTGTTGCTTGACATTGCTATTTTTCCAAATAGTATAAATCCAGGAAAATAGGAGTGGTGAATCTCTAGGTTTGCTATGATAATGTGGGCTAAAATGCTTTTCACACTAAGGAAACTACACAAAAATGCTTAATAAATGGAAAGGATGTTAGGTAGTCCTTGACTGACAAGCTTGCCCTACATTTCTGTTGTTAAGCGAGACATATATTAAGTGAGTTTTGCCCCATTTTATGACCTTTCTTGCCACAGTTGTAAAAAGAATCATTGCAGATGTTAAGATAGTAACACGGTTGTTAAGTGAATTTGGCTTCCCCATTGACTTTGCTTGTCGGAAGCTTGCAAAAGGTGATCACATGACCCCGGGAAACTGCAACCGTCGTAAAAACATCCCAGTTGGCAAGCATCCAAATTTTGATCATGTGACCATGAAGCTGCTGCAACAGTCATTAAGTGTGAACGCTGGTCAGAAGTCACTTTTTCAGTGCCGTTGTAACTTTGAACAGCCACTGAACGAAAAGTTGTAAGTCAAAGTCTACCTGCAACATAAATATTACCGTTTTATTACCGTTGAATACCGAAAGGCATTCAATCTTTCATTTTGTAATTTTGATGTTAAAAGCAAGGCACAGTGGCAGTTGCTTTACTTGAGAAATGGAGTGTGAAGAACTGGAGTTGTGTATTAGTGCAACACTGTTGACCATAGGTTAGGCAGCCTGCTGGAGTTATTTGAAAATGTTCCCACTTTAGGGATTAGATGGACACAGTCACTGTCCAATTTATCCCAAATGTTCCGATACAGATGGTAGGCTCTTCGGTTCCTATTACAGATGCCTGCAGTTGTTTGATCGCGCTAAAACTGCACCTGTGAGCAATTTATATATAACATCTATGATGCAGCAGAAGACTAAGGAAGTCTAAACAATTTGCAGAACCACGAATGTTATTCCTTTGATTTGGAGATAAGATTAAAATAAAAGATATTGTCATTGTTTTCAGATGTTTCCGGGTTGATTTTAAGTACCGCCTGAAGAAATGGACAGCAAAATATCGGTAAATTCTATTGCAATTTTCAAAAGAAATAATTCAATTTGTTCCTGATTTTGGCATGAAAGTTAGCTGGATGACTTTGGACCAGACACTCTCTCCCAGCCCAACTCACCTCACAGGGTGGTTGTTGTGGGGAAAATTGGGGGAGGAAGGAGTATGATGTATCTTCGCTGCCTTGAGTTACTTATAAAATCATAAAGGTGGAATTTTTTAAAAAACAAAAACCCTCCTTTATCATAGTGAGAAAGTGATAAATCCCCCCCGTCTCTTGCGGGAAGCCAATAATGTTCATTTATCCATGCCTGCACCTGTATTGATATAACAATTTACAAGAACTGGAATGACAAAAACAAAATCCTTTAAACCATGGTTGGAAGAGTCCCAAAATGTTGGGACTATTTACACCTTGTCTCAAAAGAACGACTCTATGGCCAAGGGCCTTCAAATGAAGAGTGAGATATGGATAATTGCATTTCCGTCCATCCGAAGGGCTGTGGATTACGAAGATTATAGTGTCTAAATATGGATGGTTTGGGTTTTTGAGGCAAACCTCAACCTGGAAGTAATCCCAGGAATAAGAAATTTTTTACGTCTTTTGTCAGAGTGAGGTTTGCAAGCTCTCTTCGGTTGTCCCAAAGGGGCTATCATTATAACAAGGAACTGTTTGCAGTAATAAGTGACAGTATTGACAGACTTCCCAGCCATTTGCTCAAGAGAGCTGGTGTTAACTCTATCAAATCCTAATATTTTAAGACTGCTGATCTCCACACCCCAGAGACCTGACTACAAGAGGCCTTGCCAGGGTTTGCGCTAGCTTCCCCTAGCTCATTACTCCAAACTCCCCAAGTTGAAATGCTACATTTAAAATGCTGATGATTATTTTTTTTTTTTAAAGGAAACCACAAGACGCCTAACAACAATAATGTGCGTCATCAACTGAAATGCTTTTCTGGAGCATTTTGTGTGTGTGTGTGAGAGAGAGAGAGGAGGAATTTTTTGGGGGGGGCAGTCTTCAAAGTTACATTTTATCCATGTTATCAAGAATTCTCTGCATGCCACAATAGAGGCGAAGGCATTAATCTTAAACGGATACTTGAATGCAGCCATGTTGATTTAAATGCCTTGTTCAATGAAGTGTCATAGAAGCAAAGTATAAAACATTTCCCTAAAGAGGTGCAGAAGGGGAGAGAAAGCTACTGAAGTGTGCCTTTGCAATGAACTAATGACCTAAAGATCTGTCTCCAGGGCAGTTTTGGTCTAGTGGTTAAGGCACCGGGTTCGAAAGCAGGAGACCGTGAGTTCAAGTCCTGCCTTGTCCATGAATGCCAGCTTGGGTGACTTTGGACCAATCCCTCACCCTCAGCCCAATCCATCTCACAGAGTTGGTTGTTGTCTGGAAAATAGAAGAATGAAGGTGCGTTAGATAGGTTCTCTGCCTTGATTTATTCGTGAAGGTAATAAAAGTGGGATATGAATGAATGAAATGAAATGAATGAGGAAGGCACTCAAAGAAGTCAAGACGGTATCTGTGATTGCACAATCAAAGTTCATCCCCCCTTTTTTTTAACGTAGTGCTCATATGATGTTTATTTATTTATTTATTTATTTATCTATTTATCTATTTATTTATTTATTTTAGGGAATTTATATTGCCGCCTATTTGCACATGGAGACCCAAGGCAGCCTACAAGAATATAAAAACCACCTATAAAAACAATAAAACTAATGAAAGAGAGAATCACATAATACTTTAATAGAAATAATGTAATAAAATAACCCCCCACCAACTAATTAACCGCTGGCGTCTGGTGGACATATATCTTCTGTCAGGCCTGGAAACCCTACTAGACTTTTCGAATATCTTCTCGCCACTCCTCCTGCAGATGTGAACACCATCCGACCTTAACCGCTTGAAGAATGTTACCATACCCCTCAACCCCCCTTCTTCCCCTCAGGGGAAAAATGTGGCAGCGTCTGGAACCCTAAAGTCTAGTAGTGTTTCCAGGCCTGACATCTTCCCAATAATGCATAACTATCTCTTTTTCATCACAGTCCAGGCAGATAGAGCTAAAATTCTTCCTAAATAGAGAAATACCAAAAGTTAGGAATTCTGGGAGTTGAAATCCACACATTGCCAAAGTTGAGGAACATTGGCCTACTGATATAAGGTTGAATGAATTTTACATTGTCGGGAACTTCGAAGAGGTAAAAATTCAGGCTATCAAAACATTCCTTAACTAACTTGAGTCAACGTGTTTTGAGAAACAAAATATTTACAGTTAAGTTACTCGCCAGTTCAGGCAATTGATATATTTTACTGCATTTATTTCACAAAATACATAATTGAATTCTGGGGCAGGGGGGAGCTTAGGGATAGATTCTTCCCTTCTCATTCTATTCTGCATCATGTCTGATAATTCATAGACCTTCCCTTCTATGTTTGTATCCAGGGGTGGGACTGAAAATTTTTAGCAATCAGTTCTTTGCCCGGTTGCTGAGTGGGCGTGGCCATAGTGGCATGGCCTAGACAGCTTCCTGCACCACGGCGGGGGGCGGGGGGGGGAAGAACTGCCCCCCCCCAGGCTCTGTAGGCTTTCCTCGAGCTTCCGGGATGGCAAAAACAGCCTGTTTCCAGACTTCCGGTACTTCCAGTAGGCCCATTTTTTGTCCTCCCAGAGCCTCCATGCAGGCTCTACATTTACCTGGCATCCAAAATGGGCCTTTTGGAGATTCCTGGGAGGGGCGGAGAGGGGTGGGTGGGGTCAGCCAGTCCTTGCAACTACAGGTTCGGCGAACCAGATTAAAATTAACACCCGGTTTGCCCGAACCAATCCGAACCGGTTGAATCCCACCCCTGTTTGTATCTCTTGTTAATAATAATAATAATAATAATAATAATAATAATAATAATAATAATAATAATAATAATAATAATAATAATAATAATAATAATAATAATAATAATAATAATAATTTTATTTATAGACCGCCCTTCTCCCGAAGGACTCAGGGCGGTGTACAGCCACAAGTAAAATACAGAAAGAAAACAACAGTACAAAACTAAAAACAACCCTTAAAAAACCTATTTAATTTGGCTACTTATAGATAAAAAATATTCCCACTAAAATTTACTAAAAAAATTTAAAAACCCATAAATCAATTTAATAATATAAAATTTAAGCGAGTCCAGCAAGACGAAATAAGTAGGTTTTGAGTTCGCGGCGGAAGGTCCTAAGGTCAGGTATTTGTCTGAGTCCAGGGGGAAGCTTGTTCCATAGGGTAGGAGCCCCCACAGAGAAGGCCTTCCCCCTGGGGGCCGCCAGCCGACATTGCTTGGCTGACGGCACCCTGAGGAGCCCCTCTCTGTGAGAACGCACCGGTCGTTGGGAGATAGACGTTGGCAGTAGACGGTCCCGTAGGTATCCCGGTCCTAAGCCATGGAGCGCTTTAAAAGTAGTAACTAACACCTTGAAGCGCACCCGGAAGACAACAGGCAGCCAGTGCAGTCTGCGCAGGATAGGTGTTACATGGGAGCTCCGAACGGCTCCCTCAATAACCCGCGCAGCCGCATTCTGGACTAGCTGGAATCTCCGGGTGCTCTTCAAGGGGAGCATGTTAGGCAAATAACTACCATTTATCATAGGAGTAATTTAAAACCGACAAAAACTGTGGAAGATTATACTTTAAAAATTAAGTATTCTGCAAAGTAGGGAATGAGAGACTCTTAGAAAAGAAATACTAGGAACATAATCTCTGTCCTGGGGGAACTCTGTCCTGATTGTAACTTTACCCTTCATAATTTTGCACCACTTCATTCAGATTTAATGGAAGTTTTAACTAAATACCTGCGCTCCAAAGATACTAGAAACGCATAAACGCATTTCACTGCTCTCATGTCTTCTACCCTGTAACGTCAATAGGAAGGTCTCACTGAAGACCCCTATCAATAGGCATAATTTGGCCTTCTGGTTATTATACCGTTGCAGATATGTTATATCTGGCTCTTCCTACTTAGGCAGAGAATCTCTTACCCAGTTCATAGCTAACCAACAGGGAGTACCTTAATGGATAATCAAGCAGAGTGCTAAACAGAGATAGAGTAGCAGCTCGCTGGACTTCAATGTCAAACAGCTTTTGCGTTTGCCAATACTTTATACTCAAATGTTAAGTCACTCAAAGCAGTGTTTGGATAAACCAGGCATTTAAAAACATTATTCCCCGAACAGCCATTGAAAGAGTGTAAGAATTCTTCATGAGAATTAGAAGCCGACAAAAAGGAAGGAATATTTCTTGAAGTCCCCTGGCGTCTGATTTGTTTGTTTTAAGTCGGCCTGGTGGCGTTCTGCTGCTTTCTCTATTGCTCGTGGTTTTAAATCGTTGTCATTTTAAGTACTTTAATTAGGTTCCCCCTTTATTGATTTTGTAGGTACTACGTTGTTCCAGACATAACATCTCACAGCATGTAAATTTATTTCTACTCTAATAACTTCCTCAACTGGAATATACCTGGATGATACAATTGTGTGGTAAGGTTGCTCAGGAACCTGGAAAGATTATAAGTCTGTGGTTGGTTGATAGGTTGGTTGGTTGGTTTCTATTTCTTCCCCTTTTTGCTGGACATCAGAAGATGACTTTGTTAAATCAGTTAGTCTTTAGTTAGTCTTTAGAGTAGGAGGTTTTTTTATAGAAGCAGAATGGGTCACATCTCTTCCCCTCCCTCCCTTTTTATTTGTAGCCACGAACATTAAATTGTTATTAGTTGCCTCTAGCATTTACATACAATGTATGTAAACATTCATATATGCTGTTTTAGAAAGTGTAAATTTTTATACTCCCTCGAGAAATTTCTATACTGTATGTTCCCTATTATGTTCTCTCCCCCCCCCACAATACAGAATAACAGAGTTGGAAGGGACCTTGCAGGTCATCTAGTCCAACCCCCTGTTCAAGCAAGAGACCCTATAGTATTTCTGACAAGTGGCTGTCCAAGAGTTCAATCTCTTCTTCAACGCCTCCAGTGATGGGGCAGCCACAACTTCTGAAGGCAACTTCTGTTCCACTGGTTGATTGCTCTGTCAGGAAATTTCTCCTTATTTCTAGGTTGAATCTCTCCTTGATCAGTTTCCATCCATTGTTCCTAGTCTGGCCTTCAGGTATTTTGGAAAATAGCTTGACCCCCTCCTCTCTGTGACAGCCTCTCTAATATTGGAACACTACTATCATGTCTCCCCTGGTCCTTCTCTTCACTAGACTAGCCATGCCCAGTTCCTGTAACCGTTCTTCATATGTTTTAGCCTCCAGTCCCCTAATCATCTTGGTTGCTCTTCTCTGTACTTTTTCTAGTATGTCAACATCTTTTTTATAGTGTGGTGACCAAAACTGGATACAGTATTCTAGGTGGGTCTTAATTCTTTTAAAGACTTTATAGAGTGATATTAGTACTTCACGTGATCTTGATTCAATCCCTCTGTTAATGCAATTTAGGGTTGCATTGGCTTTTTTGGGTGCTGCCACACACTGCAGGCTCATATTTAATTGATTGTTGACTAGGACTTCAAGATCCCTCTCACAGTTACTGCTATTAAACCAGGTTTGTGTATGTGTGCCTAGTGCACTTAAAACAAAAGGTTTGTTTTTGTAAATTGAAGTTATTGGGAGCTTGGAGCTGACCTTATGAAAATGGCATATTGCTGCTTTTATATAGTTCCATCCCACATATGACTAAATAGAATTAGGTGAACAAACATGATAACAATAATAACCACCATTCTGCCTTAGTCGGATATTAATTCTATTTTTCACAATATCCAATTTTTTTGTGTGTCAACAGGTGAGAGATATTGTAAGCAAGCAGCAATAATATTTTCCAATTAATCTTTGGGGTAGTCCGAAGGTGGAATGGATATTATTATTTTTTATTTTTTTAAAAAACATTTAATTTTATTCGAGTAATTAATGGGTATATGATCTTTATCCCATAATCATAGATGAAAAGTCATGTGTGCTTGTTTGTGTCTATGATGACCTATTGATCGTTTCGTTCTTCAAGCTTGAGAGACACACTAACCATGGTGAATGACAGATGGGCCCATTATAATATTATTTTTCAAAAATTTGCAAGTCTCTTGTAGTGTTATCGATCCTATTATCTATGGTTAGTCTGCTTAGGTGCTGACATTTATTACTGCTTAAGCCTTCTGTGTTCAGTCGCAAAATATGGATCTAGGGTCCCATACCTTTTGACAGTGAGTTCTTAAAAGAACTGTTGTAATGTAATTGCTGTAATTTTTGACCGTCAGAGATGCAATATCCAGTTTGGTCACTATGTGTGTAGACCAGGGGTGCAAACTTGATTTCATTGAGGGCCACATCAGGGTTGTGTTTGACCTAAGGGGGAGGGCAAGGGGGGAGTGTTGCCAGAATGGGCGTGGCCAGCTCGATGTCACTCATGTCGGGAGCACCTGTGGCGGCCCAAGTGCTCTGCCAGCAAAAACAGGCTCCCAAGCACTGTTTCCGACCGTGACAGCCTCCTTCAATGCTCTGCCAGCAACGCGGCCCTCCTGAGCTCCGTTTTTGCTGGCAGAGGGTTGCAGGAGGCCCTCACAGCCAGAAATGGAACTTGGGAACCCATTTTCGCTGGCAGAGGCACCGCAGGCTGGTCCCTCACTGTTTCTGGGATGACCTGGTGGGCCAGATCAGGCTCCCGGTCCTTGAGTTTGACAACCCTGGTGTAGACTTTTAGCTGCTTCATTAGAATAGAACATTGCCCGGTCTATACAGTCATGGAGGTATTCTATGCTTCATATCCCATGCTTACATTCACAAAAATGTAGATTTCTGTGTCAATGCAAGATTCCTAACTTATTTTTGGTTTGAGTTCCTTTAGGACCTGGGCATCACAAACATGAACATTTGTGATCGACAGAGTCAAATTCACATTAATTTTGTCTAACTTAAACCTTCTGAGGTCAGATACATAATGTGTGAGAAAAGTATTTCGATAAGAAGTTATACCACCTAAAGGGGAAGAAACAAATTATAGGCTTTCTTGAGAAAGTCAAATGTAGTGCATTACAATTTGTTTTCACAACTGGTGTTTTGGAAAGCGCTATCATTTTCTTTACATAAATTACAATTAAAGCTTGATTACCTGTGAGAGTTATTGTCTCTGCATAAACATGTAGGGGTAGTTTTTCCCTTTAAAACGTTTTTTTTTTTGTAGCATTTGCATTAAGAAGGAAAAGTAAACAGCATTTCTTTGAATGAGTTGTACTGATTTTTTTTTTTTTTGCATAGAAGATTATTTATTGCAGCCAACGTGTTGACACGCTATAAACTGTTTCTTTTCTTTTTTCCTTCTTTTTTTTAAAAAGACTAATAAGGTTAATTGTCATATGAACCCTCCCTCTGTAGTTTGCAATCTGCAAGCTTTGATTGTTTCTCCTGGGGAAATTCTGCCCAGATGGCATTTTCCTCAAGGCCCTGACCCACATGGGGCCTGTGGAGATGGAGAACAAGGTGCTTCTCCACAGACTAATTAATTTACTATTATAGCACCTGTTCCTGAATAGATAGAGCTGGAAAGAAAAACAGTCCCTTGGCACAGTGGTAGACTCACTGGTAAATGGATTTGAGCTGATTATATTAAGCCAACACTTTGATCATCTAAAGGCATTAAGATGGCAATATGTTTTTGCTGGCTGTTGCCTTCCATATGAGTGCTGTTTGTATAATTAGAAGTGATCAGTAAGGGGAAAGAAGACTCCAGTAAATAGCTTTAAACACAACACACACACACACACACACACACAATGCCAGATTGAAAAGAATTTCCTTGGCTTTGTAAAATGCAATCATGTTCCACTATTGCACGTGTAATGAAGCCCTTTTGGAAATTATAGTTCTAGGTGTCGTTCCCAAAGCCTATTCAGCAGAGAACGGATTCCTCAACAAAGGGCGCCTCCCATTCATGAATGTTTGCTTCTTTTGTAAAAAGTTCCTGTTTGCTTGATGTGGCTGTGAACATTTTGCAGAGATGCTCCTAGTGGCTAGCAGTGAAATGTTCATAGTGCCTTCAGTGAAAATAGACTCTCAGCACTTACTCTAATCTATTCTCTAATAAACAATTTGGTTTCAGAAAAAAATTATCATGTAACCTACAACTTCTTCACTGCAAAAATATATGGACTACAAATCTTGATCAAGGCAAAACAATAGATGCAATTTACATAGACTTCTGTAAAAGCCCACCATCAAGGAACTGAATGACTACAGACCAGTTGCTTTAACATCTGTAGTCATGAAAACCTTTGAAAGGCTAGTGCTTTCCTACTTGAAAACCATCATGGATCCGCTGTTAGACCTCTTGCAATTTGCATATCGAGCAAACAGATCAACAGATGATGCTGTTAATATGGCTCTGCACTACATCCTACAACATCTTGAGTCTCCAAAGACCTATGCAAGGGTCCTTTTTGTAGACTTTAGTTCAGCATTCAATACCATCATTCCAGACATTCTTCTAACTAAGCTAAACCAGCTACAGGTACCGGAACAGACTTGTAAGTGGATCACAAGCTTCCTAACAAACAGGAAGCAGCAGGTGAAGCTAAGCAGAATCACATCAAATACCTGTACAATTAGCACAGGGCCCCCCCAAGGCTGTGTGCTCTCCCCACTTCTCTTCTCTCTGTATACCAATGACTGCATCTCCAATGATCCATCTGTTAAGCTACTGAAGTTCGCAGATGACACAACAGTGATTGGTCTCATTCGAGACAATGACGAATCCGCATATAGACGAGAGGTCGAACGACTAGCCTTGTGGTGCAACCAAAACAATCTGGAACTGAACACACTCAAAACCGTAGAAATGGTGGTAGACTTTAGGAAAAACCCTTCCATACTTCCACCTCTCACAATACTTGACAACACAGTATCAACAGTAGAAACCTTCAAATTTCTGGGTTCTATCATATCGCAAGATCTCAAATGGACAGCTAACATCAAGAACATCATTAAAAAAGGACAGCAAAGAATGTTCTTTCTGCGCCAACTCAGTAAGCTCAAACTGCCCAAGGAGCTGCTGATTCAGTTCTACAGAGGAATTATTGAGTCTGTCATTTGCACCTCTATAACTGTCTGGTTCGGTTCTGCAACCCAACAAGAAAAACACAGACTTCAGAGGATAATTAGAACTGCAGAAAAAATAATTGCTACCAACCTGTCTTCCATTGAGGACCTGTATACTGCACGAATCAAGAAGAGGGCCGTGAAAATATTTACAGATCCCTCGCATCCTGGACATAAACTGTTTCAACTTCTACCATCAAAATGACGCTATAGAGCACTGCACACCAGAACAACTAGAAACAAGAACAATTTTTCCCTGAAGGCCATCACTCTGCTAAACAAATAATTCCATCAACACTGTCAGACTGTTTACTGAATCTGCACTACTATTAATCGTCTCATAGTTCCCATCACCAATCTCTTTCCACTTATGACTGTATGACTATAACTTGTTGCTGGCAATCCTTATGATTTATATTGATATATTGACCATCAATTGTGTTGTAAATGTTGTACCTTGATGAACGTATCTTTTCTTTTATGTACACTGAGAGCATATGCACCAAGACAAATTCCTTGTGTGTCCAATCACACTTGGCCAATAAAAATTCTATTCTATTCTATTCTATTCTATTCTATTCTATTCTATTCTATTCTATTCTATTCTATTCTATTCTAAAGCTTTTGACTCAGTGGTACATGACAAACTTCTCCTAAAACTAAAATCCTATGGCATCTCTGGACCCCTCCACAATTGGATAACAGCGTTCCTGTCTAACAGACAACAAGTAGTCAAAATAGGCAGTGCCATATCAAATCCTGTTCCTGTCAATAGCAGCGTTCCCCAAGGCAGTGTTCTTGGACCAACACTCTTTATATTATACATTAATGATCTCTGTGACCATATTAAAAGTAATTGTGTTCTCTTCGCTGACGATGTCAAAATATTTAACACTACCAACAATACAGCTACCCTTCAAAAAGACCTTGACTTTGTGTCAGAATGGTCAAAAACTTGGCAACTCCAAATCTCAACCAGCAAATGCTCTGTCTTACACATTGGAAAAAAGAATCTAAACACTAAATACAAACTCAATGGACATCACCTTACAGATGACCCCTACCCCGTCAAAGACTTTGGAGTTTTCATATCAAATGATCTAAGTGCCAAAGCCCACTACAACTACATCACAAAAAAGGCTTTAAGAGTTGTAAACCTAATCTTACGTAGCTTCTTCTCCAGAAACACTACACTGCTAACCAGAGCTTATAAAACATTTGCTAGACCAATTCTTGAATACAGCTCACCTATCTGGGACCCATACATCAATACAATTTCAGACATCAATACAATTGAACGTGCCCAGAAATATTTTACAAGAAGAGTTCTCCACTCTTCTGAATACAACAAAATTGTTGTGGCTCCAGCCTCTGAACCTGGCCCCATGCCCAAAAGTGTCTCTGAGAGTGAGGGGGAAGGGCCGGTAAGGCTTACCTCAGGAGCATCAATTCCTTTGGCCTGGCTCCAGAAGCCAGAACCAGGCCAGCCAGAGGACGTAATGAGGCCAACATCCCCTGATTCCTCCCTTCCTCAGGCACGCCTACAGATGCAGCTGATAACCATACCAATCAAGCCTGGACCGATCCGTGCTTCAGAAGATTAGAGAGGCGGCATCATCAAAGGGAAGGGATATATAAAGGGATATATATTTGTATATATATAAAGGGATATATAAAGAGTTTTGGGACTGTTTTCAGTTCTACGGGAAGCAAATTAGCTGAACCGTGTCGAAGTGAGCTGAAGTCTTAATCTGTTTGAACTTTTTGGCAGGCAGCTGCGTTTTCCCGGCCAGGCCGTGTATCCACTGGCTGAAGGCCAGCTTGTTACTCCAGAGTGAGGACGGAGACAGAACAAAAATACCTATGCCACAGACTTGAAATCTTGAATTTAGAAAACTTAGAACTCCGCCGCCTTCGACAGGACCTGTGTTTAACTCATAGAATCATCTATTGCAATGTCCTTCCTGTTGAAGACTACTTCAGCTTCAATCATAACAATACAAGAGCAAAACAATAGATTTAAACTCAATGTTAACCATTTCAATCTTGACTGCAGAAAATATGACTTCTGTAACAGAATTATTAGTGCTTGGAACACACTACCTGACTTTGTGGTCTCTTCTCAAAATCCCCAAAGCTTTAACCATAAACTCTCTACTATTGACCTCACCCCATTCCTAAGAGGTCTATAAGGGGCGTGCATAAGAGCACAAACGTTCCTACCGTTTCTGTCCTATTGTTTCCTTTCATTATGTCCAATTAATATAGTTATCACATACTTATGCTCATATATATGCTTATATATTATATAGTTACTTTCATGCTTATGCTTATATATACTGTTGTGACAAATAAAATAAAATAAAAATACCAACAATACAGCTACCCTTCAAAAAGACCTTGACTTTGTGTCAGAATGGTCAAAAACTTGGCAACTCCAAATCTCAACCAGCAAATGCTCTGTCTTACACATTGGAAAAAAGAATCTAAACACTAAATACAAACTCAATGGACATCACCTTACAGATGACCCCTACCCCGTCAAAGACTTTGGAGTTTTCATATCAAATGATCTAAGTGCCAAAGCCCACTACAACTACATCACAAAAAAGGCTTTAAGAGTTGTAAACCTAATCTTACGTAGCTTCTTCTCCAGAAACACTACACTGCTAACCAGAGCTTATAAAACATTTGCTAGACCAATTCTTGAATACAGCTCACCTATCTGGGACCCATACATCAATACAATTTCAGACATCAATACAATTGAACGTGCCCAGAAATATTTTACAAGAAGAGTTCTCCACTCTTCTGAATACAACAAAATTGTTGTGGCTCCAGCCTCTGAACCTGGCCCCATGCCCAAAAGTGTCTCTGAGAGTGAGGGGGAAGGGCCGGTAAGGCTTACCTCAGGAGCATCAATTCCTTTGGCCTGGCTCCAGAGGCCAGAACCAGGCCAGCCAGAGGACGTAATGAGGCCAACATCCCCTGATTCCTCCCTTCCTCAGGCACGCCTACAGATGCAGCTGATAACCATACCAATCAAGCCTGGACCAATCCGTGCTTCAGAAGATTAGAGAGGCGGCATCATCAAAGGGAAGGGATATATAAAGGGATATATAAAGGGATATATATTTGTATATATATAAAGGGATATATAAAGAATTTTGGGACTGTTTTCAGTTCTACGGGAAGCAAATTAGCTGAACCGTGTCGAAGTGAGCTGAAGTCTTAATCTGTTTGAACTTTTTGGCAGGCAGCTGCGTTTTCCCGGCCAGGACTGATAAGAGCCGTGTATCCACTGGCTGAAGGCCAGCTTGTTACTCCAGAGTGAAGACGGAGACAGAACAAAAATACCTATGCCACAGACTTGAAATCTTGAATTTAGAAAACTTAGAACTCCGCCGCCTTCGACAGGACCTGTGTTTAACTCATAGAATCATCTATTGCAATGTCCTTCCTGTTGAAGACTACTTCAGCTTCAATCATAACAATACAAGAGCAAAACAATAGATTTAAACTCAATGTTAACCATTTCAATCTTGACTGCAGAAAATATGACTTCTGTAACAGAATTATTAGTGCTTGGAACACACTACCTGACTTTGTGGTCTCTTCTCAAAATCCCCAAAGCTTTAACCATAAACTCTCTACTATTGACCTCACCCCATTCCTAAGAGGTCTATAAGGGGCGTGCATAAGAGCACAAACGTTCCTACCGTTTCTGTCCTATTGTTTCCTTTCATTATGTCCAATTAATATAGTTAGCACATACTTATGCTCATATATATGCTTATATATTATATAGTTACTTTCATGCTTATGCTTATATATACTGTTGTGACAAATAAAATAAAATAAAAATAAATAAAACTATTGCTAAGAGTTGTCCTTCAACATTGCAAAGATACATTTATGGCCTCATTTGTCAGAGTTTGTTGCAGAAATCACATCCAGAAAGCAACCAGCAAGATAACTGATTCAGCAGATTCAGATTCTTCTCTTTATATACATAATAATACATACAATACCAACAGCAGATTCTTCCAACATAGTAGAGAGTAACAGGCAGAAAACACAGGCAGAGGAAAGAGCAGCAGAGATGAGTTTCAGTTTGAATTCAGAGAGCAGACTAGTTTTGTTCCTTTTTGCACAGACTCAGAGCTACAGACCCATGCTCAGGCTTCTTCCAGTTTAAGTTTCCAAACAGTCCTTATTGGCTGACTTAGTTGCTATGCCTATTCATTGGCTAACCTTCTTACCATGTCTCTGCCCGTCATGAATTCTCTGACATCATTTACTCAATGGGCTGCTCTTATGTGTGACTTAAGGAAGGAGTTGCTTGTAGATATGAGTGGGCAGTATAGCTAAGCACAAAAAACATAAGAGTTGGAGGTCTTCTAGTCCAATTTCTAGTTGAACCCTCTGCTCGAGCATGAGACCCTATATCATTTCAGAGACTGTCCAGCCTTCAGTGATGGAGCAACCATAACTTTTGAAAGTAAGCTGTTCCACTGGTTGATTGTTCTCACTGTCAGGAAATTTCTCCTTAATTTTCAGTTGTCCTTGACTTACAACCCTAATGGATACTGTCCATTGCAGTCATTGTTGCTGTTGTTGTTAGTTGCGAAGTCGTGTCTGACCCATCGCGACCCCATGGACAACATTCCTCCAGGCCTTCCTGTCCTCTACCATCCTCTGGAGTCCATTTAAGCTCATGCCGACTGCTTCAGTGACTCCATCCAGCCACTTCGTTCTCTGTCGTCCCTTTCTTCTTTTGCCCTCAATCTATCCCAGCATTAGGCTCTTCTCCAGGGAATCCTTCCTTCTCATTAGGTGGCCAAAATATTTGAGTTTTATCTTCAGGATCTGGCCTTCTTCTAAAGAGCAGTCAGGGTTGATCTCCTCTAGGACTTGTTTGTTCGCCTTGCAGTCCAAGAGACTCGCAGGAGTCTTCTCCAGCACCAGAGTTCAAAGGCTTCAATTCTTTGGCACTCAGCCTTCCGTATGGTCCAGCTTTCACAGCCATTGTCACTGGGAAAGCCATTTTTTTGCAGTCATAAGTCATGATAATTATGAAGAGACTGTCAATTACGGTTGTTAGTCATGATGATTGTAAAGCAGTATATGCCTGTCCCAATGTTATGCCCTTGTTATGTGATGTTCATTAAATGAACCAATTGTTCATTCTTGGCTGGTTTTTGCCAAAAACTAGAAACAAATGCTAGTTTTTAGCAAAAATGTCCTAAGATGCTATCATGTGACTGTTAGATGTCACAGACAGCTGTAAATGTGCCCCAGCTGCTGAGTGACCAAAATGCAGTCACATGACCTGTGTTTTTGTGTGTGTGTGTGTGTGTGTGTGTGTGTGTGTTGACCCTCAGAATTTCCGAACCGAGTCATAAGCATCCCTGGGGAAAGTCATAACTTCGAATCTAAGTATCTAAGCGACCTGTCGTAAATCAAGGACTACCTGTACTTTACCTATCCTACCTATCCTTTGTTAAAAACATTTTTGTAAAAGTCCTATATCCACATTTACATGGATCCATAATGTTTCTTTTTTTTCCTTTCTCTTCTTTGATTAAATAAATAAAAAAATCCGTCCAAGGCTCTAGTCCCTTGGTTTTGTACATGTTATTGTTGATCTCTGCATCCTATGTTTCTTTGAACGTAGCCTCACGTATATACAATAAGCCACAGATTATAATTTACCAACCGTAATGGCTGATATCACACATCACCCTAAGTCAGAACCAAGCCGATCTTGTGAACGGTTAGCATGATATGGGAACCTGTTCCTTTCTGATAAACCTTGGAGATTGTCATTCTGTTTAATTAGAAATGTAGGTTTGGGGGGGTGTTTTTTGTCTGAGTGTACTTTCCCACACTTTACCTCTCCATGGGACTAGCAAAAAAAAAAAAAAAAAAAGGGCTCCTGGCAATATCTAATGTTAGCTGAATGCTAAGAATTCACAGTGCAAGATTTTTGCAGACTGCCATGATGGAATTGTGCAATTAGATTTTATTTTTTAATGTGCCAAAATCCCAGTCAGCTCGGGACAATTCTTGTGAAAGGCGTGACACCCAAGGGATATAAACAGGATTCTGCTGAACAGCCATGCTTCTCCCATTTATCTCTGTATCTTCATTTAGACCCCTGCCTTTCATTTAATCATGCCTTTGGGAAGCAAACAGTTAATACCTCTTTGCCGGGAGAAAAGATAACCTCTTGGAATGAGACCTGAGCAAGAAAGCAGGTTTCAATTAAAGATTGATCGAAGAGTAGCAGGCAGTAGCAAATCATTGTGTAAACAATGCCTGATTGTAAATGGATTTACGATGTGTTAATCTGCACTCACTTTCACTTCATTGCTGTTTGAATTTCCCCAAAGGATTAGATGCCATTTTATTGGGTTTACATGATGACAGTAATGTTATTTCCTTTTTTTTTTTTTCAAACGAATACTGTTAGGGTTTTTTTCTCCCCTCCCTTTCATATTTATTTAAGAGTACAAGAGACTTCCAGCTTTAAAATAACATTGATTGACATAATAGTTTATTGGTTAAAACTGCTTTTAATTAAAGTCTTGTTGAATTGTGCTGGCTTTGCCCCTCCTCCCATTGGAAGGCTAAAGAATAATTTATTACCTAACATTTTACTAGATGAACTGCTTTCTTGAGGGTGGGAGATTGCCAGCATTCAAACCCGCAAGCAATTTCATCCTAGTTACAAGTAGAGATTTTTTTAAAAAAAAGATTCAAAGTTCACATGGCCAGACTTTATGGTTTGAATATTTGGAGAACAAAGGATATATTTGGTGTATTGGGGCTGGGAGCTCTACAATGAAAAAAAAAATAACTATGTTTGAGAAAGAAATGTTGAACTAAATGTAAAACATACAAACGGACTGTTTAGATTAGTAAATTGGCATGATTGACAGGAATCCAACAATTTAAGAACCAAAACATCCTTTCCATTCAATGCATAACACAAGACACAGAAAAAATACCCTCACCCTACTGCCTACAATATAATACCAATAGAATGTTTTAAAAAATTGAATTGAGGTTCATTAAAACAAGAATATCCAAATATCTAAAATGGGCAGTTTCCTCAAAGGAAAGCTCTTCTAGAAGGTTACTGATATAGAATAGATGATCCAAAATCTCAGTTCTGTTCGTATGCTTTTTTAAAAATCTCAGTTAGGTGTAATTTTAAGTATTGATAGATGATGGAAAGTGCCCCAAAGCTGATCTCAGTAAGTGGAAAGATTATATAAAGAATTCACTATGTGTACCGTGAACATTTTTTATAGATTGTTTTTCTAGATGGTTCTGGATCAGGGGTCAAATTCAGCCGGTTTAATCCAGCTCGGGCGAACTGGTAATGGAGGCTGCGGGAGGCTGCACCCATCCGCGCGGATGTCATGATGTCATTTTTGTGCGACATTTTAAGCCTCTGCGCATGTGCTGACGATGGCACATGCACATTGGTGAACTGGTAGGGAAGGTAAGTAAATTTCACCCCTGTTCTGGATCCCCAAAATATGAGACACCAAGGAAAACAAATATCCTTTCTATCCATTATCTCCAAATTATTTATACTTTTACAAATTTATATGGTGCCTTTCCTTCCTTTATTTACATTTTTATCTTGGTAGTCCATAGAAGATCCACTCCTAGTATAGATTTTCCCCCCCACTGTCTCTCAGTCATTCTCATTGTCCTTTTTTTACACCAAGTTCAGCTTTAGAAGATCCTCTTATATCATACAGCTATGTAAACATACGATTCTGAAGTCACTGCAAGGGGTGACAATTTATTCCTATATTTTGCCTAGAAACTTCAGGACTGTTGTATTTTGGATACAGCAATCCAGATGACCTTTAGATGACAGCAAAGTGTTCATGTTTTGTGATTCTCTTTGCTGTCACTTAGAGCAGGGGTCTCCAACCTTGGCAACTTTAAGATTTGTGGACTTCAACTCCCAGAGTTCCTCAGCCAACCAAGGTTTTTTTTTTATCATTTCATTTTGTCACAACAGTACACATAAACATCGACATAAAACAACAATACATCATAAAAGAAAAACATATATATAAGCAAAAGTATGCAACAACTATGTTAATTTGATATAATGAAAGGGAACAATAGGACAGGGACGGTAGGCACTTTTGTGCTCTTATGCATGCCCCTTATAGTCCTCTTAGGAATGGGGTGAGGTCAATGGTAGACAGTTTTTGGTTGAAGTTTTTGGGATTTTGAGTAGAGACTATGGAGTCAGGTAATGAGTTCCAAGCATTAACAACTCTGTTACAGAAGTCATATTTTCTGCAATCAAGTTTGAAGCGGTTGACATTAAGTTTGAATCTATTGTTTGCTCTTGTATTATTGCGATTGAAGCTGAAGTAGTCTTTTACAGGAAGGATATTGCAATAGATGATTCTATGTGTTAAACACAGGTCATATTGGAGTCGGCGGAGTTCTAAGTTTTCTAATCCCAGGATTTCAAGTCTGGTGGCATAAGGTATTTTGTTGTTGGAGACCCCTATTCTAGAGCTTTGTGTACACCCGCCAATATGGTATGGTGATGAAGATGTTGGAATAGGAGCAGAGAGATGTGAATTTGAGCCTCTCCTCAAGTACAGAAGTTATTTAGATCAGGGGTCTCCAATCTTGGCAACTTTAAGACTTGTGGACTTCAACTCCCAGAATTCAATTCTGGGAATTGAAGTCCACAAGACTTAAAGTTGCCAAGGTTGGAGACCCCCTCACTTAGAGGCTATCTGGACGTTCACAGATCAGGTCATCCGATTTTTACTGAAGGACTTTTGGACATCCTATTTAAAACAAATGACCAAAGAAACTTGTTACTTGAAACCTAAACAATTTCATGATTTAGGGTTTGTCAAAGTCATGACAATTCATTCAGGCACAATAGGCTTCCTATCACTTTGCTGGAATATAGTTGCGGGGTGTGTGTGGAGTCTGTAATTTTCTACATGTTCCTTACATATAGTGACCAGACGTCCCAGTTTTGGCGGGACAGTCCCGCTTTTTAATAATTTGTCCCGCGTCCCGCGTCATTTCAAAAAAGTCCCAATTTTTTTTCCACTCCCATTCTGAAAATGGGTGAGGGCAACGCAAGAGGAGGAGGAGGAGGCGGAGAAGAGGGAGTGGTGGAGAAGGGAGTGCGAGATCGCCCGCTGCCTGGAAGAGCCGAGAGGAGAGCCGAGGAGAGCCGAGCCTGCCTGGAAGAGCCGAGAGGAGAGCCGAGCCTGCCTGGAAGAGCCGAGAAGCAGCAGCCGCTCCTCCTCCTTCAGCCAGGTGGCGAGACTCAGCGCACATGCGCAGACCCCCCCCCCCCGGGTCAATGGTGTCCCACTTTGCCATCGCTGAAATCTGGTCACTTTATCCTTACATCAGCTACATTTTCCGTATTTCTAATCCAGATCCTGGTCTTCAGGGACCAGCAAAGAGGAGGCATTAAGACTGCTTGCTTATCATTTCCCAACTCCATAGTTTTGACCATCATTACTTCTATTCTGCTCTAGTTCATCTTAATAGCCGTGTCTACGGAAAGCAATGTTGCCTCATTCACAGCCAGTGACAGCTGGTGCCCCATAGGCCTGGCGGAGCCATGTCCGCAGTCAAGGTAAATGGAATCAATTAATAATAGCGGTGGAAGCTGCTGGAAGAACTATTCAGTTACAATTTCCCTCCCATCCTCCTTTCTCGTCTTCTTTTATAAAGACTCAAAGGAGCTTAAAAATGCATTACAGCCACAACTATTTGCTCATCTGAGTAAACTGAAAAAATAGACCTTTCCTTTAGTCCCATTGATTTTCATGCTGTTATGGTTGACCCACGTGGCAGAGAAGGTGCGTGGTTTCACCCTGTACACAGGTCCTGTCAAGACTGTGAAAGTATTAGATTTTTTTTAATTGTTCTAATAGCACCACACAGAATAATACCCGGGGCTTGATGTTGCTACAAAGAGGAGAAGGAGGGAGAGAAGGAGGAGATGAGAATGGTTTGCTGAAGAAAGGAGGAAGCAGACACACTTATTATAGCCAAGCCTCTCCGATGTTTTCTATCTTGAAAAATAATAGCTCACAGTTCCTACGTGATGATGGATTTTCCCTCTTTTTTAAAGATTACATCAAGGTATATGTCAAGCATATCCTTCCACTTTTCATTTTTGGAGTTAGGAATTCTTAGAATATTCAATGAGAAACGTAAGAAATTTCCATTCCCAAGCTTATTTCTTTAATGCAGGTAGTCCTCAGCTTACAATAGTTCATTTAGTGATCGTTCAAAGTTACAATGGCCTTGAAAAAAAGTGACTTATGACCATTTTTCACACCTACGACCATTGCATGGTCACATGATCAAAATTTGGACGCTTAGCGACGGACTCATATTTATGACGGCTGTTGTGTCCCGGGGTCATTTCTGACGTCCTGACAAGCAAAGTCAGCGGGAAAGCCAGATTCACTTAACAACTCTGTTACTAAAGTTAACAACCTCAGTGATTCACTGAGCAACTTTGGCAAGAAAGGTTGCAAAACAGAGCAAAATTTACTTAACAGCTGTCTCGCTTAGCAACAGATATTTTGTGCCCATTGTGGTTGTGTGTCGAGGACTATCTCTATGAGAGTTTAGCATCAAATTTGGCAGTTACATAAAAATCTAATGCCATTGGTTTTACCTGATACAACTGTTTTAACTCAAAACTAGGAAAATTCAACAATTATATTTTTTTGAGTTTGTTTATTTAATTAGGTTAGTACCTTGCTTTTCATTCAGGAGCTCAAGACGGCATACATAGCACTCCCTTCTCCCTATCTCGGAGGCTTCAGTTAGTCCAGAATGCAGCTGCGCGGGTGATAGAGGGAGCTACGCGTAGCTCCCATGTAACACCGCTCCTGCGCAGACTGCACTGGCTGCCTGTGGCCTTCCGAGTGCACTTTAAGGTGTTGGTTACGACCTTTAAAGCGCTCCATGGCTTAGGACCTGGGTACTTACGGGACCGCCTGCTGTTACCACATGCCTCCCATCGACCCGTACGCTCCCATAGAGAGGGACTTCTCAGGGTGCCGTCCGCCAAACAATGCCGGCTGGCGGCCCCCAAGGGAAGGGCCTTCTCTGTGGGGGCTCCCACACTCTGGAATGAGCTTCCCCCGGGTTTACGCCAAATACCTGACCTTCGGACATTCCGTCGCGAACTGAAGACACATCTCTTTATCCGCACGGGGCTGGCTTAAATTGGAATTTTTAATGTTAAATTTTATTAATTTTTTAAACGGGGTTTTTAGTTTATGGCAAATTTTAATTTTCAGGCTAATTTAAATAAGTTTTTTAAATTGTATTTTAACCTGTATATTTTATTGTTGGTTTTATCTTGCCTGTACACCGCCCTGAGTCCTTCGGGAGAAGGGTGGTATAAAAATCAAATAAATAAATAAATAAATAAATAAATACCTTACCCAAAACAATCCTGCAATGTAGATTGGGCTGAGGAACAGTGACTATCTCAACGTGCTCAGTGAGTTTTCATGACTTAGGCTAGATTAGAAGCCGAGTCTTCCTGATTCTATTTCAGTGTCTTAACTATTACATTACGCTGGCTGAATACAAAACATCTCTTCATATTATTTCTTTGAACTTCCTGAAACAGAGATTCAGATATTATAGGCTTCCCCAGAGGTTTATAGCCTGGATTAACAGATTGCGTTTAATCCTTAAATCATGTTTGACTATCAATAGCCTCTTATCTCCTCCAGTAAAGTTGTGTTGTCATATCCATCAATGCACTCTTTCTCCTCTGCTTTTTCATTTGGTTTTAGGAGCTTTTGCTTGTCTATTAGAAATCCACTTAGTGAGTGAGCATCAAGAGTAAGCAACATCCACTGTGTGAGCAAACAAGGAGGATAAACGGGAACTTGGTGGGTGTATTTATTTAGCATTTGAGGGGAAGACACTTACCGTATTTTTCAGACTATAAGACGTACTGGAGTATAAGACGCGCCTCGACTTTGAAGAGGAAAACAACAACAAAAAAAGGTTTTGGCTTCTGCATGTCCGATTTTTGCCCTTTCCAGCCCCCAGGAGCACTCTGCAGGCCTCCCAAACCCTCTCTGCATCCTGTTTTTGGCCTCCTGAACCCCGCACGCATCCCGTTTTTAGCAAAAATGGGACGTGTGTGTGGGGTTTCTGGAGGCCAAAAACAGGGCCATATTCAGTCTATAAGACGCACCAACATTTTCACCCACTTTTTTTGAGGGGGGAAAAGTGTGTGTTATAGTCCAAAAATACCATAATTTGTTCGTTGGTTGTTCACTAGAGGACCATAGAGATGAAGGGGTCTACTTTTGTAACTTGGAGGGAATGTGCCATGTTTGTTTTTGTCACTCTAGAACACATGGTACAAGGTGCAGACTGATTGACTTGGAATTCTGGAAGAGAAGATGAAAAGGATAGCAATGAAAACGGCCATTCCTCATTTTAGGAAGGAAAATTGAGATTTCTTGGGACAGTTACAGGAAACATTTGGGAAGAGTCAATCTCCCAGAAGGTAGCAGTTCTAGGATTTCCCTGTTGATGTTTCTGGATTGCTGCATGAAGGAAATAACAGCAGGTTGTGCAAATGAAAAGATTCCTGCCACTTAAGGAATGGGAGGTAGTGATTGCAAATCACTCCTGAAATAGACTGAAGCATCAGTCCGTCAGGAATTCTGTCATGAAGAAAATTTACATATTCAGGATGGAGACATCCAATAATGAGCATGTAAACAAAAGAAAAATAAAGTCCAGTTTGTGAAATCCAAGGATTTTAGGGTCTCCAAACAAATGCACGGAATACCGCATGAGGAACAAATAAAGAGAACTAGAAGTCTTATTTTCAAAAAGTGAATATGATATAGTAGGCGTTGGTAAAATTTAGTGTGTGAAACCAATGGTGGGATTCAAATAATTTAACAACCGGTTCTCTGCCTTAATGGCTGGGTGGGTGGCTGTGACCATAGTGGCCACGGCCAGAGGGTGTGACAAGCAGCACTCAGCCTCCTGCACCCCCCGGGAGCAAAAACAGGCCACGGGAGGCTGCGTCGCACCCCCCCTGCGCCCTGTTTTGGGCCTGGTAGGCCTCCCTGCACTTACCTGGGAGCCAAAACAGGGCACATGGGGACTCCTGGAAGGGGCGGGGTAGGGAGGGGTGGAGCCAGCCAGCAATTTAACAACCGGTTCACCCGAACCGGCCTGAACCGGCTGAATCCCACCATTGGGTGAAACTCATAATGGAATGAACGGACTGAAAGGTTTAATTTATTCAAACAGCCTGAACTATGAGATGGGCAGCAAATAAATTAGATGGATGGATGGATGGATGGATGGATGGATGGATGGATGGATGGATGGATGGATGGATGGATGGATGGACGGACGGACACATGAACAGACAGACCCAAACCAAAGGAGAATGACTTTGTAAGTGATAAAGGTCAATGTCTACTGAGCTTCATGAGGAGCTAGTGAAGAATACATAGCTAAGTCTAATCATACAAGGAACATGGTGTTTTATAGACCATTAGCCAAGCTGACAATCTGAATAATGTCCTTCAGACCAGTTTACAGACCTTTCAGAGAGGATTGGCACTGAAAAAGTTGGAAACTTCAACAACTCAGGACATCTGTTGAAAAATCAGCTCAGCCAGGCTGGAAGATCCCTCAAGTCTTTGCTAATTATTTTCCAGAAGGCTGAAGAAGAAATGAAAGATTTTGCTTTTAGAACTTCTATCCCAAGGAATAGGAAAAGCTGGCAAAAGCTGAAAAACTGTAATTAAATAGCAATTTTTCTAAATATTCTGACAGTGGAAATGTCCTTATTTACCCAAGATTACCATTTGGCAATTTATGCTACTGTTGCCTGAAGATTCCAAGTTTGCTGGTATAGATCATAGAATAATTTACTAAATTAAACTGAATTAGTAATTTCTCTTTGTAAGAAGATGAAGGGAGTAGAAACTAACATTGTTTGACCTTTGAAACAAGCTTCAACATCATGTTTTTCTGGCCAGCAGCTTATTCTTGGATCTATTTATTCGTGCGGGGCTGGCTTAAATTTTAAATTCTAAATTTTAAATTTTAAATTTTATATATTAATTTTAAATTGGGTTTTTAGATTTAAATGTTTTAAATTTTTGCCAATTATATAATAAGTTTTTTAATTTTTGTTTTAGTTGTACATTGTTATTGGTTTTTATATTGGCTGTAAACCGTCCTGGGTCTTTCGGGAGAAGGGCGGTATAAAAATCTAATTAATAATAATAATAATAATAATAATAATAATAATAATAATAATAATAATAATAATAACAACAACAACAACAACAACAACAACAATAACAACAACAACAACAACAATAATAATAATAATAATAATAATAATAATTATTATTATTATTATGAAACCTGTAAAATTGATGTAGTCCACAGTACTCCTAAAATGCCATTAAAACAACAGCAAAATTGTTTCATTTATCTTGGATACCTCAGATAATATTTAATAAAAGCTGGTTGCTTTGTTATAAGATTGGATATAACAATCTTAAAATTAGGTTAATTAGAAAAGACTTATTCATAGAATTTAGGCATGTCTCACTATTGCCATATTTTCATGGTAATATTAGCATAATTTTTGTTGAAGATATTAAAAATGGGTACAGGGTTTTTTTTTTAGCTTTATCCCCAATATTTGGATTATACCAAAGCTTTTAGTGCCTGGGAATTGGCAATAGTCAAAAGCATTATCATAGAACATGAGAAAGTTAAATTTACATTTGATTTGTACGTCTGACTTGGCAGGTACTGTTCGTTATCATTTGAATTAATCATTTTCTCACCAGAGGAACAAGAGGGGGGGGGAAAAACCATTTGAGAATTTTTATTTTTAAAAAAGATTGCATTATCTATGATTCAGACTTCTGAGCTCTTTATTAAACAAACAATAATAAAAATATAAGTAGCACATTACAGTAGAATGGAAAAATGCAAAGCCATGTCGGTAGCATATGAATATTAACAAATGGCAGGCTCTGAATTACAAACAGTAGAAATTCTACAATATAGATTTGAAAAATACTCTGTGCATACATATGTACAGTAAACAGGGTTTACGAGCTGTCAAGAACAAGCTTGTTTTGCAACTACTGTCTCTTGGACCTGTTTCTCGTTGTTTCTTTTAACCCCACCTGGATACAGCAAGGAGGATGTGCTCCAGGTCTTTTCCATCAAACAATGAAGTCTGGATCTAGGAGTCAGGGCTTCCTTGTAGGCAGCCAGCTGGAGCAAGAGTCTTCCAGGAGTCCTGATAACCCCTGGCCTTGTTAGCCTTTTCTAAAGGACTGAAAACATGGCTACCCACTCCAGCAGTGGTGGGATTCAGCCGGTTTGAGCCAGTTCGGGCGAACCAGTAATTAAATTGCTGGCTGGCCCCTCCCCTTCCTCACCCCATCCAGGAGTCCCCACGTGCCCCATTTTGGCTCCTAGGTAAGTGAAGGGAGGCCTACTAGGCCCAAAAGGGGGCACAGGGGGGGTGCGGCATGCCGCCCCCCCATGGCCCGTTTTACTCCCAGGAGGCAGCGAGGAGGTCTACTAGGCCCAAAACGGGGCACGGGGAGCAGGACAACCCCTCCACGGCCCGTTTTTGCTCCCAGGAGGAGTGCAGGAGGCTGAGTGCTGCCTGTCACACCCTCTGGCCACGCCCACCATGGCCACGCCCACCCAGCCAGTCATTAGCGCAGAGAACTGGTTGTTAAATTATTTGAATCCCACCACTGAATGTATCTTTTTGTGTGCCTAAACACACACTATATGGTTGCAACCAAGAGGTTTTTAAAAAGAGACTGGACAATCATTTGTCTGAAATCGTATAGGATTTCCTGCCTGAGCAGGGGGTTGGACTAGAAGACCTCCATGGTCCCTTCTAACTCTGTTATTCTGTTATATACAGATAGGGGAATCAATTTTATAAACGGACGACTTTAATTTACAGGGACTTACTGTTACGGTGGGAAAAATCTCCAGAACTTTCAGCTAACTGGAAATTGGCAAAGTGGGCATTGCGCAGGAATTTCACCAGTGATTTATTTTATTTTATTTTATTTATTAAATTTTTATACCGCCCTTCTCCCGAAGGACTCAGGGCAGTGTACAGCCAGAAATAAAATACAAGATATGTACAGTTAAAAACGAATTAAAACATAGCAAAATTACGAAAACGGCTGATAATTAAAATTAAAATTTAAAATATTTAAAATATTAATAAAACCCCAGTTTAAAATCAAACTATTATGCCAGTCCCGCTTGAATAAATAAGTATGTTTTTAGCTCATGACGGAAGGTCCGAAGATCAGGCACTTGACGTAGGCCAGGGGGGAGTTCATTCCAGAGCGTCGATGCTCCCACAGAGAAGGCCCTACTCCTGGGGGCCGCCAGACGACATTGTTTGGCGGACGGCACCCTGAGGAGACCCTCTCTATGAGAGCGTATGGGTCAGTGGGAGGCATAGGGTAACAGCAGGTGGTCTCGTAAGTACCCGGATCCTAAGCAATGGAGCGCTTTAAAGGTGGTAACCAAAATCTTGAAGTGCACCCGAAAGACCACAGGAAGCCAGTGCAGACTACGGAGCAGTGGTGTTACGTGGGAGCCACGCGCGGCTCCCATTACTACTCGCGCAGCCGCATTCTGGACTAACTGCAGCCTCCGGGTGCACCTCAAGGGCAGCCCCATGTAGAGAGCATTGCAGTAATCCAACCGAGACGTAACCAGAGCGTGATTACTTCAGTTCTTCTTATTTTGGGATAAATAAAGTATCCTGTATTAAGTTCCATTCAATGCATGTTATGCTGTAGCCTGAAATTCACAAAAGCAGATGCAATTACGAACACCTGGCTGGCTGTTTAAATGTCAAAAGAACATTTGTTGTGGTTATTTACCAGCGCAGGTACAATTCTCCCATTGTCACTCTCTTTTACCCAATGTGTTCCAACACTGCATTCTCTTTTTCTTTTTCCTGAAAAAGAAAAAAACAAACTGAACACCTATTTATAGCAGGTACGATTTCCCTCAAAACTGATTGTTGAAGACTAGAGACTCTCCCCATTCTGCATTTTGCAGTATTCTTTCCTTTTTAGTTGCCTGCATTGTTTTCGGAAAGATGCTTAGGCTTAGATTATTTAAAAGGACTTTTAGAACTTTGGTTTTCTAGAATTCCGTGAAACCTAAAAATGGTACCATATTTTGTGGCCCATGATTACAGTAGTGGCCAAAATTGTGGAAACCTTTTGGGAAAATTGTATTTTTGAGGTTTGATGGCTAACACCACTTTTTTTTTTTTTTTGAGTTTCAAGATAATCCTATTCCACTGCTGGAATGGCCTGTGAATAGCCCAGACCTTAACCCAATTGAAAATCTATGGAGCCGACTAAAGAAATTTGTTAATCAGAAGCAACTCAGCAATAAAACCCAGTTAATAGAAGCAAACATTCAGTCTTGGTTTCATATTATAACAGCTGCAGAACTAAAAAGCTTGGAAGGCCGTAATTCATGCTAAAGGTTAACTGATGTGATAATTTTTGTATATCTCGTTTTTTCTATGGTGATAATTTTTGTATATCTTATTTTTTCTATGTGTTTCACTTTTCTCCTTTATACTGCAACTGCTGTTCTAATAGCAAATCCTTCATAAAAGTTATTGCGTTACATTCTTGATTAAATTATCTTTCCATTGAGATATAATTTTATGGTACTACTAAAAAAAGAGAGGTGTTATTACCTCGTTTTAGAAAATATAGTTTTCCCAATTTTGGCCACTACTGTAAGCATGAAACTTCACTTTTGTGCCCAACTAGAAATAAATGTTGCTGAATTAAATTAAGCTGACTTTTGAGTAGTTGTATGGAAAAACCCCCACTATTAATGTTGGTTTTAGTCTGCATGCCTAATTCCATAGTACAATCACAGAGCCATCCAGAGGATAGAAAAGATCCTTAGGAGAACATATATTTAATCCATCAAAAAGATGCAATAACACTTGAGTTAAGCGATAACTATTGACAGGAAGTGTTTATTTCTGTCACTTTAACTGCAAGGATTCTTCTGACGTTTATTAAACATAAATTTCTATATCCTCAAAAGTTTCAAGAGCAGTTTATTTTCTGTCTGCCTATTGTCACGCACCATAATGTGAAAATCCCAGTTAAAACCCTGAGTTTCTATATTTATTCCTTGATTGGCTAATTCTACTAATCTGCCATCATGGCATTTATTAAAAGAATGAGATTTCTGTTTTAATACTCTTGGAGATTTACTGAAACTTTACTTTTGTCAATATTCATTTACTCTTAATCAGACGGGCATTTTACAGTCCCGGGCCACATCTGGCCCTTTGGCTGTCCCTGTCCAGGCCATGTGAGGTCAGTCGGATATTAGAAATCAAATGTAAATAAGCGTGTCATCATACAATAAAACTACCCTGCTTTTATTTTGAAGGTGATTCCTATTTTTGTGTTATTTACATATGTGTGTGCTTGCGTGCCAACACGGCTTCACAAGCCCTATTGGTTCAGTCCCCTACAACGGTTCCAGTTTTTCCCGGAGACACCCTGAGGGGAGGGGGAAACAGGAGCATGATTGGGGCTGTAAATTATGTGGGGTCAGAGCTGGCTATACTTGGGAATGTGCCAATGTGAAGCTCCTAATAAATAACTGGATTTATTTTGAAGCTTGGCTCGAGGTTCATGATTTAATTTGGGCATCCGTTGGAACCCTGACAGCAACATCATCAACACTGATGATGGTACCTGCTTCGGTAATGAAACGTTAGCAAGAAAACCACCAAGCTCAGAGAGCGCTATGGATACTGCAAACTATATTCCAGTTAACCTGTATGCTAATTCCACAAAATTAAATGTTGAAATGGCTTTAGGATCCTTACAAAAGAAGAAGAAAACTGCTGTTATTGGCTCTGCTTATATGAACCACCTCTCTTAGTACAATGGTTGCCAGCCATCATTCCTGCCCCTAATAATTTTTGTTATTAGCTTCTCCTGCACTCAAAGCATAATATTCTTGTGTTGTGGTTATTGGTCATTTTTATTTTACGATGACTGTCCTAGAGTCTTTGGAAACAGTGACCTATAACTGACCACATAAATAAATGTTAGTTTTATTAACATTTAATAATGTTCAATGTTAATAAACATTATTTATTAATAATGTTAAAAAATGTTAACGAGGTCTCATTGGACAAGGTCTCATTGGACTGCCAGATGATATCTGATGAAATCCTTTCCCTATTGTCTCTCTAGATCAGGACTGTCAAACTCGATTTCATTGAGGGCCATATCAGGGTTGTATTTGACTTCGGAGTAGTGGTGGGTTTCTACTAGTTTGCCCCGGTTCGGGCGAGCTGGTAGTGGTGGTGGCGGGAGGCTCTGCCCACCCACCCGGACATCATCACGGATGCTCTGCGCATGTGCAGAAGGTTCTGCACATGCGCAGAGGCACCGCATGCAAGCACAGTTCCAAACTGTTAGCGAAGGTCAGTGAAAACCACTACTGCCTCAGAGGGTGTGACATAGGACTTGTGTCAGGGGCACCTGTTGTGGCCAAGTGCTAAGGCAGGACTTCCCTGAGACCCTCCCTCACTCTCATTATGATCTCCCACCCACCCTCCCTTCCTCCCTCCCTCCCTTCTTCCTTCTCCTTTCTTCCTCCTTCCCCTCTTTCCTTATTTTTCCTTCCTTGATCTCTTCCCATCTTCCCATCTTTCCTTCTTTTACTTTGTCTTTCCTCTTTCCCTTTCTCCTTTCCTGTCCCTTCCTGCATGCTCAAATGCAAAAGGGGAAACATTTCTCCTTTTCTTTTTAGTTTCTTTTGATAGCCCTCGGCCAATGAAAATGGAGCCTGGGGGTGCGTGTGTGGCCCCCTGCCCCTTGTTTTCAGCCACGACTGCCTCCTGCAGCCCTCTGCCAGCAAAAACGGGCCTCAAGGTGTGTTTCAGCTGGCAGAGGCTCCGCTGGCCAGTCTTTTGCTGTTTCCAGGCCAGCCAGATCTAAGTGTGATACCCCTACTCTAGACAATGGTTTTCATCTTATTCCATAAGGCAAACATCAAAATATTGCATACTAACAACTGTCAGAAAGTCTTTCTAATTGCTAAAGGGATGCTGGACATATTTGTGTGAAAGTGTCAGATTACTGGCATTCCAAATAACCAACATTTTTTCCTCTTGCTATAGTGAATTGTTGACTATTCTCATGGGAAGAAATGAGATGTTTTCTGTATGTTGAGGTGATTCTATGAATACAAAGGGTATTTTTGCCACACATCACCTGTTTTTCCCCCGTCTTCTTCTTCCTACATGCACACGTTTGACCTCTTTGCTCAGACAGTCATGGACACTGTACAATAACAATCAACGCAACTCTCATTGTAAAAAGGGCTAATTTAGGCTGCTTTCCAAGTTCCAATTTTGTTGCTGTTGTTTAAATCCTTGAGAAAGGCTGAAGAGAATTTTGAAGAGATTGAAAAGGCCAGCAGGGTTCAGCGAAAGAGTCTAAAAATGCTAGAAGACAGTATTTAAAGAAAAGATTGGCTGATTTTCTTTTGCGTTGAATAATTTTCTATGCTCAAAAACGGATAGAAATGAAACGGAAACAGGTTCTGTAAAATTGCACAGAGAATTGTTTGAAAGTTAAGGAAGAAGTAAATTCCATTGAATCCAACAAAATAGTTCGATGTTTATGGAGATTTCACGGTTGTCCCAAAGGTGCTTTTCTGGACTTAGCAGTTAGACTTTGTTTTTCCTTGAAGACGTTTCACTTCACATCCAAGAAGCTTCTTTAAGTTCTGACTGAATGGTGGAGGATGGAAGGATTTATATTCCTAACAGTCATCTGGTCGTTAGCACTCTTTCTGAGAGTCGTTGAGGCCTTTTGGAGCTTTATCTGTGCCCTTCATGTCTCCTGAATAGTGCAAATGGGTGTGGAACCTTCTTGGAACTACTGTAAGGACTGTGTAATAAACAGGAGATAGGTGTTGTTGTATCCCTCCCCCTGAGAGAGAGGGCTGTTCAATTTTGACATACCGTGTTTCCCCGAATATATTTATTTATTTATTAATCAAACTTATATACTGCACCATCTCCCGTAGGACTCAAGGCGGTTCACAGGCATATTAAAACAATATAATAAATAAACATTAAAACCCAGTTAAAACTAAATATTATCATAGCCTGGTCACTAAAACAGTAAAAACCAATAAAAACCCCATTAAAATATGCTAAAACCTTTTATCTTAGGCTAGTCCTGCACGCTGAAACAATAGAGTCTTCAGTTCACGTCTGAAGGTCCGGAGGTCGGGTAGTTGTTGTAATCCTGGAGGAAGCTCGTTCCACAGGGCTGGTGCCGCCACAGAGAAGGCCCTTCCCCTGGGGGCTGCCAACCTACATTGTTTGGTCGACGGCACCCTGAGGAGGCCCACTCTGTGGGAGCGCACAGGTCGTTGGGAGGCAATCGGTGGCAGAAGGCGGTCTCGAAGGTATCCCGGTCCTAAGCCATGGAGCGCTTTAAAGGTGGTAACCAAGACCTTGAATTGCACCCGAAAGACTACTGGTAGCCAGTGCAGTATAAGACCCTGTCTTATTTTTATTTTTTTGAACCCTGAAATAAGCGCGTGGCCTTATTGCCATGCTCTCAAAAGCCCGATTGGGCTTATGATCAGGGGATGTCTTATTTGGGGGGAACAGGGTAGATGGCCTCTTTGACCCCTCTTTCAAACCAGTGGCCCTCTCTGTCCAGAATGTGGACTGTGCTGTCTTCCAAAGAGTGACCTTTGTCTTTCAAATCCCGATGGATTGCTGGATGGGTTTGTTCTCCTATGTTGTGCCATGCGTTTGTGAAGTGGTTGTTTTGTTTCTCCTACACACAGATCTGTACATGTCTCATTGTACTGCATATATCACTTTGCTCAGTTTGTGTGCCTGGGTGTTTTATCCTTGGGGTGGACAAGCTTCTGCCTTATTGTATTTTGGGGGTTTAAAGTGTGTTGAAATTTTCAACCAACACAAAATACATAAAATTCTTGGAATTGGATACCTCTTGTTCTAGCAGAACATTTCTGCTTGGAGAAAGAAAAAAAAATGTAGCTGAGAATCTTCTACTCGGTTGAAGATCGCAGAATATGGACCTCACATAATGGGACTGCTGTGAATTTTGCAGGATTTTAATTGCAGTTGCTAATGCAAAAAAGAAAAAAGAAAAGGAATCATTTCATCACAGATTATTTATTTATTTTTTATTTATGTATTTATTTTGTCACAACAATATATGTAACTATCATACAGAAAGGTTATATAGTATATAAAGGTATAAGCATATATATATATATATATATATATATATATATATATATACACACACATATGAAGAAGAAAAGAAAAACAATAGGACAGGAACGGTAGGCACGTTTGTGCGCTTATGCACGCCCCTTATGGTCCTCTTAGGAATGGGGTGAGGTCAATAGTAGAAAGTTTTTGGTTAAAGCTTTTAGGATTATGAGAAGAGACCACAGAGTCAGGTAAAGTATTCCAAGCACTGATGATTCTGTTACAGAAGTCATGTTTTCTGCAATCTAGATTAAAGCGGTTGACATTAAGTTTAAATCTATTGGTTGCTCTTGTGTTATTGCAATTAAAGCTGAAGTAGTCTTTGACAGGAAAGACATTACAATAGATGATTCTATGAGTTAAACTTAGGTCTTGTCGAAGGCGACGGAGTTCCAAGTTTTCCAAGCCCAGGATTTCAAGTCTAGTGGGATAAAGTATTTTGTTGTTTACAGAGGAATGGAGAACTCTTCTTGTAAAATAAAATAAAAGATTATAGCAATAAGAACTATACTTGCTCCCAGAAATGAAAATTCTGGTAAATAGAGTGTTTTACAGTAGTCTATCAGCCATCCAGACAGGCAAGAAATATTGTTTTATATGGAGGGAAGGGGAAATGGGGGGGAAGGAATCTATTTATTTATTTTTGTTATGCACTGAGCAAGAATAATACAAAGAAACCATGTTCTCCATGTTAACAAATTAGAAGCGCTAACAACTGTTTGCCTATTAGTTTTAAATGGATGACTCTCAATCGCGTTGCCTCAATAACAGGCCTAGGTGGGTAACATTTTCAACTTCAAATTAGTTGATAATTCGCCTGCTTATTTTGTGAGTCAGGAGCTGTTTGCTGAGCAATGTTCAGCCTGGTGCAAACTACCATATATATCTTATCGCAATATTTGACAGCACAACAGGTTTGGAAAATTGGTTCTCAGGTGACTGTAGTTTTTCAATTAACACGAATTTGCTGATTAGTAGCGGCATTTGCGTGACTGAGAAACGAGCTCATCTTCTCCCAGTGTTGCGTGACTCTGACATGAACACAAGTGTTTAGGGGAAGGAAACATTGCCTAGTTTTCATTTTCTGCCTGACTGATATGCTTGGTAACTGGTTTTTCAGCAACGCTCTGCTCTGTTGGCTTACAGGCGCTACGTATAATGCCCAGATAAAGGTGCAGTCGTCTGTGTAGCTACACAATTCGCACTTCCATTTTAGCAGGTGGCTGGGTTTCTGAGGAACCTCGTTAACTCTAGGGGATGGGACTGCTTGGGGAAACCACATGGGGTGAATATCGTAAGGATATACTGCCCTGTCTTCCTGCTATAAAGGTGTGCAGGCAGTCCTCGACTTACGACCATAATTGGGAACAGAATTTCCCGTTGCTAAGCAAGATATTGTTCCACCTCAAGCACAATGGTAATAGCACTTAAACTTATACACCGCTTTACAGTGCTTTACAGCCCTCTCTAAACCGTTCACAGAGTCGACTATTGCTACTGACAATTTGGGTCCTCATTTTACTGACCTCGGAAGGATGGAAAGCTGAGTCAACCTTGAGCTGGTCAGGATTGAACTCCCAGCAGTGGGCAGAGTTAGCCCACTTAATTACTTTAATTACCACCATGGCTCTTGGAAAATCTTTCTGAAGACTGAATGGAATAGCAATAGCAATATCATTTAGACTTACCCTGTTTCCCCCAAAATAAGACATTCCCTGATAATAAGCCCAATCGGGTTTTTGAGCGCATGGCAATAAGGCCAAGCGCTTATTTCAGGGTTCAAAAAAATATAAGAGAGGGTGTTATTTTTGGGAAAACATGGTATATACCACTTTACAGTCCTCTCTAAGCAGTTTACAGTCAGCATATTTGCCCCAACAATCTGGGTCCTCATTTTACCGACCTCGGAAGGATGGAAGGCTGAGTCAACCTCGAGCCGATGAGAATCGAACTGCTGGCAGCCAACAGTCAGCAGAAGTAGCCTGCAGTACTGCATTCTAACCACTGCACCACCATGACTCACAAAATCCAGAAGCGTGGATTTGCTCCATGTAGCAGTAAAAGTATGGTATATTCTTTTCTTTGATCAAAACCATCTTTTCTTTGATCAAAACCATCTTTTCTTTGATCAAGATGGGGGGGGGGAGAAACTTTGATTTTGGATTTGGAAGTCGGAGAATGGGGCAAAACCCACTTCACAAATTTCTCACTTAACAACCTAAATTTTGGGCTCAATTGTGGTCTTAGGTTGAGGACTATCTGTACAAGCTGATTACCAAGCACCCAAATTGGGATCACATGACTGTGGAGATGCTGTGATGATCATACATGTAAGGACCGATGTCAACGTTCAGAAAACCCCTCCTGCAGAAGACTCGAAGCCATACTAGGCTGAAGGCTTCCACACGCTGCCACATTCTCCTCTGTGGGAAAGGAGGGGAGGAGGGCGGTAGTGTGTGGAAGCCTCCGGCCTAATATGGCTTCCAAAGCTGACAACCGGTTGCCATTGTTAATTTTGAACTGTCAATTGAAAGAACAGTTGTACGTTGAGAATTATCTGCATTGATATTTATTTATCCGCCGTATGGTTCATGGCGGTGCACAATTGGAGTCAGAATATGACAATAAAGCATCATAAATTACTAGTTATTATTGAAGGGTCAAAACATACTAACTTTAAGATATCAGCATCTTGATGATTGCCTAGAAATAGTCACTGAAAAACTGTGATTAGTAATGAGAATAAGAGGTCGAAGAAGACATTGTAGGACCGCCTTGAGGTAAATATGCATAACTGAAATGAAGTTTAAAAGCTGAGTTTTCCTTGAGTCTCCATGGCAGAGCTATAGCAATAGCACGTAGACTTACTGTATATACCGCCTCACAGTGCTTTACAGCCCTCTCTAAGCGGTTTACAGAATCTGCATATTGCCCCCAAAATCTGGGTCCTCATTTTCCTGACCTCAGCAGGATGGAAGGCTGAGTCAACCTTGAGCCGATGAGAATCGAGCTGTTGGCAGCCAACAGTCAGCAGAAGTAGCCTGCAGTACTGCATTCTAACCACTGCACCACCATGACTCACAAAATCCAGAAGCGTGGATTTGCTCCATGTAGCAGTAAAAGTATGGTATATTCTTTTCTTTGATCAAAACCATCTTTTCTTTGATCAAAACCATCTTTTCTTTGATCAAGATGGGGGGGGGGAGAAACTTTGATTTTGGATTTGGAAGTCGGAGAATGGGGCAAAACCCACTTCACAAATTTCTCACTTAACAACCTAAATTTTGGGCTCAATTGTGGTCTTAGGTTGAGGACTATCTGTACAAGCTGATTACCAAGCACCCAAATTGGGATCACATGACTGTGGAGATGCTGTGATGATCATACATGTAAGGACCGATGTCAACGTTCCAGAAAACCCCTCCTGCAGAAAAGACTCCGAAGCCATACTAGGCTGAAGGCTTCCACACGCTGCCACATTCTCCTCTGTGGGAAAGGAGGGGAGGAGGGCGGTAGTGTGTGGAAGCCTCCGGCCTAATATGGCTTCCAAAGCTGACAACCGGTTGCCATTGTTCATTTTGAACTGTCAATTGAAAGAACAGTTGTACGTTGAGAATTATCTGCATTGATATTTATTTATCCGCCGTATGGTTCATGGCGGTGCACAATTGGAGTCAGAATATGACAATAAAGCATCATAAATTACTAGTTATTATTGAAGGGTCAAAACATACTAACTTTAAGATATCAGCATCTTGATGATTGCCTAGAAATAGTCACTGAAAAACTGTGATTAGTAATGAGAATAAGAGGTCGAAGAAGACATTGTAGGACCGCCTTGAGGTAAATATGCATAACTGAAATGAAGTTTAAAAGCTGAGTTTTCCTTGAGTCTCCATGGCAGAGCTATAGCAATAGCACGTAGACTTACTGTATATACCGCCTCACAGTGCTTTACAGCCCTCTCTAAGCGGTTTACAGAATCTGCATATTGCCCCCAAAATCTGGGTCCTCATTTTCCTGACCTCAGCAGGATGGAAGGCTGAGTCAACCTTGAGCCGATGAGAATCGAGCTGTTGGCAGTCGGCAGACTTAGCCTGAAATACTGCATTCTAAGCACTGCATCACCACGGCTCTTATCTAAGAGCAAAAATGAAACATAAGGTAGTGGCAGAAAAAGAAAGCGGACAAACTAATTCATTTCAGGAAATAATTCTTAAGAATAATTTTCTAAGTGCTGACTTGAAGGCACAGCAAACAAACAAAGAAATGTGGAGGGAATGACAGCAGAAACAGCAGTTCAGAAAGCAAGTAGAAAACAGCTTTTTTGAATACTACTGTAGGTTTTTTCTACATTAAAACTTAGTGCAAGCAGATGTGGCCACACCTAGACCCAATGAAACCATTGTGTTGAAATGTGCATTGTGATAACACAGTTTAAGGCCCATCATCTGCAACATCAAATGGAAGCATGTAATAGACCGAGATTGCATAATAATAGAAGTGTCTAACCTTAGCAACTTTGAGACCTGTGGACTTCAACTCCCAGAATTCCTCAGCCAACATGGCTGACCGGGGAATTCTGGGAATTGAAGTCCGCAGGTCTTAAAGTTGCTAAGGTTGGAAACCCCTGCATTGTGATGCAGTGAAGTATGTTTTGTTACTTGGCCCCATTCTTACAGACTCCTGGGACTAAATGTTAGTAAAATATTTAATATTACAGTATTTACTAACTGTTGTAGCCTCTCTCTCTCTGTTCCTTTTCTTCTGGATTTTAATATCTTATTTCTCCTTAGCTTTTTTTATTTTTTAATTGGTTGTGCCTATACTTTATTTGAGGGATGCAGTGGCTCAGTGGCTAAGATGCTGAGTGTGTCGATCAAAAGGTCGGCAGTTCAGCGGTTCGAATCCCTAGTGCTGCGTAACACAGTGAGCTCCCATTACTTGTCCCAGCTTCTGCCAACCTAGCAGTTCGAAAGCACGTAAAAAAAATGCAAGTAGAAAAATAGGAACTACCTTTGGTGGGAAGGTAACAATCCTTCCATGCGCCTTTGGCATTCAATCATGTCGGCCACATGACCACAGAGACGTCTTCAGACAGCGCTGGCTCTTCGGCTTTGAAATGGAGATGAGCACTGCCCCCTAGAGTCGGGAACAACTAGCACATATGTGTGAGGGGAACCTTTACTTTTACCTTTTTATCTTTTGACTATGTATTTTACGTAGTAAATTAAAGGTGGCCAAAGACTCACAGGTAAAAATCAATCACAGCAGGTCAAAGCATCTTTCAGAAAAGATACAATACTTGTTATATTAAAAGACACAATAGTCTCTAGGTCTTAATAACTTCCATTCCATCTCAAATTGTTCTTTCGGGATAATATCTTACAATGCATGATACACCATAATTCCAGGTAGTACAGAATAACATCAGGGTTGGTTTTTTTGGGGGGGGGTTTCTTTTTTGAGATAATTAATTTTCATAGACTATTTCAGTACAGTTAGGGACACTTGCAATTATTTTCAGATTACTTTGATCACCCTGAGAAGGTTGAGCAGGGAGGCTTATTGTGTTCTCTCACAATAATTAGCTTTATCATTAATACCAGAGAGAGGATGAAATTATGAACTCGTTCAGTGCTGGGCATAAACTAGAAGAGCATTTGGAAATTTCTTAATCTAGATAGTGATGGCTAGTCTATCGAAAAGAGTTCTTCAAATAAAGAAATCATTTCAGTAAGCTGTTAAAATGTCAGGCGTGAAGAATCGGAGCCACACATCAACTTCCGGTTAAGATGGTTTATTGCTCATGCCTTGTACACCAGAATCTAATCAACGAACAGCACTAACTTGGCAGTAGATGGTGGTAAATAGAATTCAAGACAGGTTAAACCAGGGGTAAAATGCTCCTGGTTCAGACCGGATCGGGTGATCCGGTAGTGATGTGGGCAGGTAGTTCAGAGAATCAGTAGCAAAAATCCCTGCCCCCCTCCCATGCCCACCCAATCACCTGGTCCCCACTTGCCTACTTGGCAGCTTCCTGCTTCTTTCGGTCTCGCTCGCTATTCCGGCCTTGCTTCGGCTGCTGCAATCAATTGCATTAGCTAGCAACTGAATCTGCCTGGCTGCAACCCATCTCATTGGTGAGCAACTCAATCTGCCTGCCTTTTCTCTTGAATTGGGTAAGTAAGTGCGGGGGGTGGGGGGAGCTTTAGAAAAAATAGTTAATTGGGGTTGTTTTTAGGAGGTTTTTTTTTTTTTAGACATAGCAATTTAAAGTTGAGGAAGTTTTAAAGTTAAGGAAGTTTTATAGTTAAGGAAGTTTTAATTTTAGTTGCTTTTATCTAAAAATATAAATAAAATAAAATAATAAAATAAAATATTTGTGCAGCTTTCTGAGATTTGGTATGTTTCTGTAGTGTTTCACTCAAACTACTCAAACACACAAAATCTCACAAAGCTGTATGTGGCATTTTGTGTGTGTGTGTGTGTGTGACTCAGTTGTGTTGTGTTGTATTGTGTGTGTGTAAAGTGTGAAAGTTGGTTTTTGGCACCTCTTATTGTTTTGTGTACTTTGTTTATTATTTTTATTATTTATTGTTATTGGCCACGCCCATCTGGCCACCTGACCACCAAGCCATGCCCACCAATTAAGCCACACCCACAGAACCAGTAGGGAAAATTTTTAGAATTCACCCCTGGTTTAAACTTGCTTTGATTGTGGCAATGTGAAGGTTCTAGGCTGCTTCCTCTTTTGACTCTGCCTGCTCTTCTCCTACTGTAACAGAGTAAAAGGGCTTGTTTCAAGATGGGAGATTCCATCTTAAAAACTTCCTGAACACTAACAGTCGTTCTGCACAGGGATCATGTTGTGTCTCGTCCAATCTCACCTCAGCCAGGGTCTTCTTATCTGCTTCCGAACACGGAGGAATGTTCTAGTATGCCTCCCGACCCCAGCCCTGGCTCCATGCCCAGACAGGCTGAAGAGGAAGAAATACCTCCAGCCCCCAGCTCTGGCTCCATGCCCAGGCAAACGGAGCAACTAGACCCCTCCCCCTCCCACACAGCATGTGAGCCTGAGGGAGGTCAATTGCCAACAGCTGCCGACTGGAGTGACCCTCGCGTCAGAAGACTTGATAGGTGGAGGCAACAGAAGGAAGGGAGGGGCAGGCCTGGATAAGTGCTGAGTCATGGAGCCACACCCCATGGCCTATATAAAGGATCTGCTTTCTGGCATTCTCTGAGTCAGGCAAAGTCTAAACATATCTTGCTGAAGTCACTTTCTGGTTTCCTGCCTGCCTTGAGAACTTTGCTAGGACTTTGGCAGAGCTGCAGAGGCACACCTGATTCGGATTTCCCCGACCCGGCCGTCAGCGGAGGAGTGGGACACGACAGATCACTTTGGTGCCTTAACCACTACACTACACTGTCTCTCTTTCTATCATTCCAGCTAAATACAGGTAGTCCTTGATTTATGTTGAGCTGAAAATTTCTGTTGTCAAATGAAACGTTTGTTAAGTGACTTTTGCTCCATTTTACGAACTTTCTTGTCACAGTTGTTAAGTGAATCACTGCAGTTGTTAAACTAGTAGCACGGTTGTTAAATAAATCTGGTTCCCCCATTGACTTTGCTTGGGACAAGGTTGCAAAAGGTGATCCCGTGACCCCGGGACACTGCAATTGTCATAAGTATGAGTCAGTTGTCAAGCGTCTGAATTCCGATCACGTGACCATAGGGATGCTGCATTGGTTATAACTGTGAAAAACATAAAGTCTCTCTGTTCAGTGCTGTTGTAATTTCAGATGGTCAATAAATGAAATGTTGTAAGTCCACGACTATCTGTAATTGCAATTTCTTTCAAGGAGGAGCTACCAATGTCCTTCCTTTAAGTATTGCATCTTTAAAAACAGTCTTTTAAAAAGATCAGGAAAGCTGCTAGAGATGAGTTTTTCCCCTCTTGCCTGCCGGTTTAAAGATATTTGAACCCAGTGATTTTTATTATTTACATACTTGCTTTATTTTGATTATTTTCCCCCCTGTTTTTAGATACTTTCCAGAACATTCTCTACGAATATTTTCCTTTTAAATTATTGACTAAAATCAAGTAAAATGCGGTGTATTTTTCACTTCGTTTCTTTCAGCTAAGACACACACCCTTCAGGAGTCCGTGAAATCAAAATTATTTGCCAGTCTACATTAAAAAAATAACGCAATATTAAAAATCCTGTCCAACAGTTATGAGAGCCGGTAGTGGTAGAAAGATGTCTATCTTCATTTTTATTCAGTAACTATCAATAAATATAACCTATACCAGTGGTTCTCAACCTTTATAGTACTGCGACCCCTTTAATACAATTCCCTACAATGTGGCGACCCCAACCGTAAAATTCATCGCAGTGATAGGCAGCGATCTCAGCGCGCCTCAGCAGCTGCAGAAGGGGAAAAAAGTGGCAAACTGTTTTTTTGAATTTGTCGCGCCTGAAGCCGTATTGGCTAGTGATCTGAACTGCTTGTGATTGCCTTGAGGACGGAGGCGTTAAAATGGAGACTCCTCCCCTATTAAGTTTATCATGCCTGAAGCCAGATTAGGCTAGCGATTGGGAGTGATTGCAGCTGGCTTGAGAGGGAGACATCAGAGCAAAGATTTCTCTCTTTTTTAATTCATCGCGCCTGAAGCCGAATTCGGCTAGCGATTTGAAAAGCCTGCAGCTGGCTTGTGAAGTCAACCATTGGAGCGCGATTCTTCGACTCGCAAGTATACTTCCCATATTTCCGATGGTCTTAGGCGACCCCTGGCAAATCGTCATTCGACCCCCAATGGGGTCGCGACCCACAGGTTGAGAACCGCTGACCTATACAACCTATATCCGTGATGGTGAACCTATGGCACACGTGCCACAGGTGGCATGCAGTGCTTTCTCTGTGGGCACGCGAGCCGTCGCCCCAGCTCAACTCCGCCACGCATGCACATGCGCCTCTCACTGGCGAACTGGTCTTCGGGTCTCTGCCGCACATGTACGGAGGATGGGGGCGCGGTGCATGCGTGGGTCCAACCCCCTGCTCAGGTAGTCCGACCTAGTCCAATCCCCTGCTAGTCCAGTCTAGTCCCCCCACTCTGCTCAGGCAGGAAACCCTATATGCCAGTGATGCAAGGGTGAAATGCTACCGGATCGGACGAGTAGGTAGCAGAGATTGGGGCTGGTTCGGAGAATTGGTAGCAATCGCTGGGTGGCCATGCCCCCGAACCAGTCTGCGGCCCACAGCTATGTGTGAGGGCAGGCAAGCGGAAGGCCACATGGAAGGCAGGAAACTGAGGAAAGCATGGCAGGGCTGCAGGGAGACGATCCAGCCAATGCTGGCAGTGGCGGGTGGGGGGAGGGAGACCCACTGTGCTCGGCCTCGGGGGAATCTGGCAAGCTCGCTTGCCTTTTGGGTGTGGCGTGCTGGGCTTTTGTGCTTGGCTTCCACAGGGCCTTTGGCTGCCTGCTGCCTGCTTGCCTTCCCCTCCCCCCGCATCCAGCCCATGATGGGGAATGTGCCATTTCTGGGCTGGGCCACCCACCTTCGGGTCCCTGAAAGGCAGGATGTGCTCTGCTGGCGCTGCTGCCATTGGCATCATGGCCACAAAGGGAAACTCCCCAGCGCAGCACAGTTCCGGGATGGTGGGGGAGCCCAGGCAAGCTCTGCCGCTGCTCCTGCTGGGATCATCCACGTGGCAAAACTCCCCGGTGCAGCACAGTTCCGGGATGGCGGGGGAGCCCAGGCAAGTTCTGCTGCTGCCGCCGCTGCTACTGTTGCTGCTGCCAGGAGCGTCTGGACAGGAAAACTCCCCAGGAAGGGCTCTGTCTATGTGCCCAGATCAGGGTGTGTGTGTGTGTGTGTTTGCGTATGTGTAGGGGGAGAGAGAGAGACAAGAAAAAGAAAGAAAGAAAGAAAGAAAGAAAGAAAGAAAGAAAGAAAGAAAACTTATCACCACAATTGTGCCCCAAATTTTGGTTGCTAAGCAAGAGCATTGTTTAGTGAGTTTCACCACATTTTACAAGTTGGCCACACCCACCTGGTCACATGACCACCAAGCCACACCCACCAAGCCACGCCCACAGAACCGTTAGCAAAAACAATTAGATTTCACCCCTGCAGTAATGGCTAATCTTTTCTGGACCAAGTGCCCAAAGCATGTGTGCGCCCGAACCCCCAAAATGCAATGTGCATACGGCCCCTGCACATGTGCCCTGCCTCCCATGCATGCACGTGCCACTGTGTTGCCCCTGCACAGGCTTGTGCGCCCCTTGCATGCGTCCCCTGCATCTTTCCACCCCATGCATGTGTGCATGCATCCGGGGGTGGGGGGCATGCAGGGACATGTGCGTACACACACGGGGCATATGGGGGGGCACGCATGCATGGGGCTTTGGGCGTATGCGCGCTTTGGGCACTTAGTCCAGAAAAGGTTAACCATCACTGTTCTATATCTATTTTTGGGGGGCCTGGATAATTTTTATAAATGGGAAGGAGTTCTGAGTAATTTTTTTAAAAAAACACTGCTATAAGCTTTGTCTCAGTTATTGTTTCTCCGTGTTTCCCCTTTTCAGTTTTTCTGTTATCAATTAATATTATCAATATAATTTCCTCTCCAAGCAGAACAGAGCAATAAATTATCCCATATAATCTTAAATGTGTTTTTCTGTTCACACTTCTGATCTTTGAATTCCTATCTGGACTTTGCATTTAGACAAATGTTCCCTACTAAGCTGCCGAGTGTCGTCACAAATGGGAGGCATATTAATTAATTTAATTAATTAAGCCGGATTTAATAATAGTTGTCCATTCTGGAACAAATTATGGCAAAAATTATAGAAATCCATATTCCTCTTTGGGAAATATTATCACAAATAACAGAAAACTTTTCTCATATTTCCCCCAATGAATTTTTAAGTCATTTTTTTTTTCATTAAATAGCTGTAGGCTAATTTTTCATTATACTTTTACAACATGTAATACATACATTGAGTTTATTTCCCTGTAAAAAGAAATATTTCTTTAAACTGATGCAACCTTTTCTTTCTTTTTAATAATGAGATAATTTTCCTGCCGATATGCATTTACCCTCACTGTGAACAAGAGGAGGAAACATAAGTGAAACTGAATTACTGAATGACGTAGCTTCAAACAAAATCTACAAAATAATGAGCCCCAAATACAGAAAAAAGCTGATGAAGATATATACTTTAACCTGCCCTTTTTCTTGTTTATGTCAAGCCTGACATGGAACTAATTCATAATTATAACCCATAATTTGATCGTTTAAACATGAATTCTGCAATTTAAACTTGGTTCTCTTGTTCAACAGCTAGAACCGCTCAAAGGTATTCGCAGCGATTACTTTCAAGAAATCAGAACTTATTGTGACCAAACAGCATTTGACAAGAGGACTTGTCAAATGCTGATTAATTAAACCAAGCTAAGGTTAAAAAAAGAAATATAGATTAAAAACTATGGTAAACTTTTATAATGACTATTTTACACAGTTGGAATTTCTATCATTATTTTACTACAGTTTTTTCACAGTTCTTTCTATGGGATTCATTAATAACGTGGCTAAGGCAGGGGTCTGCAAACTTGGCTCTTTTAAGACTTTTGGACTTCAACTCCCAGAGTTCCTCAGCCAGCTTTGCTGAACTCTGGGAGTTGAAGTCCACAAGTCTTAAAAGAGCCAAGTTTGCAGACCCCTGGGCTAAGGGAAACCCAGATAATTTGCATGTTTTATGCAGATTATCTCATCCAGTATTTCATTGAATGGCCCTTGTGAACAGACAAACGATGCTTTTACTGGGCTAGAAAAAGTATAAATAACTAAATAGCCATGGTAGCACAGTGGTTAGAATGCAGTATTGCAGGTTAACTCTGCCCATTGCTAGGAGTTCGATCCTGATTGGCTCAAGCTAGACACAGCCTTCTATGCATCTGAAGCTGATAAAATGAGAATCCAGATTGTTGGGGGCATTAATGTGACATTTGTAAACCACTTAGAGAGTGCTGTAAAGCACCATGAAGTAGTATATAAGTCTAAGTAGATAAATAGGTACCACTTTGGTGGGAAGGTAACAGCGTTCCGTGACATCCTGCTGGCCACGTGACTGCAGAAATGTCTTTGGACAACACTGACTCAGCGGCCTTGAAATGGAGATGAGTACCACACCCTAGAGTCAGCAACAACTAGTGAAGTAAACTCCGCAGGGACTCCTTCGTGGGTACGCGCACACACAAATACACATACTACATGTGTACACATGTGTATGTGTACATGTGTACACATACACAAAGATACATACACACACACACACACACACACAAACAGATGTGTGTGCATCTATGAATACAGAACTAGAGTAGATAAAGACTCATCTGTACATCTCTGTCCTGTGAAATTGTGAGGTCTTGAGAGTATATTTGTATTTAAAGAGAGAAAAGTTAGTGTCAAATAGTAGGAAATCAGGAACCAAAGCAGTTCAAATGAATACAGGTTTATTGCATGCTAACACTCACTAACTTCTACTCTCAAAATGACACTATAGGGCAGGGGTGTCAAACTCACGTCACGGCAGTGTCATGTCATGTTGTTGTGGTCTACTGGCGGCCTGCAGAGCTAGCAGCAGAGTCAGACAGTGAGGAGGCTGGGTAGGAACATGGGCCAGCCTCGGACGAGGGCTCTCCGTCAGAGGCAGAGATGGGCCCAGGGCCATCTGGGAGTTATGTGCTGTCTCCTAAGCCTACAGTGAGACATCAGTGAGGCAGAGGAACAGGGCGAGGCTGTTCCCAGTGCGCACATGAGCAGAGCTGCCAGAAGGCAACAACTGTTAAGACAAAAGGGGCGACTCAGGAGTAAGGCTTGGAGATGATTAGCCCCTTCCATAAGACACAAAGTTGGAACAAAGGGACATGAGCTTTTGCAGGAAGCAACTTTGTTCGTTCTGCTCTGTGTAAGCTCTGAAGCTCCATTTTGACTTTTTGCACCATTTGGCCTTGCAAAGCTAATTGGCAATTAGGTATTTGGCAGTGTTTCAAAGGAGATAAAGGTGATGCTTATCAGCCTTATCTCAAAAGACTGTGGCAGACTTCTGTCGGATTATTCACAAACTGCTTGGGACTCATTATGGACTGTGAATGAACGTAATTCAAAGCCATCTCAATAAAAGAGGTTTTTTTGGGACTAAAATTGTGATTTATACTTTCTCAGGAAGCCTAGGTCAGAACAGATGTATTGGGACTTTCCCCCCTTCGCTAAACCGGGCATAGACGTGAGCAGCATGTGACACATCCAGCTCACGGGTCAGGAGTTTGACAGCCCTGCTATAGGGCATTGCACATCAAAACAACTGGACACAAAGACAGTTCCTACCCCCATGTCATCACTCTGCTAAACAACTAATTCCCACAACATTGTCAAACTATTTAGTAAGGCTATATTACTATTATTCTTCTCAACTTTCCTATTACCTATCTCCTTTTCTACTGATAACTTTGTTGCTTGTATCTTTACGATTTATTTTGTTTTATTTAGTTTCCTAGTATGATTTATGTTGATGGCTTACTAGTATCCCATGACTATCACTAAGTGTTGTATCTAATGATTTATGATAAATGTATTTTTATAATGACTATGATCATGATTTATGACTTATAGCTTTTATGTACATGGTGCTTATGCACTGAAGACAAATTCCTTGTGTGTCCAATCACACTTGGCCAATAAAGAATTCTATTCTATTCTATTCTATTCTATTCTATTCTATTCTATTCTATTCTATTCTATTCTATTCTATTCTATTCTCTACAAGAATCTGAACTACTAACAGTCAAGGCAATCTAAGTTAGATAAGAGTCAAAAGAATTCAAGGAGGGCTGGACTTGGATCTCTTGTGGGCACAAAGTGACTCAAGATTGAGGACGCATTTGACCCCTCCTTCGGGTTGAGCCTGATCATCTCCTACTGATCAGTTCTGAAAGCTGTTATGAGTTAGCAAATGAAGCAGCCATAAAAGATCTCTGTCCACAAATATCCTCTTCTGTAGGACATGGCATGCTCAGCTACAGAATGCATCAAAACTTTCCATGGCCAGCCACATTTTGCAGCTGGTTCTATGGATATATATATAAATATACATATATACATATACATACATACACACATATATATATATATATGTATGTATGTATGTATGTATGTATATATATATATATATATATATATATATGTATGTATGTATGTATGTATGTATGTATGTAGGTCTTTAGTTATTGGGTTTCTCCAGCGTAAAATTGGAAGTGTCTTGGCGGCGTTTCGTGAAGTCTCATTCGTCATCTTCAGGCTTCAGCTTCGTGCTTCTGGAGCTCCCAGAAGCACGAAGCTGTAAACACCAGCCTGAAGATGACGAATGAGACTTCATCGAAACGTCGCCAAGACACTTCCAATTTTATGCGGGAGAAAACCCGAATAACCAAAGACCGTTATATATCTATATATCTATATGTGTGTGTGTGTGTGTGTATGTATGTATATGTGTATGTGTATGTATATGTATATATGTAATCTCATAAGCTTAGGCTCATTTTGTGATGTTCAAATAATTCTACAATAGAATCGTTAAGGAAAGATATAATCCTAGAATGGGGACACTTACTCCTCTTTTGTCTGAACAAAGAATCCTGCTCTGAGTTACCTTTAATACGATTTTAGATGAAGGGGCACTCTGAATGAGAGAATGAAGACACATTTCTACCTATTTTATTTTATTTTATTTTTTTAAAAAATAAATAGGCAACAAAATACTGCTTGGTGTGCAGGTGGATCTTGATATAGGTTTCCTTCCGACGCCCATCTGGAGGTGTTAGTTTAGCTCTATTGATGTTTAAGACTGTCTCTTTCATCACAACCACATGCCAAGACAATAAGTAATTGAACTGCATGTTTTGCCTTTTTAAAAAGGTGTAATCTCCTTCTGAAGAAGGGAGATGTTGAGCAGGATATTTTTTTTTTCTAATTTATCTGTCATCACACCATGCCGGCAAGGTTCCAAGGCTCGGCTGTGGCATCTCTTTATCGTCTCCTTTTGATGAACACCTGTTTCCAGCATACAAATGTGGATCTGCTGAGCTGCAAAATTAAAATAATTTTAACAGCATAAGAATAATTAGGAATCCTGCCTTTGAGAGGGGAGGGGGGCTCCACCTGTTTAAAGTACTGTATACTTTGATGTAATATGCAGATACATATGTTGGGAGAAATAGGCACATATGCCAGAGGGTTTTAAAAGACGGGTGGCTTCAGATTTATTTCATAAGAATACAGTTTGGGCTTTTCATTATTCGGTTTAAAAACCCATCAAGAATATATATATCTATATATCTATATTATATATCTATTTGTTTTCTAAGGTTTTCGTGGGTGTTTGTATGTAGGTCTTTGGTTATTCGGGTTTTCTCCCATGTAAAATTGGAAGTGTCTTGGCGACGTTTCGACGAAGTCTCATTCGTCATCTTCAGGCTGGTGTTTACAGCTTCGTGCTTCGTGCCTAGAAGCACGAAGCTGTAAACACCAGCCTGAAGATGACAAATGAGACTTCATCGAAACGTCGCCAAGACACTTCCAATTTTATGCGGGAGAAAACCCGAATAACCAAAGACCGTTATATATCTATATATCTATATGTGTGTGTGTGTGTGTGTGTATGTTTGGGAAAGCATTGTTTTTTCTAGCTTATGTAACTTGATTTTAAATCAGTTCGGACCATCTTCCTGCAACTAATACTTAAAATTATTGGAAGTCTCTTTTGAAACGCAATATTCACTTGGTGTCACAATCTTGTCTCCCAAGTATTTCTTGACTCGAACAGAAAGGTATATTACTGAATATGGAAATAAAGGTAGTACATTCTACTTATCGTGAAAGAGATAAAAAAGGATCCTGGAGTAGCAATAGCACTTATATACCGCTTTACAGTGCTTTACAGCCCTCTCTAAGTGGTTTACAGAGTCAGCCTATTGCCCCCAACAATTTGGGTCCTCATTTTACCCACCTCGGAAGGATGGAAGGCTGAGTCAGCCAACCTAAGGGAAGTATAAGATGCCCAGAGAAAGGCAAATAGCATCTATTTCCAAAAGAAGAAATAGACAAGTATAAGGAACAACAATACATTTAGTCTGACATCTGTCCTAGAGGATGTTTCTACATCAAATCGGAAAGGGATTAATCAGAAAGTGCCATATTTTTCGGACTATAAAATGCTCCGAAGTATAAGATGCATCTAACTTTTGGAAAGGAAAACAAGGGGGGAAAAAATCTGCCTCTGCCTCCCAGCAATTTACCTCCTTGCAGCAAACAGCCTGGTCAGCTTCAGCACAGCCTGATTTAGCACAAGCAGCTGATTGGTGGTTGGCCTCCCGGAATGCCGCCTTTCAGCTGTTCCAGGCTGCAGGGATTGCTACCACCCACCACTGCTGTTGCTGCCCATCGCTGCCGCCGCCTATCGCCGCCTCCGCGTGCCCCATTTTCTGCTTCCACGCATCGTGCACCCCATTTTCGGCCTCTGCGTGTCCTGTTTTTGGCCCATTCCAGGCGGCGGGGATCAACTTTTTCCGGGGAGAGTGCATCTTATACACTGAAAAATACGGTACATCGAACACAGTGCAGTGATCTGTAGAGCAGGGGTCCCCAACCCCTGGGCCACGGCCATTAGTAGGCCGTAGCTTATTTGCAAGAGGGCTGTGTGAGCATCAGCTGGCATGCATACGCATGTGCATGCAGTTTAACTCATGCAAGTGGCAGGCCGCCATGCACACGCACACACACACACATGCACGCAGATGAATTTGCGCAAGTTGAGGTGTGCCAGCCCTACACTTGCACAAGTCGAGCTGTGCATGCGCTGGTCCAACACTCATGCAACCCAGTTTCCCTCTCCCCATTCCCAGCTGGGCCACCAAGCCACAAAGGTTGATGCTGCTGCTGCTGTGGAGTATCGCTTAGTATGGATTTGTCAAAACGTGTCTTCTCAAACTTAGGTCACTTTGTTAATTAATTTCAGAAGATTGTGGATACGCTGTTGATATAATATACTTTCTTTTACCAACATATTGACAGGGCCCTGTCTATGTTGGCAACTTAAGGATAGACAAATGGCTTAATATTGCATAGATTCAGAGATGGTTTGAAATGTTCATGTATATTCTCTTATCAAATGAGTGAAGTTTCATGTGAGCTGCTTAGTCCTGCTCCTTTCATACTTCAACATTCTTATTAAATGAAAGAATTAGAGCTAGAACTCACCATCTCCTAGTGATTGGCCCAAGATCTCCCCACTTGCGTTCATGGCTAAGGCAGAACTTGAACTCCCAGTCTCTTGCTTTTCAGCCTGGTGATTTAACCACTAAACCAAATTGGCTCTCATCATTCATGCTTGGTCTACCTTGATGGTACATCTCAGATCTCCTTGGCTTTCATGCATTTTTCAGAACCTACTCATGAAACAGTTTATCATCTCAATGCAGTTTTTATTCTGGAAGATACTTACAGGGGGATCCAGAAGTGATGCCAGAGGTAGTTAATTTTTTTAAAAATCAAGCTACTTTCAAGACAGAAAAATGTCTTTTAAGCAGTTTTGATACTAATCACAGTATTCTATGGTAAACAAATAGGGCACTGTTGTTTTTTTTATTGGCCAAGTGTGATTGGACACAAGGAATTTGTCTTGGTGCATATGCTCTCAGTGTACATAAAAGAAAAGATACGTTCATCAAGGTACAACATTTACAACACAATTGATGGTCAATATATCAATATAAATCATAAGGATTGCCAGCAACAAAGTGACAGTCATACAGTCATAAGTGGAAAGAGATTGGTGATGGGAACGATGAGAAGATTAATAGTAGTGCAGATTTAGTAAATAGTTTGACAGTATTAAGGGAATTATTTGTTTAGCAGAGTGATGGCCTTCGGGAAAAAACTGTTCTTGTGTCTAGTTGTTCTGGTGTGCAGTGCTCTATAGCGTCGTTTTGAGGGTAGGAGTTGAAACAGTTTATGTCCAGGATGCAAGGGGTCTGTAAATATTTTCACGGCCCTCTTCTTGATTCGTGCAGTATACAGGTCCTCAATAGAAGGCAGGTTGGTAGCAATTATTTTTTCTGCAGTTCTAATTATCCTCTGAAGTCTGTGTCTGTCTTTTTGGATTGCAGAACTGAACCAGACAGTTATAGAGGTGCAAATGACAGACTCAATAATTCCTCTGTAGAACTGAATCAGCAGCTCCTTGGGCAGTTTGAGCTTACTGAGTTGGCGCAGAAAGAACATTCTTTGTTGTCCTTTTTTGATGATGTTTTTGATGTTAGCTGTCCATTTTAGATCTTGCGATATGATAGAACCTAGAAATTTAAAGTAGAATTTAAAGGTTTAAATTTAAATTTAAAGGTTTCTACTGTTGATACTGTGTTGTCTAGTATTGTGAGAGGTGGAAGTATGGAAGGGTTTCTCCTAAAGTCTACCACCATTTCTACGGTTTTGAGTGTGTTCAGTTCCAGATTGTTTTGGTTGCACCACAAGGCTAGTCGTTCGACCTCTCGTCAATATGCGGATTCGTCATTGTCTCGAATGAGACCAATCACTGTTGTGTCATCTGCGAACTTCAGTAGCTTAACAGATGCATTCCAGGCATTGACAACTCTGTTTCTGAAGTCATATTTTCTGCAATCGAGTTTGGTGCAGTTCATTTTAAGTTTGTATCTATTGTGTGCTCGTGTATAGTTGTGGTTGAAGCTGAAGTAGTCGTTGACAGGTAGGACATTGTGATAGATAATTTTATGTACTATGCTTAGGTCAGACTGAAGTCGGCGTAGTTCTAAGTTGTCTAAGCCCAAAATTTGGGGTCTGGTGGCATAAGGTATTTTATTACGGGTAGAGGAATGGAAGACTCTTCTCGTAAAATATCTCTGGACTCTTTCAATTCTATTTATGACCGATATGCAGTGTGGGTCTTAAAGACAGAATCCATTTCTGTAAATAACTTCATTGTCAGTTCTAAGGCTAGTTGTTCTAATGGTGGCCATTGGTTTGTTCTTCATATTTGATTTTAATCTAATTTTCTTCATTGTGCTCCTTCACTTTCATTACTAGATCTTACAGATCATTTGCATTTTCAGACTATGGTCATTAGCACAGGTCTTTTTTTAAATATCTTCCTTCAGTTTTAAAACCCATGTCCATCTTCCAGTCCAGCTTATCTTTATCGATGATCATCATATAAGTTTAATAAATAAGGGAACAGTATCCAGCCTTCTTGCACTCCTTTGACCACAGCATCTGGTCTGTTTCACCATGTTCTGCTTGTACTTGTGGTTTCCTGAGCTGTATATAAATTTCTCAGGGGGACAGTGAAATATTCTGAGGCTTCCATTTTTCCTGAGCACTTTCCACAGCTTGACATGATTGACACAATCAAAGGCTTTCTATAATCAATGAAGCACATAATGACTTCTTTTTGGCATTCTTTGACTTTCTCAATTATCCAGGGTGCATCAGAAAGAACATTTCATGTTCTTCCACCTTTAAAGCCTGCTTGAACATCTGGCGTCTCTTTTTTCCATGTAGGGCTCTGCTACATGAGATGCTCCTAAGCGTTATTTTTCTAGCATGTGAATTTAAGGATACTGCATTCCATGTCAGTTTTGGAAGGCAATTTTCTTTTCGCTTCTTAACTGCCATATATTTTAGCTGGGGAAGTTGGGAGGGGGTTGTTGTTGGAGTGGTAGAAAGTTAGTCATAACAACATTCCATATTCAAGGACATCCAGCGTCTGATGGAGACTGCCTGAAGATTGTATCCAATTGAGTGTGAAGAGTTGATTGGACAATGTGATGAACTTGTGGGTGTGGGGCAGGGCTGTGAACTGTCAACTGGGTGTGGAAAACCCGGAAGCTTTCAGTTTCGGGTTTTCCCAGCTGTGCCAACATGACATCTCTAATAAATTGGAACTTTGAGGAATCTCAAGCCTCAGAGCTTTATTTCGTTGGGGGTGTTCCTTGGAACCCTGACATTCCAGCTTGCACAATGTTGAGTCCTTTCTTGGGCAGGGGGAGCTGGAATGTAGATTGACCTCTTCCAAACTGGTTTTTCTCCAGATTTGATGGCATAACTTTGGTCTGAATCTTTACTGACTCTTCTTCTGTTTATCTTCTGTTCGTGTTCCATCAACTTCTACAAGTATTCTTCAATTTATGACCGGATTCTTAGTGACCAAAGTTAGGATAGACCCTCCCAAAAGGTACTTACGATCTGGATTTGAAGACAAATGCCCCCCTCCCCCATGGTCACCTGATGGCATGTTGGGCACTCAGCCACCGGACCCCTTTTATGGTCATTGGATGCATCCCACAGTCACGTGGACATGATTTACGATGCGTTTTGCCAGAAACTGGCATTTGATCCTGATTTCTGGGCAAAAAAAATGGATAATGGGCTTGCTTAACAACCACAGAGTTTGCTTAATGACCACAGTGATTTGCTTAACCATTGCCACACAAAAAAATCTTAAAATTGGGTTGGTCACATCATGACCCACTTAATGGCTGGCACAACTTGGGACTATAAATCCAGGCTCAATTATGGTCATAAGTCAAGGACTACCTATGTAGTCTTTCAAGTGTTAAATGCCGGGGAAATCAGGAGATTCAGGCAGTTCAAATGAGTGTAAAGATTTATTGCAAGCTAAAATTCTCTACAAAAATCTGACCTACTAGCAGTCAAGGGAAATGATAAGATAACATTTATTGTCAATTTTTACTGGCCCACATTAAAAATGAAATTCAGTTGCCTGCTCTCAAAAGAAATTATATATATACCTGCCCAGACCTATACATAACACACATATACACATGATATATGTATGTATATATCTACACCCATACATATATATATTAATCACTGTCCATTTTGAATACATAGCGGGGAGGAAACTTGAGAGTTCACAAGATTGATGCTATATGGAACAAAACTGTGACTGAATCCGGATGTTCTGCTTCAGATACCACAAAGCCTCCTTCCACCCAGAAGGTAACAAGGAAAACAGGCCGTGAAGAGGATGTGTAGCGTCCCAGACAATCCTACGGACCCTGTTCAAACATCGCTTGTATGCTATGTCCTGGATAGAAGGAAGTGAACCACCAATAATCTTTTCTGCCATCCTCACCACTCTCCGCACCGACCTTCCTGTCCGAAGCAGTAATGCTTCCAAACCAGACAGTAATGCAATATGTCAGGATGCTCTCGATTGTCCCTCTATAGAAAGTGATAAGGACAGGGGAAGGAAGATGAACTTTTCCAATGCGATGCAGAAAATGAAGGCGCTGCTGTGCCCACTTCACCAGTATCTCACTGGTGAGCAACCAAGCCAATCTTGAGCGGGAATAAGAAGGCATTCAAGGTGGGCTAGACATAGATCTCTTGCGGGTGCAAGAGATCTATGTCTAGCCCACCTTGAATGCCTTCTTATTCCCGCTCAAGATTAGCTTGGTTGCTCATCAGTGAGATACTGGTGAAGTGGGCACAGGGTGGGCACAGGTGCGCAGGGACTCGTGATTTATGACATGTTTGACCCTTCCACGGGCTCAGCCTGGTCATCTCTTACATCAAGTAGGTAATGACTGGAGCATTGATCTAATTTCATCTTCTAGTGTTAGAGGTTCTTATGAATAGGGAATATATAAGATATCTTGGAGATTAACATCTCTAATATATACTATGGTCTTTCTTTAACCTTCTTGGAATCAGTTAGTGTCTGTCCATTGGCATCCTTTAGCACTCCAATTTGAACCTAGAACCTTATTTATTATTTATTTATTTATTTAGTCAAATTCATATTAAATAATATGTATAAGTATAAGCATGAATTGAATACATAAAATGAATACAACTAAAGGGAACATTAGGACAGGGACGGTAGGCACGCTGGTGCTCTTATGCACGCCCCTTACAGACCTCTTAGGAATGGGGTGAGGTCAACAGTAGACAGTCTTAGGTTAAAGTTTTGGGGATTTTGGGATGAGACCACGGAGTCTGGTAGTGCATTCCAGGCATTAACAATTCTGTTACTGAAGTCATATTTTCTGCAATTGAGATTGGAGCAGTTCACTTTAAGTTTGAATCTATTGTATGCTCATGTATTGTTGTGGTTAAAGCTGAAGTAGTCATTGACAGGAAGGACAACCTTCCTCTGAATCTGGAGATATTTTTTTTTTTAAAGACCTGCTTCTTATCTGCTTCTTACCTCTTTCTGAAATTATTTGACAAGTTGCTTCCTGAGAACTTTTTCTTTAAAAATGTTTAAATATTGTATCGGTAAAGTACAGGTAGTCTTGGTTAAACCACAACTCGTTCCTGTTCATATTTTTTTCCTCGGTGTACAATGCATTGGATTATTCTTTGCCTGTTTACTATCTTTAACAAAAATGGAAAAGGATGTTAAATTAAAAATATTATTTAGTATCAACCTGAAAACAGCATGCAGGGACTGAATAGTATATTGGAGAAGATGAGTATTTTGTTGTAAAAAATTAAAATGGATGGATGGATGGGGGGAAAAAAGAAAAGAAAGAAAGAATCCCTTCCACCTATTCAGCTTTGAGAAAAAAAATATTTGCTCTTCTGTAATAAAAGTTTTATTATTTTTAATTTCTATCTCTGAACATTCACGAGGGCCATCTCATGTAAAATATTGTTCCATCAGTATAAATTTTGAAGACGACACACATTAAATGTTGGGCAGTTTTAAATTAAATCAAACAGCTCTCCATTGTCAGATAGCTTCCACAATATAAGATTGCCCCTATATGTGACAAATATATTTATATTTATGTAATATGAGATGATAGATAGATGATAGAAGATAGATAAATAGATAGATAGATAGATAGATAGATAGATATAGAGATTAGATAGATAAATTAATAGATAAATAGATAGATATGGAAATTAGATAGATAGATACAGAAGTGGGTTTCAGCAGGTTCTGACCAGTTCTGGAGAACCGGTAGTGGAAATTCTGAGTAGTTCGGAGAACCAGTAGTAAAAATTCTGACTGGCGCCTCCCCCATCTATTCTCTGCCTCCCGACTCCCAGCTGATTGGGAGGAAATGGGGATTTTGCAGTAACCTTCCCCTGCCACGCCCACCAAGCCACACCATTCAAACCATATCACACCCACCAAGTCACGCCCACAGAAATGGTAGTAAAAAAATTTGAAACCCACTGCTGGATGATAGATAGATGATGGATGGATGGATGGATGGATAGATAGATAGATAGATAGATAGATAGATAGATAGATAGATAGATAGATAGATAGATATAGAGATTAGATAGATTAGACAGATGATAGATAGATATAGAGATTAGATAGATGATAGATAGATATAGAGATTAGATAGATTAGACAGATGATAGATAGATTAGAGATGATAGATAGAGATTAGATAGATAAATAGATAGATATAGAGATTAGATAGATTAGACAGATGATAGATAGATTAGAGATGATAGATAGAGATTAGATAGATAAATAGATAGATATAGAGATTAGATAGATTAGATAGATGATAGATGATAGATAGGTAGATAGAGTCGGCAACAACTAGCACGTATGTGCGAGGGGAACCTTTACCTTTTTTTTAGATAGATAGATAGATAGATAAATAGATAGATATAGAGATTAGATAGATTAGGCAGATGATAGATAGATATAGAGATTAGACAGATGATAGATAGATATAGAGATTAGATAGATTAGACAGATGATAGATAGATTAGAGATGATAGATAGAGATTAGATAGATAAATAGATAGATATAGAGATTAGATAGATTAGACAGATGATAGATAGATTAGAGATGATAGATAGAGATTAGATAGATAAATAGATAGATATAGAGATTAAATAGATTAGACAGATGATAGATAGATTAGAGATGATAGATAGAGATTAGATAGATAAATAGATAGATATAGAGATTAGATAGATTAGATAGATGATAGATGATAGATAGATAGATAGATAGATAGATAGATAGATAGATAGATAGATAGATAGAGTCGGCAACGACTAGCACGTATGTGCGAGGGGAACCTTTACCTTTTTTTTAGATAGATAGATAGATAGATAGATAGATAGATAGATAGATAGATAGATAGATAGATAGATAGATAGATAGAATAGAAGAATAGATAGAGATATAGAGATTAGATAGATAGATAGTTATAGAGATTAGATAGAATAGATAGATAGATAGATAGATAGATAGATAGATAGATAGATAGATAGATAGATAGATAGATAGATAGATAGATAGATAGATGATAGATGGATGGATGGATGGATGGATGGATGGATGGATGGATAGATAGATAGATAGATAGGTGCAGGCAGGCAGGTAGGCAGACAGACAAACAGACTGGCATATAGCATAACATAACGTAACATAACCTAACAGGAATATTCTCCCATCAGAAGTGACATTTGCTCCAAGAACTTCTGGAGCAGCCTAAAACCTTGGTGCTGTTGCTATTCCTGAAATTGTGGGTGACTGACAGGGTAGAGGAAAGTATCAGCCCTAGATTGTCCTTCATCTTGCTTTTGAACTTTAATCTTTTTATTCAAATGCTATCGTTATTTTTGGCACATTTTAACTTACTATATTGTAAACCACCCTCCCGCTGTATTAGGGAGAGAGGCAGCGTAGAAATTTAATAAGGAAATAAATAACGCTCAAATAACACGCAAACATACGCAGGAGGACCACCCAGCTGTAGACGGGGTGAATATTATCTTGGTAAGTCCAGTCGCCTTAAGAAAGAGTCTATTTACACTGCTTCATTTTTTTTTTTTAATTATTTGCTTTCTTCTGAATAGGATGAGATGAAAGACGAAATGAACAATGATGTAGCTGTGTGAGATTTTGAAATACATGAATCCATAATCACTTTTCTCAGTTTTCAGGGAAGTGAAGCAGTCAATATCAAATCCTTTAGAGCTTTCATATTTCTGCTTCATTGCTGGACGTTCTTTTAAAAGTGTGGCCAATGTCGCAATTAAACATTTAAAATGATTAGAGAGCCAATGGCTGGTATTTAGGTCATCAACTAGCTGGAATTCATTTTAGCTAGCAATTATTTGTTTCCTTCGAATTAGTTCCAGGCTACCTTCTGTTCTGTTATTTTATACACATTTTAAGTTTCTTTTGTGTGTTCAAGGTTATGTGATTCCAGGGGTCGCTTCATTTACTTTTGTTCTTGTTGAACAGGGAAGAAACATTTTTTCTCCCCACCTATCTTCTTTTTCTCTTCTCTTTTCCATATTATAAAAGAAACAAATCATTTTTTTTAAAAAAATAACACTATTTCAGATTAGAGTAAATGTTGTAGCATTGTCCATTGAAAAATAAACCTAAAAGGTGGTGCTATTTTTTAAAACCTCATTTCTATTTCACTTTGAAATTAAGCGTTTCTTTAAAAAAATCACAGAATACCCAATAATACGTATTGATGAGAAAAGGGTTAAGGGGAAATTAGAGGCCAAAGGCAGGATTTGTGAACACCTGTAGGAAATTATAGATAACAGTCTGCCCCGTATTGGCTTTAAAAATATGACTCAAGGAAGATTCTTCCGCGACAGGACAGATTGCATGGGGAGCTGGATCAACTGTAAAGTGCTAATTTCAATGCAACATGGACAATTTAAAGAGAAAGATGTCAAATCGTAACCGCTACATAAAGCTGAAAGAACATATACTTCAGAGTTGGGGCTGTGGTATTATCTTCTGCTGAGCTTGGTAGGAGATGCAGGGAAGGTCCTGACCTGTTTGCCTAGAGCCTTTTTATGTTTGGGAAGAAATAAGCTTGCATTGTATCCAGAGGTGGGATTTACCTACTGGTTTGCCCAGCACCAAAATTGTGAGTGCACGCGCCCCTACCCTGCATGCACACGGCCTTCTGCGCATGCGCTTTTCTCACACGCGCGGCTTTCACACATGCACACAGCTTGAAAATGTAGATAAATAGGATAGCATAGTGCCGGGGCCCATCCACAGGTCGCTACAAACTGATCTGAACTGGCTGAATCCCTCCTCTGATTGTATCCTATTGAAACAGAGAGGTTGTGGATCTGGGAAGCTGAATCCAGAGATCTTTGACTCGCGCACTCCTCCCCCCTCAATAGAGCCACCTCGCAATTTGGGGATCCACCTAGTTTCATGGCTCTTGCCTGGAACAGGTGGAAGATGTGGCAAGGAGGGTGTTCGCATTATTACACCTTGAGTACCAGTAACAGCTTTCCCTGGATCAAAAAGGCTTTATTCATAGTCACTCATGCCGTTGTAACTTCCTGGCTGGATTACTGTACTCTACATGAAGTTCCTTTTGAAGACCATTCAGAGAGTTCTGCAGATGCAAGCTTCACCCATATAACATGTCTACTGTAGGAGCCATATTTACTACCAGTTAAGTCCCAAGGGCAATTCAACGTGCTAGTTGTCACCTTATTCTGTCCCACTCTGCAGTCTGGGAGACACGAGCGATTACTTAATTAGCTGGCAACTATCAGCTCTGGCAGCAAACTAGCGAGCCTCTGCCAAGTCTCTCTGTTATCTCTCTTGATGCCGATGAGTCAGCCAGGAAACCAGGAACAAACAGGACTTCAGCTCTAATTCTCTCCCTCTAAGTAGTTGATTTGCTCACCACAAAGTGGTATAGTAGCCCTTGCTGCTTTTATATCCTGTGGGATGTGCTCCATGACTCAGCACTTCCTAAGCCTGCCCCACCCCTGCTTCTGTTGTTCCCGCCTCTCCTGCCTATGAAACCTAGGGTCCAGCCAGGCCTGATTGCCATCAGCCAGGTCTGGAGGTGTGGCGTGGGGGGGGAAAGAGTCAGGGGACGGAGACCTCATTATCTCCTCCACCTGGCCTGCCTCTGGCTCCTGGAGCTAAGTCCTGATGACCCTGCCCCCTCACTTTCCGAGTCACTTTCTGGCAGGAGGCCCGGCTCGGGGGGCACAGACACAACACACCTTTAAAACTCTACGTGGCTCAAGTGTAGGAGAAGAGCAAGCAGAGCTAAGGGGCAGAATTAAATGTGTCATCAGCAAAGAATCATTACATTCCCACAAGCGATTCAAAATTCCTGAATTCTGTTGATCCTTAAATATGGTGCCAATTTAATTAACTTTAGTTAATTAGATTCCTGTGTATGGGCTTGAATAAAATCTTCTATCCTGCAATCTAATGGATGGTCCAGATTCTGCATTTGACATCAAGCTGTGGATATCTCCAAAACTGCATGTGCTAAGGTCGCTTATCTGATAAGAACTGGGAGTCATGCTGGCCACATGACCATGGAGACGTCTTTGGACAGTGCTGGCTCTTCGGCTGTGAAACGGAGATGAGCACCGTCCCCTAGAGTCAGGAACAACTAGCACATATTTGCGAGGGGAACTGTTAAGTTCGGGAAGTAACGAGGCTGGAGACCAGGGTAGTGACAACAGCTCTTTAATATATGGTGAACCCAGCAACCAGGCTGGGGAAAAACCTCTCCTTATATACAGTCTAACTGGCGGCTTCAACCAATCAGCAACGTGCTTGTTTCCCGCCAAAATATTTAAAGATACATTACACTCCTTCCCTCCCAGAAAACACTTTACCCCTATTTACATGATATTTACATATTATTTTTCAACGTAATCACGCAAATAGGCTGGGCGTTTCCTGACTCTTTCGGACCTGCGCAGTTCATTCCCTGGGAGTGGGTTGAGCTGACCGGAGGGGCTGTTTGCTCCTCTCAGCTCCTCCTCTAGGCCATCCGGCCCTGGATTATTTGCAGAGTCGTCCCTGCTGTTTTCTAATGGAACCTGTTGGCGTCGCTGGACCTCCGGGAACTCAGATAAGTCCTGCGATTTTCCCGGGTTTGAGTCAGCTGTGGATTCAAACATTGTATAGTCAGGGCCTGTTTCGTCTAATTCGGATTGTTCGGTTATGCGTTTTCGTATCTGGTCTATGTGGCGCCTCCATACTCGGCCGTCTTTTAACTCCACCAAGTGTGATTTTGGACCTGTTATGTTTATGATTTGTCCTGCTATCCAGATTGGGCCTTCGCCATAGTTGTGTGCCCACACTTGGTCGCCTATTTCCATCCCCCTTGTTTTTTCAAGTCCCCCCTTGTAACCCTCCGGTGTATAGTTTGGATTTAGACGGTCTAGAGGGCACCTGAGCTTTCGGCCCATTAATAATTCTGCTGGGCTTCTGCCGGTTGTGACACAGGGGGTTCTATGTTGGACAGCCAGGAAAACATCGATTTTTGTTTGCCAGTCGCCTGGCTTGATTCTGGACAATGCCTCTTTTGCGCTTCGGACGAAACGCTCTGCAAGGCCATTCGTCGCAGGGTGGAAAGGCGCCGAGAGGGCATGTCGGATGCCCTCTTCTGCCAAGTACTCCTCAAACTGGGTTGCCGTGAATTGCGGGCCGTTATCGGAAACTAGTGTGTCGGGCAACCCATGGGTTACAAATAGGTGCCGTAGGACTGAGATCACGGCCTCGGCTGTCATGGATCTCATGAGAATGATTTCCAGCCATTTGGAGTAGGCATCCACTACTACCAGGAAGGTTTGGCCGTGGAAGGGGCCGGCAAAATCAATGTGGATTCTCGACCAGGGCCCTTGGGGTCTCTCCCATTCCCGAACCGGGGCTGTTGGGGGTAGCGGTCTGGACTCTTGGCAGGCCTGGCATTTCCCTACCCTTTCAGCAATTTCCGAGTCCATTAAGGGCCACCACACATAGCTTCTCGCTAGACCCTTCATCCTTACGATCCCTGGGTGCCCCTCGTGGAGGAGATCCAATACCCTTTTCCTTAATTTCTCTGGGATCACCACTCGATCCCCCCATAGCAGGCACCCCCCTTGAGCCGAAAGTTCCCCACGTTTCTTTACAAACTCTTTAAAACGCTCACCCGGCGCAGCGGGCCACCCTCTTTGTACCCAACCAAGTACAGTTCTCAGAATAATGTCCCGGTATGACGCCCGAGCCACCTCCTTAGACGTGACTGGGCCAGAGTCCAGAGAGTCAATTAATAGTATGGGCGTCCCCGGAGTGGGGTCCTCGATCGCCCCTGGAAGTGGGCATCTGCTTAATGCGTCCGCATGCCCCAACTCTTTTCCTGGTCGATGCCGCAGTTTGTAGGAGTAGGCGGCCAAAAAGATAGTCCATCGGGTCAATCGGGGCGAAAGTGCCACAGGCGTTGGGCGGTCGCCAGCCAGTAACCCTAACAGTGGTCTATGGTCTGTAACAATTTCAAAGTCTCTACCAAAAACGTATTCGTGAAACTTTTTTACCCCTGACACTATAGCTAGAGCTTCCTTATCTAACTGACTATAGTTCCTCTCTGTCGAGGACATCGTTCTGGAGTAGAAGGCTATTGGGGCTTCTGTGCCATTTGGAAGCCTGTGGCTGAGCACAGCCCCCACTCCGTAAGGGGAAGCATCGCAAACTAATACCAATGGCATTGTGCTATGATACTGAATTAGTAAGCTATCGCTCGAAAGTAGGTTTTTTACTGCTTCGAAAGCCCTGGCTTCCGTCTTTCCCCAAGACCAAGCAGTATTCTTTCCCAGTAACTTATGTAGCGGCTCGGCAACGGTTGCCTTATTTTTCAAAAAGACCGCGTAAAAGTTCACTAGACCCAGGAATGCCTGTAGCTCTGTTTTGTTTTTGGGCGCTGGAGCCTTTCTTATTGCCTTGACCTTGCTCTCAGTGGGGTGGATTCCTTCCTTGTCTATTCTGTAACCCAAGAACTCTACGGATTCTACCCCTATTTGGCATTTGTTCACTTTAACCTTTAGACCGGCTGACCGGAAAATGCCCAGAACTTTTCTCAAACGTTCCCCCAATTCTTCTAAATTTTCGGCTGATACCAATACATCATCGAAATAGGGGACTACCCCCGGGAGCCCTTGCAGAAGTCGCTCCATTAAATTTTGAAATAGACCAGGAGCCACACTCACCCCAAACTGTAACCGGGTACACTTGAAAGCACCTCTGTGAGTCACAATTGTCTGGGCTTCGGCTGTGTTGGCGTCTACGGGCAGTTGTTGATAGGCTTGGGCCAAATCTAATTTGGCAAAAACATGCCCTTGCCCCAGCGAGTGCAGCAAGTGTTGCACCACGGGGACCGGGTAAGCGCTTTTTTGCAAGGCTTTGTTTAACGTTGCCTTGTAATCAGCGCAGATTCTAACTGACCCATCTGGTTTCACTGGGGTGACGATTGGCGTCTCCCACTTTGCATGATCGACTGGCACCAGTATCCCCTGACTGATGAGCTTGTCTATCTCCCTGTCAATCTTGGGTTTAAGGGCAAAAGGGACCCTTCTTGCTTTTAACCGTATGGGGGCTACCTGGGGGTCTAAATTGAAGGAAATAGGGGTCCCCTTGTACTTGCCCAGGCAGTCCTTGAACACATCTTCGAATTCGTCCATGAGTGTGTCTTTTAGGTTGAAGTCACTTCTGTAGATGCCAGTCACTCCCATGCCCAATGCACGGAACCAGTCCAGTCCCAACAAACTTGGCAGGGTCCCTTCGACTATCGTGATGGGCAGGGTCTTCTTGTGTGGTCCGTACTCGACGCGGACGGAGGTGGTCCCTCGAACAGGGATGCGATTCCCTTGGTAGTCGTGCACTCTTAGCCGCTGTGTTTGCAGTTTGCGTTTGGCGATTTTCGGCAAAGCTTTCGCAAAAGTGTCCCAGGACATGATTGTGATCGCTGACCCTGTGTCCACTTCTAGTCGGCACGGCACTCCTTCGATTTTCGGTTTCGTGAAGATTTTCTTCTCGACGGGTTGCTGCGGCCTATTATCACGGTCGTTCGATTTGAATTCGCGCCCTTTTTGTTTTGACCAATCGCGGGTCGCCTTGCCGATCCCGCGCTCTGATTGGTTGGTTTGAATTTTCGGCGGGAAGGTTGGGGTGCTCGACAGACTTGAGCCAGGTGCCCCTTCTTCTCGCACCGCCAACATGTAGCGTCTTTGAACTTGCATCGTTGACGCTGGTGTTGCCCTCCGCAACTTCCGCATTCATCCCGGTCTTCTTTGCCCCTTCTCTCGGTGAGGCAAACTCCTTCCTCATCCTCGCCGTCTGATTCGGTCTGGATTTCTTCGTTGTGGACCGGGGTTGATTTCGCGCTCGCGCTCGCCGTTGGCGTGAGTGGCTTTTGTAGGGTTTCCGCCACTTGGGTGGACATCTCATGAGCTCTGGCTTCGTCCAGAGCGTTTGCCAGCATTAGATTGCTTTTTGATAGCAGCCGCCTCCGCAAACGAATGTCTCTGACCCCACGGATGAGTTGCTCTAACAGCTCCTCATCCAAGTCTCGGTACCCACAGTCCTTGGAGGCTTTTCTCAGGGTGGCCATGTAATCGCTGATGGATTCGCCCTCTTGCTGTCTGCGCTCTCCAAATTCAAAACGCCGTACATATTTGGACGGTGTTGGCGCGAAATGGTTCTTCAATAGATTTTGCAGAGTTTGCCACGATACCGATTGTACCGGCGTTGGCTCTGCCAGGGCTTCCGCGATGTCGATGACCTCGGGACCGCAGTGGCTCAGGAAATACGCCCTTTTGCGGTTGTCTGGAACTCCTTGCAGTTCGTTTGCCTCGAGGAAGCTCTCGAAACGGGTCATGTACGTTCCCCATTTCTCCCTGGATGGGTCAAACGGTGCGGGCGGAGTATAGCTGGCCATCGCTGCGTTTCTGCCCTGAATTTGCTGGGTTCAGTTCTATCGCGCGTTCAGCTCGTTCCTGGTGCTCTTATGCCTCGAGATCCCACCCTCGTCGCCAGTGTTAAGTTCGGGAAGTAACGAGGCTGGAGACCAGGGTAGTGACAACAGCTCTTTAATATATGGTGAACCCAGCAACCAGGCTGGGGAAAAACCTCTCCTTATATACAGTCTAACCGGCGGCTTCAACCAATCAGCAACGTGCTTGTTTCCCGCCAAAATATTTAAAGATACATTACAGGAACCTTTATCATTACCCCCAAATATTCAAACCTCCCCCCTTCTTATTACTTTTCTGAAGAACTATAAAAATGGCTGTTCCAAAAAAAAAAAAATGAAGACAAGTAATTATCCCCAAAATGTTGTAGATTAGATGGATTACTTATACTTGTATTAATTGAATTTTGCTTTTGATCTTATGGTATTAATACTATGTACTGCACAAGTCTCTGGAAGTGGAGCTGCCTAAAAAGTTGCTGAAATAAGTAAGAAATAGTGGAATTCTTGGCGTTTGCTGAGCTTGGTTGTTTGATTGCAGGTGTTTTCATTAGCCAGCTAAGTAAAATCTTCAGGATTCAAGCAAACCATCAAGTGCATAGAACACCAATTCAACCCTGAGCTACACATATTCTCTTACAGTGGAGATAATTACAATGATAAAACAATAAATATTTTCAAGGCCATTTATTTTCGCATCGCTGGAGGAAAATTCTGGAATATTTACTCAAGCCACTTTAAGCCAAGAGGCTCCTGTTTGGTAAGTGTTTCATTAGAAATAAAAAGGGTGAGGGCCTAAGTTATCCATTTTCTGGATAATAGTACAGATTAACAGAATTGGAAGGGACCTTGTAGGTCATCTAGTCCAACCCAGGTTGAATCTCTCCTTGTTCAGTTGCCAGCCATTTTTCCTTGTCTGCCATATGCTACATAAATAATAAATTCCTTGTCTGGCCTTTGGAAAATAACTTGACCCCCTCCTCTCTATGGCAGTCCCTCAAATATTGGAATATTTTGATCTCCAAATATTGGATATACAAGTATCTTTTATGGACAGTATAAGATTTTTAACATTGGTGAGGTTTCAGTAATTCAGAATTGCTGAGGACAGAGGCATTCTAATAAATGAGTACTTCTCTTGCTTTCTTTATTGAAAGAAGCCTAGTCAATTTGGCTTTCAAACTGCTAGGTTGGCAAGAGCTGGGGCAAGGATCAGAGTTCACCCCGTCAACATGGCACTTGGGTCTCGAATCTGGGCTGTCCCCATAATTAATAAATTAATATATATATGTGTGTGTGTGTGTGTGTGTGTGTGTGTGTGTGTGTGTGTAAAACTTCAGAAAACACACACACACACACACACATATACATATATGTAGGTCTTTGGTTATTCAGGTTTTCTCCCGCATAAAATTGGAAGTGTCTTGGCGACGTTTCGCCAAAGTCTCATTCGTCATCTTCAGGCTTCAGCTTCGTGCTTCTGGGAGCAATGTGTGATTGCAGCTGTTTCTTCCTTTTTAACTGCTAGTGGGGGTTTGAACTGATTGGGTGGGAGCTTGGCTGTGCTCTGATTGGATGGGGGTTTTTTGAGTTAGAAAATTGAGTTAGAAAATCAAGGAGTATATGAAATCCCATTCTGGTCTTTTTAAAGTCAATATCGTGTCCTGTGGCTTTAAGGTGTTGGACCAGGGAAGAAGTTGGTTCCTCTTTTTTGACTGAGTTCTTGTTTTCTTCAATGTGTGCACTTATTCTTCTATTGGTTTGTCCAATGTATATGGTGGGGCAGGCGGTGCATGGGATTTCATATACTCCTTGATTTTCTAATTCAATTTTGTCTTTGGATGATGGATATTTTTTGGTTTGTGCAGAATGCTGTCTTGATGTTGTGTTTGTGGAGGATCTTAAAAAGACCAGAACTATCGCCAAAACTGAACACTTTAACAACAGAATAATCAGAGAAGCCATCGAGATAGAAAAAACGCCCACACAGCATGAACAAACGAGATGATACCTCCTGCCTACCAGCCATTTGGAAACCCGCCCTTATTGACAAACGAGTCCCTAACACGAGGAATGACACCAGACCCACACTCACGAGGTCCACACAGGATGTCACCACCGCATATCCACCCAGAAAGCAGACCCAAACCCACACTGATCATGAAGCACGACCAAGGACCAGAAGCCAGACCGCAGCTGCAACATTAGCCATTTCAAACCCCTCCAATCCATACATGCAGCAGACTGACACCCACTATGAAGATGTAGCATGACCACGACCACGAAGCCAAACAACAGCAATGCAGCTCACCAGCTCAAATCCCCCTGCAACTCAGACTAATCTGAGCACAACCAAGCCCCCACCCAAACAGGACACACCCCCAGCCAATCAGAGCACAAAAAAAACCCCAGCCAATCAGAGCACAGCCAAGCTCCCACCCAATCAATTCAAACCCCCACTAGCAGTTAAAAAGGAAGAAACAGCTGCAATCACACATTGCTCCCAGAAGCACGAAGCACGAAGCTGAAGCCTGAAGATGATGAATGAGACTTCGTCGAAACGTCGCCAAGACACTTCCAATTTTACGTGGGAGAAAACCCGAATAACCAAAGACCTACATACAAACACCCGCGAAAACCTCAGAAAACAAATATATATATGCACCGCCCTGGAGCAAAAACAGGCCATATGAGGCACACTGCCCCCCTGTGCCCCATTTTGGGCCTAGTAGGCCTTTCTGCAACCCCTTGGGAGCAAAAACAGGCCGCGGGGGAACGGGGCGGGGCCAGCCAGCAATTTTACAACCGGTTCGGCCGAAGTGGTGCGAACTGGTTGAATCCCACCACTGAATATATATCTATAACATATACATAAATGAAAGAGATAGCCAAATGTTTGCATAGTGTAACTGTGAAAGCTGTGCATATAATTAGGTGCGTATTTTATTGTGCATTTTTTTTTATTTCATGTGGTGAAAGTTTGAAAGCTGTTGTTATATCGAATATGGAATTATTCAAAGGCTATAAGAGCAAAAACCACATCTGCGTATTATTTGATAAACCATGCACCAAAACCACTTTGGATGCATGTAAATTCTTCATACCAAAAGGACACCGCCAATGTAGGGATATTTTGGACCCGAGTAACATGTATTTACTCCCATCTTCTACGTTTAGAGAAAAATGCCCTGCTCTTCCCTCGCGAAATCAGGTTCTCCTTAATTCTCCCCTAATTATATTTAAGCTCTCCAGCACTTTATTTTAAAGGTAGTGAGCATCTCCCCCCCCCGCCGCACATAAAGCCGAATGCTGCATGCTGGGGGGGGGGGGAGGGGGGTAGCAAGAGAAGAAAAACCCACGGGATGTGATTTCAAAAAATGTCAAAATATGTCAAACGCAGATCCCACTCAAGGGTTTCATTAACTGAAGCTTTGGTGATAAGTGCCATCTTGTGAAAGAACCACCCATCTCCCCCAATGCATTACCAAATGTACTAATTTCCTTGCTGGGCTTGGTGTTTATTGTATAGCTGAAATTGAAAATGGCCTGTAATGGAGTGAGCTTCAATCCAACACCAATTCTGAATCTAAATTACTTGCGTCTTTCAATAGCATCGGCGGAAGAGAGCTCCGTGCACCTTGTACCTAATCAACCCTTCCTGTGACCCTAAATTCAGCCGTCTTCGGAGATTAATAATAAAATCCTCAGTTCAAACAATTATTTGCCCTGAAGTAGTTGGCCATTTCTTATACTGAAAATGAAAGAATGTGACATATATTTCCCTCCCCCACCTCTTTTATTTTAAGATCCTCGTGTTACGGCCCTCCGCATAGTTTTGATCTATGACCTATGCTTGGCTTTACATCGATAGTACAGTCTGCATCATCTTTTTTTTTTTTTGAGAGAGAGAGAGAGAGAGAGAGATTAAAACAATCCCCGTCCTTTGGAAGCTTTCCTTTTAATAAAAATAAAATTCTGAAATTTAAAGAGAAGGAAAAAAACTACATTGGATGCACGAGCCCCAAGCTGGGTATTAAAATGAGAGCCTTCTTAAAGATTGTACAAATAGGCATTTTAAATCTGAATAATTGACAACGAAAGGATCCCTCTACTGACGAATCAGGCTGGTTTTGGTACTGATTCTAAGATAAATATCCATTCCAGGAAACACTATTTTACATACAGAATTAATTTTGTTTGGCATTTTAAGGTTATGCACATTTTGAGTATAGACCTCTGTTGCAGCCAGCTATATAAATGGTATGGCAATTAATTATTTTATTGTACGACATCCAGAGCGCCTCTGTGAGGGAGATGGGCAGTTTAAAAATTATGATGAATAAAATAAATAAAAATAAAATTCTGAAATTTAAAGAGAAGGAAAAAAACTACATTGGATGCACGAGCCCCAAGCTGGGTATTAAAATGAGAGCCTTCTTAAAGATTGTACAAATAGGCATTTTAAATCTGAATAATTGACAACGAAAGGATCCCTCTACTGACGAATCAGGCTGGTTTTGGTACTGATTCTAAGATAAATATCCATTCCAGGAAACACTATTTTACATACAGAATTAATTTTGTTTGGCATTTTAAGGTTATGCACATTTTGAGTATAGACCTCTGTTGCAGCCAGCTATATAAATGGTATGGCAATTAATTATTTTATTGTACGACATCCAGAGCGCCTCTGTGAGGGAGATGGGCAGTTTAAAAATTATGATGAATAAAATAAATAAAAATACGTTTGATGTCATGTTAGCATCTGGCTCTCAGCTGCTCAAATAAAATTAATATGTTGGTTATTCCTCAATTTACAACAGTTCATTTAATGACCGTTCAAAGTTATAACGGCACTGAAAAAACTGACTTATGACCAGTGGTGAGATTCAGCCAGTTCGCGCCACTTCGGGAGAACCGGTTGTTAACTTTCTGAGCAGTTTGGCAAACTGGTTGTTGGAAGAAATCATTAGGGCAGAGAACCGGTTGTTAAATTACTTGAATCCTCACCACTGCTTATGACCGTTTTTCATAGTTACAACCTTTGTAGAATCCCCCTGATGACGTGCTCAAAATTCAGATGTTTGACAACTGACTCAGATTTATGACGGAAAAGTCAGTGGGGAAGCCAGATTTATTTATTTATTTATTTATTTATTCGTATTTCTATACCGCCCTACTTCCCTAAGGACTCAGGGCGGTGTACAGCCATATAAAAACACACAAATATACAAAATAAAACATTCATCTAAAAAACTTATTATAAAGGCCAAATATTTAAAATAAGATATAAATAATAAAACCCAATTTAAAACCAAAGCTAAAATTTAGTCATTTAAAAATTTAAAACCCTAGTCCAGTCCTGCGCAAATGAATACATGTGTCTTAAGCTCGCGGCGGAAGGTCCGAAGGTCAGGAAGTTGATGAAGTCCTGGGGGAAGCTCGTTCCAGAGGGTGGGAGCCCCCACAGAAAAGGCCCTTCCCCTGGGCGTCGCCAGTCGGCATTGCCTGGCCGACGGCACCCTGAGGAGTCCCTCTCTGTGAGAGCGCACGGGTCGGTGGGAGGCATTCGGTGGCAGCAGACGGTCCCGTAAATAACCCGGCCCTATGCCATGGAGCGCTTTGAAGATCATTACCAAAACCTTGAAGCGCACCCGGAAAACCACAGGCAGCCAGTGCAGTCTGCGCAGGAGAGGTGTTACATTCACTTAACAACCAGGTTAGTAACTTATCAACTGCGGTGATTCACTTAACAACTGAGGCAAGAAAGGTTGTAAAATGGGGCAAAACTCAGTTTGACAAATGTCTCACATAGCAACAGAAATTTTGGGCTCATAAGTCAAGGACTACCTGTACTGAAAAGAATAAGGCATATAAGAATAAAAGAATTGGCAAAGATTAGTAAAGCCATTAAATCGAGCCCTGCTCAATGCATAATTCTGCAGGCAAGCATTTCAAAATGGTGGATTTTTAACCTCCATCTGAACATCCTCATTGAAAAATAGCCCACCTACTCTAGGCAATTAGTTAAGCCTCAACTGCTCTTGTTGTAATAATGTTTTCCAATATTCAGTCAGAATCTGCCCTCCTCTAAACTTGTTTTACGGAATAAAAGAATTTAAGGAAGCCCACTGTTTCTGGAGGGCATTACATTATGGAAAGCTGTCATAGACATAGAACAATGTCTCATACTTGCTGCTCTCTGAATTTGGTGGTTTTCTTGCAGACATTTCATTCAGTGGTGGGATTCAAATAATTTAACAACCTGTTCCTGCACCCCCCTGGGAGCAAAAATGGACCATGTGGGGGCGTGCTGCCCCCCCATGCCCCGTTTTGGGCCTAGTAGGCTCCCTGTAGCCTCCTGGGAGCAAAAACGGGCCACGGGTGGGTTGCGCCACATACCCCTGTACCCCGTTTTGGGCCTAGTAGGCCTCCCTGCACTTACCTGGGAGCCAAAACAGGGCCTGTGGGTACTCCTGGAAGGGTAGGGAGGGGAGGGGCCAATCAGCAATTTAACAACTGGTTCGCCCAAACCGGCTGAATCCCACCACTGATTTCATTACCATTAGCAAAAACATTTCATCATCAGCAAACCTCATACTGATAATGTTACATATTTGGGTAATGAAACATCTGCAAGGAAATCACCAAGCTCAAGGAGCACCAAGGACGTCACAATTCAACCCTGAGCTGCAAATCTTCTATCGATAGACTACAGTTTTCCATACATTTTCTGCATTGATTTATTATTTGTTTGTTTGTTTCCTTAACTATGTATCCTAATTTTCCCTCTGTGACTTGAGGTAGCATATTTGATAGTCCCTTCTTTAATTTTTGTTTCTGTGGTTGATGGTGGGTTATAATCTGGACAATTGAGAGAGATGGTGCTACCGCTATTACCAGAGCTGGAATTACAATTATACCTTATATTATATGAGCCGTGGTGGCGCAGAGGTTAGAGTGCAGTACTGCAGGCAACTTCTGCTGCCTGCCGGCTGCCTGCAATTTGACGGTTTGAATCTCACCAGGCTCAAGGTTGACTCAGCCTTCCATCCTTCCGAGGTCGGTAAAATGAGGACCCAGATTGTTGGGGGCAATAGGCTGACTCTGTAAACTGCTCAGAGAGGGCTGTAAAGCAGTGTAAAGCGATATATAAGTTGAAGTGCTGTTGCTATTACAAACTCTGAATACTGGCTCTATTTAAGATTTTTGCCCTAAATATAGCATAAATGAGACACAAACAAGGGAGACATGCAAATGGATCCAGTCAACTATGAAACAAGTAGTGATTTGTGATTCCTGTTTAACCCACTTCATTAGAATAGAGTAGAGTAGAGTAGAGTAGAGTAGAGTAGAGTAGAATAGAATAGAATAGAATAGAATAGAATAGAATAGAATAGAATAGAATAGAATAGAATAGAATAGAATTCTTTATTGGCCAAGTGTGATTGGACACAGAAGGATTTGTCTTTAATGTAGTTTTTAAGCATAAAAAAGCCTCTTTTTTGCATTCTTTTTAAAGATGCCCCATGAGGTACAAATTTCCTTCTGCACCCTTAGGAAAAATGTTTGAAATTAAGGACCCATTTTCTCAGCAAATGATAGTTTAATTGATTGGGTGCCTAAGATGTTTATTAACTGGCACTGTTGAGTTATCTGTTTTTATCTCGGATCCATCATGATGGAGAAAGATATAAATTTTGCAAATATAGAAAATAAATCAATGATGCTTGGCAATCAATATAATATACTTTTGGCTATTCTAATGAGTGAAGAAAGTGTTCCAGCTGATCTCCAACTTTAATATTTTCAAAACAAACCATGTTGGAAGTTGTAACTCAGCAATGTACAAAATACAGAATAATAGAGTTGGAAAGGACCTTGGGGAATCTTCTAATCTAACCTCCTGCTCAAACATTCCAAACAAATGGTTGTCCAGTCTCTTTTTAAAAACCTCCAGCGTTGGAACACCCACAACTTCTAAAGAAAAGCTGTTCCACTGGATAATTGTTCTCATTGTCAGGAAATTTCTCTTTAGTTCTAGATTAGCTCTCTCCTTAGTAAGTTTCCATCCATTACTTTTTGTCTGGCCCTCGGGAGCTTTGGACAATAGTTGACCCTCTATTCCCTGTGAGAAGACTGCTATCATGTCACTCCAGCCTTTCTCTTCATTAGACTGGACATACGCCAGTTCCATCAACTGGTCATTATATGTTTTACCTTCCAGTCCACTAATCCCTGTTCCTTTTCTCTGCACCCTTTCTAAACATCTTTTTGGTGACCAGTATACCAAAACTGTTTTCACATCGCTGTAGGATAAGTGTGGTATATTATCCAGTGGTTAAAGTGTTGAGAAGACCACATTCCGGTCCTCTTACCCCTCAACCATGAAAGTTCCCCAATGCAAGGGTGAAATCCAGCAAGTTCTGACAGATTCTGGAGAACCAGTAGCGGAAATTTTGAGTCGTTCAGAGAACTGGCAAATACCACCTCTGGCTGCCCCCAGAGTGGGGTGGGAATGGGGATTTTGAAGTATCCTTCCCCTGGAGTGGGGTAGAAATGGAGATTTTGCAGTATCCTTCCCCTGCCACGCCCACCAAGCCGCGCCCACCACGCCCACCAAACCACCCCTACAGAACCGGTAGTAAAAAAATTTGGATTTCACCACTGCCCAAAGGACTTTGTATCAGTCCCATTCTCTCAGCCCAAGATCTAATATTTCTGAGATACCAATTCAAGTCTACTCTCAGCCGTATAAAGTTCCTTAGGTGACTTTGGGCTGTTCATATTCTATCTGCTCAAGTTACTTGGGGCTGGGGGGTTGGGGGGGAAAGGGGAATGTTATGAATATTGCCTTGAGCTTCTGCAGGAAAAGGAGATCGATCGATCAATCTATCTATCGATCTATCTATCTATCTATCTATCTATCTATCTATCTATCTATCTATCTATCTATCTATCTATCTATCTATCTATCTCCCTTTCCTCCAGGGGCTCAAGGTAACATTCATAGCATTACCATCACCCTCCCCTCCCCACAAGTAACTTGAGCAGGTAGAATATGAACAGCCCGAAGTATCTTACATATAATCTTTTTTAAGATTCAGATGAGAATAGAACAGAACAGAACAGAACAGAACAGAATAGAATAGAACAGAACAGAATAGTGTTTTTTACTGGCCAAGTGCGATTGGACACACAAGGAATTTGTCTTTGGTGCATATGCTCTCAGTGTACATAAAAGAAAAGATACCTTCATCAAGGTACAACATTTAATGATAGTCATAGGGTACAAATTTAGCACTTAATGATGCAATAAGGAACTCTTGAGATTTTGTAAAACTGAATATCCTGTCCTTCCCCACCAGGCTATGAAAGTTGGAAGTGGGTAGATAGGTGTGGAACAAAATCAAATTCTGAAGGCCTTTGTGCTATTTGTCCATCATTTTGATCATATTTTCATTTAACATCTGTACCATATTGAAATTGGCAGTTGTACCAATCACTTTAAAAAAAATAACGCAGTGTCAAACCTTCACTGTTAAAGGTGGAATATGTAAAAATGTCCTGTTCTGTGGCTCCAATTTATTTTCTTTCTGTTATCTGCATAACATCTAGACCTGTAAGTAATTTTCTTATTCCAGCTTAGATTCGTATTCGGCCACACTATTTTTTTATGAAAATGTTCAAAATGACCTACTCTTTGTAGCAGGTTATCCTGATACCCTTGCGTTTAGTACTCTTTCTCTCAACTGTGTGAGAAAAGTATACTGTAGGTAACCAGAGTTTGTGAAAATCAATTAAAAATCATCTGAATTGTTAGTGGTAAACTCGCCAGCTCCCTGTGATTTCATTACTGCTCAGCTGTCTTTGTTACAAACCTGACAGATGTGAGGATAAGCTAAATTAGGAAATCCAGTTAAATGGCACTAGAGGGCACTTCTGTTTTATTGTTCCATAGTAACGCAAGGGTAGCAGAAAACAGCTGGATAAATATTGTTCAACTGCAGTACTGCCCTGAAAAATTTGTGATCCTTTGAATAATATTATATGGATCCCAAACAGAACCCTGTTCCTTGGAAAGATAACAGCAGGCATAAAATGTCACTTTTGTGATGAACTCTGGTTAAAATGAATATAGCTACAATTAGAAGTCAAATCAATTGTCAATTAATGGACAGTAATTTTGAATGTAAGATTGTGAATGAATGTAGAACTGATCTTGAGAACAGGGAAAGAATAATTAAGGACTACTAATTAGTCCTGAGAAAAGAGAAAGTGTGAGAAAGACACCAAAAATATCTTTATCTTGGTTTCGCTTAATCTCTGCAGAGAAAAACCTGTGTAGGTTTTCTATACATGTTTCTTGACCTTGTCCATCTTAAAGAGCAGTCACTTTTAGTCCAAAATTAAGTAATTAGAATGGTGAACAAGGAAGGAGATTCCAAATAAAGGTTTTCACATTTCAGTTTGCCATAGTTAAAGGATACATTCCTTCCCCAATCCTTTAAAATTACCAAATTGCAAGTGGAAGTGACAATCATAGTGAAAGGCACTTTTCTAAATGCATTCCATAAAATCATCTTCTCCTAGAATAGGTACCTAGAATAGGAAAAGACATGCTGGCTTGTTTTTAAAACATGCCTAACCCGATTACTTCATTAATCTATTTTCTGGATTTAACCGGTATTGACTGAAGTTGAGTTTGCTTTACACACAAAAGCAAACAGATATTAGCCAAATTTAACCCTGTAGTTTAGAATAAAGTCAACATCATTTACCATTGTTGTGTCTGCAATTGTAGTAAGTGCTCTGATATGGATGCCTCTGATTATGTTTTCCTTTTCTTTTCCCAGAAGGAAGAAGGAAGGAAGGAAGGAAGGGAAGGGAAGGGAAGGGAAGGGAAGGGAAGGGAAGGGAAGGGAAGGGAAGGGAAGGAAGGAAGGAAGATATAAGAGTCGAGGTGACGCAGTGGTTAGAGAACCGCACTCCACGCTACTTTAGCTGATTGCTAGCTGCAGTTCGGTAGTTCAAATCTCACCGGATCAAGGTTGACTCAGTCTTCCATCCTTCCAAGGTTGGTAAAATGAGGACCAAGATTGTCGGGGGCAAATATACTGACTCTGTTAAACCGCTTAGAGAGGGCTGTAAAAGCACTATGAAGCAGTATATAAGTCTAAGTGCTATATATAAAGAGAGAGAGAGGGAGGGAGGAGAGGGAGGGAGGGAAGGAGAGGGGGGAGGGGGGAGGGAGGAGAGAGTAGTTAGGCCATAAGATATAAGATAATATTGCAAAATCAAATTGAATTTAGACTTGAAAAGATAGACATTAGACCATAGAACATGAATCATCATACTGGAAGGGACCATGGAGATCTTCTAGTTCAATCCCTTGCTCAAGGCAGGTGGCCTTATACCACCCTGGTCAAATGATTGTATAGACTATTTTTGAAAACTTCCAGTGAAGGAGCACCCACAACTCCAGAAGGCAAGCCATTCAACTGATTAATTTATTTCACTGTCAGAAAACCCTTACTTCTAGGTTGGATCTCTTTAACAAGCTTCCACCCATTACTTCTTGTCCTGTCTTCTGGTGCTTTGGAGAATAAGTCAATTCTTTCTTCCCTGTAAGACTGGGGGGGTTATATTCATGAACTGGAATAGGGCATAACAACAGGTCAGCCAATGGGGGACTGTTTGGTAACTGAAACTTAGTATTTGTTGTACAGGGCCGTAAGAGACAGTTTGGAGTTTGGGTGTGGCTTAACTATTCTGTATATAAGCTTGAGGGGGCTTCTCTCGCCTCCATTTTGTGCTTCCATTTTGTGTTATGTTTGTACTTGCTATTTCTGTTCTCTACAACGTGGAAAAACCTACAAGGGTATTGTATGCCTTATGTGTTGTTATATATATAAAGATATTTTGAATCCTGCTTTTGTGTGCTGCAGCAAACTCTGACAGACATCCCCTCAAGTACTGGAAGACAGTTATCATGTCCTCCATAATAATCTTTCTTTTCAATAGGCTAGTCATATCTAACTCCCTCAACTGTCCATGATATGATTTAGCCTTCAAGAGCCTTTTGTTGCTCTTTTAAAAAAAAAAAAGATTAAAACATGATGCCAATTTGGGTAAATTGGAACGATGACTTATTGGATGTTCAAATTGATAAAATAGCACACTAGGATAGAACTAATTGTGTATTTCTATAACATCTTCACGTGGCTAAGTAACAAGTCACATTAGTCTCTAGACTTCCAGAACTGATGAGGGTGAGTGATATAATCTAATATAGCATATTTAGTTCTCTGCTAAGCTCCTGATAGGGAAATAAAATTTTGAGTGGGGATGAGCATTTTTTTAAAAAAAAAAAAACTTTTCGCTGCCTTTTTTGTGTTAATTCTTGTAAATTCCCGTAAAGGGATGAAACTTTCAAATAGTCATTAAAGTACTTGCAAAACCTCCCTTCTTGGGCTCAAAGGTGGTGGGTAATTTTTTGCTGACCTTTGAAATGTCCAGACAGCAAAGTCCCATGTTCAATAAATAGCTCGTTAAATCTATAATCAAGTGTGCTTAAGTACATCCCAATGTGAGAACAAATAAATGATATGCCATAATTAAAATGATTCTGTTAGATCGGGCAATAGAAGAGACAGGACACAGCTCCAACAGTAACAACAGCTCTTTATTAGAAGATCAGTAACCCAGTAGCTTCCCTTTTTATAGGGAGCTGTCAGACTGCTCGGCCAATGAGCTTCAAGTATTTTCCCATGGGTTTGGAGGACCTGAGTGGAGCCTATGCTCCACTCCTATTTAATATACAACACTCCTCCCCTCCTGGATAAGGCATTGTCCAATCAGGAAACCAATCAGGTGATTACAAATGTAGTCATGTGGATAGGCAGGGTGTTGTTGAGCTCTAGTTCACCTGCGCAGCTCAGTTGGTTCCTGGGCATTGGCCTGAGCAAGCAGACTTGTTGCTGGTTCAGTGCTTGCCAACGGAACCATCTGGATTTCATTGTGGGGCATGGATGGAGTTTCTAGGCCCAACCCTTCCCAGAGTCTGTGCTGGAGTCTCGGTTCCTCATGTGGGTATTTCCGCTGTACAATTGGCTTTGAGTTATGGTTAGACATTTGTTTGTTTTATTGGCTAGAGTCTTCAGGGATCAGCCTCTTATTGGCTTGAGCTATCTCTGGTAGTCTTAGCGCTGAGCTTTCAAGATGGCCTCGGAGTTGGTCACCACAATCTCCCATCCTCTAGCTCTAGTTTGTATGAGTGAGGACATATCCCCTGGCATAGTTGTGAGCATAAACTTTGGCTCCTATTTAAAATGACCGGATATTCCCTGTTGAGCGGGAGGTGTTTCAGCAATATAGTTTGGGTGCAAGTGGTTTAATTGTGAGTGGATTCTCCTTCCCAAGAGGAGTACTGACAGGCATCTGTTTGTCATGGCACATGTGTAATGTGTTGCATTAGTAGAAATTTGTCAATTTGTGTTTGCCAATCCCCTGAGCCCATTCTAGACAATGCTTCTTTTATGGATCTCACCATCCATTCAGCCTGCCCATTACTGGCCAGATGAAAGGGAGCAACAAGGGCATGTCTAATACCCTGCTTGGCCAGGAATAATTCAAAGGGATTGGCTGTGTACTGCAGCCAATTGTCTGATACTACCACATTGGGGAGGCCATGCATGTCTCTGGAGCACACAGATTACCATCTCCGCAGTAGTTGAGGACATTAGAAATATCTCCAACCACTGGAGTATGCACTGACCACGATAAGGAAGGTTTGTCCCTGCAAAGTCAATAAGCACCTGGGACCAGGTTGCCTTAGGAGTTTCCCATTCCTTAGCAAGGGCAGAGGGGGTTGCTGGTCTGGATTCCTGACATGGTGAGCAGGTGGCGACCCATTCCGCTATGTCGCAGTCCATATTAGGCCACCAGATGTAGCTTCTAGCCAAAGCTTTCATCCCAGGATGGCCCACATGTAAGACTTCCAGCACCCCTTGTCTTAATCTGGGGGGTATGATAACCCTCTGCCCCCCGCAACAGACACCCCTTAAGTAAGACAGTTCATTATGGCGCATAAAATACGGTTGTACATTTCCCTTCAGTGGAGCACCCAGCCACCCCAGGTGTACGCCAGACATAATTCATGATTTGCATCAAGTCTTTATCTTTAGCCGAGAGTCTTGAAATTTCGGCTGTGGTAATTGGGCCGGCAGCAAAATCCTCTAGCAGGAGCATCTGGCATACAGGGCCAGGGTCTTCCATCAGGTCAGGCAGCGGGGAGCATCTGAGAGCATCTTCCTGGCCCAGAGACTTTCCAGGCTGATGGACTAGCCGGTAGCTGTATGCGGCCAGGAAAATAGTCCACCTGATGATTTGGGGGGGTGGGGTGCAAAATAGTCGGTGTGGGGCAATCTCCTGCCAATAAGCCCAGTAGAGGCTTATGATCGGTGATAAACACAAAGTTCCTGCCATAAAGTAAAGTAACAGATAAAGTAACAGATTAACAGAGTTGGAAGGAACCTAATAGGTCATCTAATCCAACCGTCTGCTCAAGCAGGAGACCTTATATTATTTATGACAAAGGACAGTCCAATCTTTTTTTGAAAGTCTTAAGTGATGAAGGTCCCACAATTTCTGAAGGCAACTTCTGTTCCATTGGTGGATTGTTCTCACTGCCAGAAAGTTCCTCCACATTTCTAGGTTGAATCTCTCCTTGGTCAGTTTCCATCCATTATTCCTTGTCTGGCCTTCAGGTGCTTTGGAAAACAGCTTGACCCCCTCCTCTCTGTGGCAGCCCCTCAAGTATTGGAAGAGAGCTATCACATCTCCCCTGGTCCTTCTTGTCACTAGACTAGCCATGCTCAGTTCATAACCGTTCTTCATATGTTTTATTCTCCAGTTCCCTAATCATCCTGGTTGCTCTCCTCTGCACTTTTTCTAGAGTCTCAACATCGTTTTTATAGTGTGGTGACCTAGAGTGGTCTTACTAGGGCTTTATAGAATGGTATTAGTACCTCACTTGATCTTGATTGTATCCCTCTGTTAATGCAATTTAGAATTGCATTGGTTTTTTTAGCTGCCGCTGCACATTGTTGGCTCATATTTAATTGATTTTCCACTAAGATGCCAAGATCCCTGTCACAGTTATTGCTATTAAGCCTGGTTTACCCCAGTTTATATGTGTGCTTTTGGATTTTCTTACCTAAGTGTAAGCCTTTATTTTTCTCTACATTCAAGTCTGTCAAGATCCATCTGGATCTTAAGCCTATCTTCTAGGGTGTTATCTATTCCTGCCAGCATAGTATCATCTGCAAATTTGGTGAATTCCCCTTCTATTCCCTCATCTAAGTTGTTTATGAAGACATTGAAGAATATTGGGCCTAAAATGGAACCTTGTGGCACCTCAAGATAGTTGTGAAACCACCAGACCCCAGTAAAAGAAGCAAGCACTTCCCTGTCCAGCTGGGTGTAGTTATGCTCGGTGGTGGACAATGTGCGAGAGTAAAATGCGATCAGTGCCTCTAGGCTGCTGGGCAACTGGTGGCTGAGGAAAGCCCTGACCCCAAAAGGGGAAGCGTCACACATCAAAACTAGGGGTAGAGTTTCACTGTAGTGGACTAGGACACTATCCGATGACAGGAGATTTTTTTACAGTGGCAAATGAGGCCACATCAGCTTGGAAGCCTTTTTCCCAACAGCCTATGTAATGGTTCTGCCACAGTTGCCTTCTGTGCCAGGAACATGCTGAGCAAACCCATGAATGCTTGCAATTCTGTTTTATTTTTAGGGGTCGGGGCATCTCTAATTGCTGCGATTTTACTTTTTGTTGGGTGAATCCCTGATCCGTTAATCAAGTAGCCCAGGAATTCCACGTACAGCACAGCTATCTGGCACTTTTCGCACTTCACTTTAAGCCCTGCCTCTCAGAATCTCATCAGCACAGCTCTCAAACGGTCGAGTAAAACAGTTTTGCTGGTGGCGGACACCAGGGCGTTGTCAAGATAGGGTATTACCCCAGGAATACCCTACTACAACTGTTCCAAATGCTTTGGAACAGTCCTGGTGCCACACTGACACCGAATTATTTATTTATTTATTTATTTATTTATTTATTTGATTTTTATACCGCCCTTCTCCCGAAGGACTCAGGGCGGTGTACAGGCAGAATAAAACCAACAAAGAACAATATACAAAGTTAAAATATCAATTAAAAACTTATTAAATGAGCCTGAAAAATTTAAGAAATTTACCATAAAACCAAAAATCCCATTAAAATTGCTAAAAATTTGAGTTTAAAATTCCATTCAAGCCAGCCCCGCGCGAATAAAGAGATATGTTTTCAATTCGCGACGGAATGTCCGAAGGTCAGGTATTTGGCGTAAACCCGGGGGAAGCTCGTTCCAGAGTGTGGGAGCCCCCACAGAGAAGGCCCTTCCCCTGGGGGCCGCCAGCCGACATTGTTTGGCGGACGGCACCCTGAGAAGTCCCTCTCTGTGAGAGCGTACGGGTCGGTGGGAGGCATGTGGTAACAGCAGGCGGTCCCGTAAGTACCCAGGTCCTAAGCCATGGAGCGCTTTAAAGGTCGTAACCAACACCTTAAAGTGCACTCGGAAGGCCACAGGCAGCCAGTGCAGTCTGCGCAGGAGCGGTGTTACATGGGAGCTACGCGTAGCTCCCTCTATCACCTGCGCAGCTGCATTCTGGACTAACTGAAGCCTCCGAGTGCACTTCAAGGGGAGCCCCATGTAGAGAGCATTACAGTAATCCAAGCGAGAGGTAACGAGCGCATGAGTGACTGTGCATAAGGCATCCCGATCAAGGAAGGGGCGCAACTGCCGAACCAGGCGAACCTGGTGGAAGGCCCTCCTGGAGACCGCCGTCAGATGATCTTCAAACGACAGCCGATCATCCAGGAGGACACCTAAGTTGCGCACCCTATCCTTTGGGGCCAATAACTCGCCTCCAACAGCCAGCTGCGGCTGCAGCTGACTGAATCGGGATGCCGGCATCCACAGCCACTCCGTCTTGGAGGGATTAAGCTTGAGCCTGTTTCTCCCCATCCAGACCCGTACGGCTTCCAAACACCGGGACAGCACTTCAACAACTTCATTGGGGTGGCCCGGGGTGGAAAAGTACAGCTGGGTGTCATCAGCGTACTGCTGGTATCTCACCCCGAAACCACTGATGATCTCACCCAGCGGCTTCATGTAGATGTTGAACAGCAGGGGTGAGAGAATCGACCCCTGAGGGACCCCACAAGTGAGGCCCCTCGCGGTGACCTCTGCCCCCTGTCAACACCGTCTGCGACCGGTCGGAGAGATAGGAGGAGAACCACCGATATCGGTGCCTCCACTCCCAATCCCCCAACCGGTGCAGCAAGATACCATGGTCGATGGTATCGAACGCCGCTGAGAGGTCTAATAGGACCAGGGCAGAGGAATAACCCCTGTCCCTAGCCCTCCAGAGATCATCCACCAATGCGACCAAAGCTGTCTCCGTGCTGTATCCGGGTCGGAAGCCGGACTGGAACGGGTCTAGATAGACGTCTTCATCCAGGTATTGGGGTAGCTGTCGCGCCACGGCACTCTCTACAACCTTCGCAACAAAGCGAAGGTTGGAGACTGGACGATAATTACCCAAAATAGCTGGGTCCAGGGAGGGCTTCTTAAGGAGGGGTCTCACCACCCTCTTTCTTTCAAGGCGGCAGGGAAAACCCCTTCCAACAAAGAAGCGTTGATAATCCTCTGGAGCCAGCCTCGTGTCACCGCCTGAGTGGCCAGTACCAGCCAGGAAGGGCACGGGTCCAGTAAACATGTCGTGCCGTGCAGCCTCCCCAACAACCTGTCGACGTCCTCGGGAGCCACAGGGTCAAACTCATCCCAAATGGGCTCAACAAGACGTGCCTCCTCTCCCCCGCTTGGATCATCCCAAATTCGGTCCAGACCGTCCCTCAGCTGAGCGATTTTATCGTATAGATAACCACTAAACTCCTCGGCTCGTCCCTGCAAGGGTCATCCCGCACCTCCTGATGTAGGAGGCGGGTCACCCAAACAGGGCGGCCGGGCGGTTATCTGCCGGCGCAATGAGGGTGGGCGTAGAACGCCTCGCTTCCCTCATTGCCACTAGGTAGGTCCTAGAATAGGACCTAACTAGTGTCCGATCAACCGGGCGACTGGACCTCCAGGTGCTCTCAGGCGTCTTCTCCGGCGTTTCATCTCCCTCAGCCTCGGAGAACCAAGGGCGGACGAGACCTCGCGGGTCAGAGGCCGCAAAGGTGCGACACGGTCCAAGGCCCCGACCGCGGCCTGTTCCCAGGCCACGACCAGTTCCTCAGCCGTGCCGTGGGCCAGTTCCTCAGGGAATGGCCCAAGCTCCGTCAGGAACCTCTCGGGGTCCATCAGGCGCCTGGGACGGAACCACCGTATAGGTTCCATCTCCCTGCGGTGGTGAATGGCGGTTCGGAAGTCTAGGCGAAGGAGAAAATGATCCGACCATGACATTGGTTCTGTTACTAAATCATCTAACACCAGATCATTTAACCACTGTCCAGAGATATAAATCAGATCCAGCGTGCCTCCCCCCGTGTGCGTAGGGCCATCATTTATTCGAATCAGGTCCAAGGCCGTCATGGAAGCCAGGAACTCCCGAGCTGCCGTCGATGACAAGCCGACTGATGGCAGGTTAAAATCCCCCATGACTATGAGTCTGGGGGTCTCAACCGCCACAGCGGCGAGTACCTCCAACAGCTCGGGCAGGGCTGTGGTCACGCAGCAAGGAGCCAGGTACGCGATCACCAAGCCCAACTGATTCCTATAGCCCCACCACACATAGAGGGATTCACAGCCGGCAATCTGAGGAACAGTGGTCTCCCTCGGCTCTAGATCCTCCTTAATAACAACCGCCACCCCCCCACCCCTACCTTGGGCCCTCGGCTGATGAAATGCTCGGAAACCTGGAGGGCACATCTCAACAAGGGGGACCCCCCCCCTCTGGGCCCAACCAGGTTTCCGTAATGCCCATAAGGTCCGCGGACTCCCCCTGAATAAGATCGCAGATCAGGGGAGCCTTATTAACCACGGACCGAGCATTACATAACATCAGCCGAAGATCCAAGCTCTGAGGATCATGGCCACCCAGGGAACGGGTAGGGACTGAGAGGCCGGAGCACGCGATTGCTCTCAAACATCGAACGCGTGCTCCCTCAACTCGGTACGGCCCCTCCCCCCCGCCATATCTGCCTCTCCCACTTACCGTACAGATCGAACAACCCTCTAAACCTGGAACGTCCTCCCCCCCTGCCTTCAGACAAGATGGAATAGTGTCGCGAACTAGCATAGGGGCTGGATCCCTCCCCGACGGGTTTTCGCCCCCGCCCGTCAAATCCCACCCCCCCCTTAAAAAACCCTTATTTAAAAAACTATTTAAAAAACCCCACAACTTCTTCTTGGCCGCATACCACCTCTCTGGGTCCCAAGACCCTTCGTTAAGGTAAGCCCTCGATAATTTGGAGGGCCATTCCTGCGAGGCGGGGGAACCTCGCAGTCGTAGTAGTTCGGCAAATGAGTATCTCATGGGAAATAGTCAATATACAGCGAAAGGATGTCCATCCCTGACCAGCGGAGATGTTCCGGTCGTACCGATAGTTCGTCAGACCCGATATTAGTCATATTACTGGCCACTCGGGCGGTGATATTAGTCATAGTCCGTAGAAAATCCAAAGGGTCCAGAAACAACCAAGGGGCCGAAAATCCGGTCCCGATCTAATGACCTCCCCCTCGGAGGTTGGCATAATAGCCTTCCCTTGGTTGTTTCCTCGGCTACGAAGATGGAAAAAGTCAATAGCCGGGATAAAAAGTCTCCCTCGGGTTCCCGGCAACGTACCATCACGGGACAAAAACCCGTGTGGTACGATAATCGGGACGACATTATGCCGCCAGTGCCGTCAGTGCTGTCCATACCGCCGTCCATACCACCGCCAACCAGCCGCCAGATTTTACCGCTGGGCCCAATATGGGTCCAGCGCGCCGCTGTGCCGCTGTTGTGAGTGTCCAGGCCAAGCCACCTCTCAGTCGCCGATGGAAAAACAACCCAGAAAGATGTAAGCCGTTGGTGAAATTACGGCATTTTTGGCAGGCCTTGGCAAAAAGTCAGCAGTGGGGGGGAAGAACGATGTTCCGGGCCATGAAGGGAGGAAGGAAGGAAGGGGGAGGGGCAATAATCATGCCCGTGCAGGCCCTACTCCAGCCACCGATGTTACCTGCGGTCCAACACCCAGAACCCAGCATACCGCCGTCGATGTCGATGTCCTCCATCCTTCATCGATGTTTGGCACGCTCCCCAGCCGTTGATGACATCCGCGGCCGAAACCGGCCGCCAAACAGCTGAGTCAGGCCGGGCGTCTCTTCGCGCCCCCCCCAACATGGCCACCGCCATCCGCTGCTGTTTAAGGACTTCGGCTCCGTACTCAGCAGCCGAGAGCTCAATGAGGTCCAAAGACCTCGCTCTCGGCTGCCGGGAGGATCACATAACCGGAGCCGGGGACCAAGCAGCCAGGCGGCCGGCAGAACGGCATTGCGGCCTGAAGGACTCTCAGCCGCCGTCTCCACGAAGCTCAGAACGCCGCCATAACGCGCATGCGCAGAAGATCTTCTTTGCCTTATGTTGGTCTGGTATGCCTCCTTTTCCTCCGTTGGGGGTTTCCCTCTGTGCCTGGGATTCCAGGATGTTGCTTTTTGTGTCTCAGGTGTGGCAGCAGCAGCAGGAGATTGTTTGGCACGGAATACTGCAGGTTGGCTAGCGCGGCAAACTCTCGCCAGATGCCCCTTACAGTCACATCTCTGGCATATAGTTTCCTTGTGTTTGCATGCTGCCCTAGGGTGTTGTCCCCCATACCCTGCGCATAAGGGCTGTCTTTCTTCCACAGCAGGGTAGGCTCTCTTTTTTTCGTATTGGAGTCGATAGATATTCTTTTCATCTTCCAATGACTCACTCTGCTTGGTGCTCTCCTGGTGAACTGTGGCATTTGGGTGCGAAGTCGGCGCGTTTCCTGCCTTCTGCAGGGCTGCTGCTGATTTGTGTGAGGTGTCTGATCCTCTAGCCTCATCTAAGGCTGTTTGTAGAGTGAGGGTCGGCTTTGCTAACAATTGCCTTTGCAAGCTAACATCCCTTACTCCGTTGATTAGCTGTTCCAACAGCACGTCCTCCAGCTCTCTAAATTCGCAATATGCAGCAGCCTTTCTAAGTGCCGCTATGTAATGGTTCACTGTTTCACCTTCCTCCTGCATTCTGCTATGGAACTCTTGCCTTCTTACAAATTTGGATTGCACTGGAGTATAGTGTGCTTGTAGTGCATTTTGAAGATTGGCCCATGGCACCATTTGCACGGCAGCTGGCACTACGAGTGTCGTGTGAGTCGGTTCCACAATAGCTGAGAAACAGTGCTCTCTCTCAAATCATGTATGAGTCCCAATTGTCCGTGATGGGGTTGAATGGAGTTAGTAGGGCATGGGTGGTCATCGTGCAGTCTGATGGAGGTCTCATTCGCTGCGGTGACAGCCTTTTGATGTCAGCTGCTGGGTCCCCTCCTCCGCTGGGACTAATTACGCTCTTGTCCATCCTCTTGTTCTTCCGATCCCATCCTCATCGCCAGTGTTAAATCGGGTGATAGAAAAGACAGGATGCAGCTCCAACAGTAACAACAGCTCTTTATTAGAAGATCAGTAACCCAGAAGCTGGCTCGTCAGCTGGTTCCCTTTTTATAGGGAGCTGTCAGATGGCTTGACCAATGAGCTTCAAGTATTTTCCTGCCAGTTTGGCGGACCAGAGTGGAGCCTATCTCCATTCCTATTTAATATACAAACTCCTCAGTTGCAGGCAGCTCAGCTGAAAAGGAAAAGAAATGTGCTGTCAATGGACTGAATTGCAGTGCCCATTGTGAATTTCAGTAGAAGATGTTGTCTGATTAACAGAAGTCATCTTTATTTTTTATTTTTTTTTTGCAACAAATCTCATAAGGAAAGAAATACTGCTGTAATCCAGTCATTCAGCACATAATCCAGCAGGTGGAATCTGTCCATCTCAAAAGAGAAGCAAGATTTGGGCATATAACAACAAGGAAAAATATATATTTCACATTTTCCTCGCTGTTATTATACCCATTGAAAATAAGAAAGCAGGACAAAAAAACCCACACAACTGAATCTGCAGAGTTGGCTGCAGTTAGAGTGGTCTGTAAGTCCTATAAAATAAATTTATAATCTTAAAGAGAGATACAAAAGAGTAAATGTCTATATTTGGTAGATAGAATTGGATTTATAAATTTAATACTGCAAGAGATATAACAAAAGTTTGTTTTAAGAAGAACATTTTAAGAAGAGATTGGTGGTTTCATCTAATGTAGACCTTGATGTATTTAATCCATTTATACCCTTCATTGATAATACAATTCTTTCATTTTTCTTATTGGGACAGAAATAATTCCACATATTAATTTTGTTTCAGAAGATTGATTGTTTTTCTGGATATAACATTCTTATTTTCTTTTAGATTGAACATCAATAGTTTGAAAATGAATAGAAGGATGATGATATTTTTTCTATGACCATATAGAAGAGATAGAAGCTGATAGGTGAAATCTATACATTTAATTCATTTTCTATATCATTTCTGTATTTAAAATAACATCATCTCTTTATATTTCAAGCTTTGTCATCATTAAATATTATAATCAAATGGTGGCATTTTGTTAATAGAGTATCTTCAAGCTTTTTTCTCTACAGATCTATTCTTTATATCTACAATTTAAATTTTAGACCAGATCAGAAGAAATAGAAAAAAAAAAAGACTGTCAATCTGAATCAAGAATAGTATATGCATTTAGATATAATCTGTGGAAACAAGATGTAGATGGAAATCATAGATCGCACCAAAAAGTAAGATTGCCCTTAAATCAGTGGTGGGATTCAGCCAGTTCGCACCACTTCGGGAGAACCAGTTGTTAACTTTCGGAGCAGTTTGATGAACTGGTGGTTGGAAGAAATCATTAGGGCAGAGAACCGGTTGTTACATTATTTGAATCCCACCACTGCCTTAAATATATTCAGAACTTAATCAAATTTGTGAATGACTGAGAAAGAAAAACAGTAATAAACGAGTTCAGCCAAGGATAGAAAAAATAGCATACCCCATTTTTGGCCTCCATGCATTGCATTTTCGACTGGTTCCAGGTGGCAGGGATTGCTGCCGGTGAAAATGTGACACGCGGAGGCCAAAACATGATGCACAGAGGCCAAAAAAGCATCACGCGGAGGCCAAAAATGCAACATGCAGAGGCAGTGATAGGCTGTGGTGATCCCCGCAGCCAGTGGTGGGATTCAAATAATTTAATAACCGGTTCTCTGCCGTAATGATTTCTTCCAACAACCAGTTCACCAAACTGCTCATAAAGTTAACAACCGGTTCTCCCGAAGTGGTGCGAACTGGCTGAATCCCACCACTGCCCGCAGCCTGGAACAGCTGATTGGCATTATTCCGATCCAACCACCAATCAGCTGCTGGTGCTGAATCAAGCTGCGATAATGTGCTGAAGCTGACTAGGCTGTTTGCTGTTTGCTGCAAGGATGCTAGTCAGATGAATACTAATGGATGCCGGGAGGCAGAGGCAGAATTTTTTTTTCTTGTTTTCCTCCCCAAAAACTATACTCTGAAGCATCTTATACTCCGAAAAATATGGGTATATACTGCTTCATAGTACTTTACTATTTATAGAATAAAATATTTTATTGGCCAAGTGTGATTGGACACACAAGGAATTTGTCTTGGTGCATATGCTCTCAGTGCTTCTATATAGCACTTATATATATATACTGCTTAGTGCTTTACTAGGAACGCGGTGGCTTAGTGGGTAAGATGCTGAGCTTGTCGATCGAAAGGTTGGCAGTTCAGCGTTTCGAATCCCTAGTGCCGCGTAACGGGGTGAGCTCCTGTTACTTGTCCCTGCTTCTGCCAGCCTAGCAGTTCGAAAGCACGAAAAAATGCAAGTAGAAAAATAAGGACCACCTTTGGTGGGAAGGCAACAGCATTCTGTGCACCTTTGGTGTTTAGTCATGCCAGCCACATGACCACGGAGACGTCTTTGGATAGCGCTGGCTCTTCGGCTTTGAAACGGAGATGAGCACCACCCCCTAGAGTCAGGAACGACTAGCACATATGTGCGAGGAGAACCTTTACCTTTACCTTAGTGCTTTACTACTATGCAATACTATAGCATATTGCCCACCCCACCAGCAATCTAGATCCTCATTTGACCAACCTCAAAAGGATGGAAGGCTCAGTCAACCTTGAGCCAATCAGGATTGAATTCCTGGCAGTGGGCAGAGTTAACCTGCAATACTGCATTCTAACACTGTGCCACCTCAGGCTCATTTTATTATTTGGTAAGGTGTTAATTGAAAGTCTCTGTCTGAACGATCCGTTGTCATATTCTGACAGCGCTTTTCTGCTTTTGGACCACAGGGGCACTATGATGCCCAGAACTTCAAGGACTAGTTGTAAGTACCAGTCATTCAGCACCATCATAAATTAAACTTTTGCTGAACAAGTTATTGTAAGTGAGAATAATGATATTCAGATTTTTAGCCTGAAGCCAATAGATAAAATTCAGCCACATAGATAGTTCCAGGGAATCATTCTCGTAAGAATGTAGCAATTCTTAGTAGCTCAAAGTGAGTTTTGATGGTTAAAGCTGGATTGGAGTCTGGATGTTTCTGGTCATAGTATTATAATCACTTCACTTTCCTGATTCTCTAGGGGGAAATGGGAACATCTGGGATGTGGAGGATATGTTGCACAATAAGTGCAATATTATGTACAGTTCTGGTTATCACAGATCCCCGTATTTTTATATAAACTATTCAAACCCAAAAACGCTTGATACAAATAAAGAATTCCAGAAAGTAAATAGATGGGGAGGATGTGTACAATTCCTATGCATATGGGAAGGATTTGGGGGTGGGGGGGGTTTCCCAGACTGAAATGGAGGCCAGGCTTTTATCAATTAGTTTGATTAAATCTTGGAAAAGTCATTAAGAGCTCTTTCAAATCTGCGTGGAGGAACCAAACCAAATTGCTATTTCAAGCCAGTCTATCCCTTTGCCAGGTTAAACTGCATTGTGTAGTTTGTCCTGGCAGTCACTGAATATGCTCTGTGCAGATGTTCCAAGCAAGCAATTAAAGTGCATTTATGTCCTTGGTATGAAATCTACAGGAATGGCTTACGTCTCCTTTTCCTTTTGCTCTGGGGTTACATCTGATTTTTGAGGGGGGGTGGAAACGTGCAATTGTAAATGAAAAAAAACAAACAAACAACATTTCATAATTGCAATATTTTTCCTTTAACAAAAAAAAAAGATGTATAAAGTGTAAAGAACGCATTTAAAATATATACTCTATTTACTAAGCATGCCAATCGGTTGTTACTATAGCTACTGAGGCTATGATTCACCAAGAATAAAGTATATATCAGCAGCTACCTGCTGGTTTTGTTGGGCATTATGTTTTGACTAGAATTGTTCGTTTTAGTGATACTTTCAAACATGGAAGCCCTTTGAGCATTTATGCGGGAAGCAGAGAGAAAGATACAGGATAATATTTACATACATACATTTTAACATTAATAACACTATTTAGATTAGAATATGGGCATTTCCATTTCATCTTTCTTTCTATTCCTGAATTCCTTAAAAGGAGTTGACAGGATCCATATGTCTCTCTCCCTCTCTTCTCTTCTCTTCTCTTCTCTTCTCTTCTCTTCTCTTCTCTTCTCTCTCTCTTTCTCTCTCTTTTCTTTTTCTCTCTCTTTGCTGTGTGTGTGTGTGTGTGTGAAAAGACCACTATTCCTTCCACCTACTTATCATTTTTGACTCTTTCTATAGATCAGTGTTTTTCAACCTTGGCAACTTTTAAGATATGTGGACTTCATCTCCCAGAATTCTCCGGCCGCCAGTCTTGCTGGATGGGGGAATTTTGGGAGATGAAGTCCACATATCTTCAAGTTGCCAAGGTTGAGAAACTCAGCTGTAGATGCTCCTGAATTATTAGCGCTCACATTTACAAGGCCTTTGGAGAGTGTATCCCACCCCCTTGTTGGAAGAAAAATCCGGTCCTGTCCCAAACCGGAGAAAGACCCTGGAAATAAAATGGAGGCTGACTGGCTGCAAGGCAAGAAGGTTTATTTATGAGCAGAACCAACAACAGCATGTAGTTCTGGAACAGCTGACAAATTGGTTTGATGAGTATATGGATTTTTATGGGGTTCTGAGATGCTTCTGGTTGTTGTGCGATGTAGTGAGCCTTGTGTCTTTTGCTATTCTAATGTTGGCAGGTTAATCCTAATATGTCCTAAAAGTCATGCCCTGTCCTTCTTAATCCCATCAGCTGGAGCTGAAGGTGTTTTGTCTGTGAATAGATTGGCCCGGTCTTTCTTAGTGGGCACAAAATATCCATTTTAGACTTCAGGCATCTGCTGGAGGCTATTAAGAAAGACCGGGGCGGCTTTCTGCCTTTAAGAGCATGTTTCTCCACTTCTCCTTTGGGGAAATATTCTGCCTCTTTTAATATTCCGCAAAATATTTCATTCTCAGAAGGGGGAGCGGGGCTTCCTACAAACCAAAACAGATAATTCAATCCACAAGTTGCTCTTTCACTGTAAGCTACAAATGGGTTTACAACTGACACAGAATTGGCTTGGAACTGATTGTTCACAATAGAGAATATAGACATTTTTGGTTTTACTGTCTTTTGTTGTGAGTTGTCTCAGCTTGAGGTAGCTGCTATGAACCCAGAAGATTGAGCCAATGCTCTTTCCACTATGCTTAAAAGTTGTTAAAAAGCCACACTAAGAACACACTTACTGAATTAGAAATGGCCAATGCTTCCACAGTTCTTTGCAGCATTCAGGAAACGTTTTATGGCAAGTAAGTGTAGTAATTCAGACGTTGATATGATAGCAACTGAAAATACGGCGAGGGAGTATTTCTGTTTGGAATATTTGAAATCTCTCTTGGAAATAAAGATGATGATGGAAATGAGCGGTTTGCAACATGCAAGCTTCCTTTCCTTCTTAAAAAGGGCCGGTTTAGCTCTGCCTGGTAAGGCCTGTTATTAAGAACACAAAGCCTGCAATTACTGCAGGTTCAAGCCCGGCCCAAGGTTGACTCAGCCTTCCATCCTTTATAAGGTAGGTAAAATGAGGACCCAGATTGTTGGGGGGGCAATAAGTTGACTTTGTAAATATATACAAATAGAATGAGACTATTGCCCTATACATTGTAAGCCGCCCTGAGTCTTCGGAGAAGGGCGGGGTATAAATGTAAACAAAAAAAAAAAAAATTTAAAATAAAGTCTGGTGGGGCGCAAAACTATTTTATTTTATTTATTTTCGCAGGTGCGTTCCGCCTCATAGGGCCTACAGCTGACCAAATGAAAGGGTTTGGTCCATGGTTCTTTCTTTGTTTCTGCTGGATTCTGGCTACTTTTCCCTTAAAAAAAAAACCCCACTCAGGGTAAAACTGTAATATTAGAGGCATCGTTAAGAAATCGGAACCTTGATTAAAAGGAGAGATGACCTCACTAATCACCGTCGTGAAAGAACACACCGTAGCCTTTAGAAGAACAAGAGTTTTTATTAAAAAAACCCAGATTGTTGTAGAATTAATTATATCTTTCGAGATTGGGTAATAATCTACAGTCCCTTTAAAGAAAGAAAGAAAAAAATAAGCAGCAAAGAAGCAAAATTCGCTAGATTCCTAACTCCTAGGATTAGAGAGAATGTTTAAAAGAGATCCATTTTCTTTTGGTCTAACCTCCTCTGAAAGATATAGGAAAACTAATTTGCCTTATTTACATATGGCACAGTCTATCCAGTATTCAAGGGCCTGTCGGAAACATTGTGCATTTCCATGGCAACAGATGGCATGCTGACAGTATCTGGCTCATTGTAGGTTTGTCTAGGCAGGCCAACAATTAATCAGCCATCTACTTGGACAAAATTCTCCATGAGTGAATGGCAGTACTTCTCTGTAGCCCAGCCTAAGCTTCTACAATTTTTGTATTCCTGCAGGGCTAAGTACTTTTTGTCTCCTGCATTTGCGTTTCTCTTAGCTTTTAAATAATAGTGATTTTTAAAAAAAATATGAACAGCATAAAAGGGGAGTCTGCATATTAAGGTTAATATTATTTTTTTGGGGTGGGGGAGTGTAAAACAAGATTCTGGGCTTATTCTCTCCAAGTGCTTGGAGTTCTTTGCCTCTTCACTGAACAGTATTTTGTTTTTCAGTTTGTTTGCTCAGCGTATTCAGGGATATGAGAAATCCACATGGCTACGAAGCAAAGAATTAACCTCACTGTAAGCAAACATCCTGTAACCAAACTCTCGTTTAAAGGAGGTGTTCTTGGTGCTCCTCTTTGTGGGAGAATAATTAAATAATATAGAAACATAAAATAATAAGAGTTGGAAGGGACCTTGGAGATCTTCTAGTCCAACCTCCTGCTTAGGCAGGAAACTCTACACCACTTCAGACAAATGGTTATCCAACATCTTCTTAAAAACTTCCAATATTGGAGCATTCACAACTTCTAGAGACAAGTTGTTCCACTGATTAATTGCTCTAACCATTAGGGATTTTTTTCCCATTTGTTTGAGGTTTCTTCTCTACTTGGTTAGTGTCCATCCATTGTTTCTTGGTGCTTTGGAAAATAGTTTGACCCCACCATCTTTGTAGGAGCCCCTCAAAATATTGGAACACTGTTATCATGTCCCTCCTAGTCCTTATTTTCATTAGACTAGATATTCCAATTCCAGCGACTGTTCTTTATTCCAGCTACTGCATCTGTTCAGAGATGAAATGCTTTAAAAAGAGGAAAAAACACAATTCAAGACAAAGCAGCTTTTAAAAGTTCCCAACATGGCAACAGCTACAATTGGATAAAATACATTAAAATCTTATTTGCATGTGGAATATTATAAATCATTCTTTGCCACTCTGACATCCTCCCAATTTGCTGGAATATTGACTGAAACTTTTACAGAAGATTTTTGGCTAGAAATTATGCAAATTAAATATATCTGGAAAGCTTTAATAGGTGGAAGATAAGTTATATGGCAGCAAACTTAACTCTGAATGGCATTGCACAGCATTAGTTGAAGATAGTATCCTATTCAAACATTGACCTCAAGCAGGAAGCATGATTAATTCCTATTCAATAATTGGATGAGGGGCCATCAGGAGATCCAAGATTGAAAAGTTAAGTGAAAAGATTATAGCAAAGAGACTGACATGGAATTAGTTCAACTCAAAGTAATCTAACCCTGTATACATTTACTTGTAAATAATCTAGATACAATTTATAAGGACTTCTGATTACATCTGATTATATGTTGAAAATGTCACATTTGTTTAAAAATTCTTTATTCAGGATTCAGAAGATAAATTCCTTTGTATTCTATATAAAGCATTATTGTAAGCATTCTCGTTTAAATAATAGTAAACATGAATTAGATTTCCTGCTAAACTTTTTGCATCAGATGACATCCTGTGCTTAAATATTGAACTTTCTCAGAATATTATATTTCATAATTCTTCAGAATCGTTTTATATTTTGGAATGTTGTTTGAGAATTGAACAATTTGGCTGCTAGTTATTTTGCAAAGAAGAAGCGGAATAATGTAATATTATATAAAGCAAGTGTATTATCATAAAATACCTTCCTTTGTTTTACATAAAAAATTCTTTTGAAGAGCACTTACAATATTTTTCTTTCAGTTAAATCCTGTTGGATACAATTTGTATCCAACATTAATGGGTAAAAATGTTTTACGGCCGTTTTCTACTGATTAACTACCCCAAAACAGTTCTTGCTTCAATTCTCTTCACTTTATTACATCAGTAATAAACCAAAACAATGTAGATGCGTATGGATATTTTCTTCTCTCTTTCTGTGGGGGAATGTGGTGCTTGCATGCTTTTACTTGCTATTTTAAACAAACCACAATACCAAGCCAAAACCTGAAGAAATGTCTGCTTTAAAATCATGGTAGAGATAAATCTACCAGGGCTTCAGTTATAATTTGTTAGTCAATTTGTTCTAGTGGTTAAGGCACTAGGCTAGAAAACAGGAGAACATGAGTTCAAGTCTTAGCCATGAAAGCTTTGGATTAGTCTCTTTCAGCAAGCCCCCTCACAGGGTTGTTGCTACGGGGGAAAATAGGAGGAGGAAGGGATATGTTCGTTTAGAGTTATTTGAAAAATAAGAAAGACAAGACACAAATAAATAACTAAAGTCTAAACCAGAGTTCTGAAAACTGTACTTTTCTTCATATGGTGCATTGGACATTTGATAAGTTTAAAATCAGAAGCAAAATATAAACTTCTCTTGCTAAACTGAAAAGTAGAATAAGGATCGGTAAACTATGATGCAAATAAAAATGATTTATAGTGAAGGAACTAGCTTCATAGGTATGAGAAGAGTTCTGAGACACTAAATTGCTATTCTTATTAATAAAGAAATAACGCTATGGTCTTTGCTTCAAAAGTATTCATCCTTGTTTGTCAAGAAACAACCAAACCAGAATTCCAAAATCTTATGAAATATACAGTATAACTAGATAGTATAACCAGATACCTCAAAAGAATCAGTTCTGTAACAGCTAAGCAACATGAAACATTTGAAAATACATGCAGGGTCTTACATCCTTATATATTCAGTGATCTTTTAGATGCTGAATTACATCTGATACTATTTTTCCCTGACAAGATAGGTACAATATGGACCACGTAAGTCCAGGACAAGCTGTACTTGCTGAAATTAATATGGTTAAAGCAAAACATCCCTCTCCTGCATGCAAACAGTATATTTCTTCATTGTTAAGACAAAAGAGATTAGAAGAAATTGAATCGAGAAGGAAGTAAAACTAGCAAATTCTTTTATTCTTATATGTCAATGATCTTAGCAGGAAGTTGGCAGAGAGCAGACAACTTTAGCAAAGCTATTTCTATCCAGATAAGGCCGAAAGCTGTAAGCAGAGACCAGTTAATGCATTCCCTATTGGCAACCAATTAAGATGGTTTGGAAAAACAATAAATGCATATCCAAGTCAATGATATTTTAAGCCATTGGTTCTCAACAGGAGAATTAAACCACGTGACTATCATAATTATGCATATGAAGAAGATTGAACATTGTGCCACATATTTTTCTTTCTTTCTCTGGTTTCCAAAATGATGGAGCAGCTTATATGAACCACATAGGTCTAATGAAAAAGAAAATGTGGAGTTAAAAAAGGCCAACAGCCTGGAAAGACCAACAGTCTTTTTAACCTTGGTAGAGTAAGTCGGCTTTTGCACACTTAAATTCAGGCCAGGTGTAACTTCCCCGTTAAAAAAGGATAAACAGCTGGCAGGATTTATGGAGATTCTCAGTCATCCAGGTCACGGTTGTCCCAAAGTTGTTTTTTTTCAAAAGGCAACTGGACTTTGTTTTCCCTTGAAGATGTTTTGCTTCTCATCCAAGAAGCTTCTTCAGTTCTTCTTCAGAACTGGCACAGAGTTAACAAAAACCCTGGAGTCTTCAGATCTTCAAAACGCTCAACAGGTTTTTCCCGCATTTATATTTAATAAAGAAAAATCCTGACGTGTTCATTAAAAAGGTCCTGCTGGTGTTACCGCCCTATTTTCAAACAGGCCAACATACTCATAAATAAGTTACGGTCATTTAATAGCACCATTGAATGTAATCCTGAGTGAGCATTTGACTGGTTAATTAAACAAATTCTGTCTAGTAAATAATGTATAAAACCTGGTCCTTTTTACTGAACCTCAACTCGGGTGAATTCTTTCCTGAAAAAAATAGGACAATACCAGCCCTCCTTTTCTCTGTCTCTCTCTGTCTGTCTCTCTCTTTCTTGTCCTCCATCTACCAATCCACACGGGATCCTCGCGAAGGAAGTGGGTGGTGGATTGCAGTCCCAGCAAACTCAGCTGGCTGCAAGGCATCTCGAGGGCAGATTTGATGGTACCTTCCCGAGTTTCTTAATTTTGCATCTAATATTTCGATACCCCCTATTTCTCGTACCGCAGAGCACCACTTAGCCCTGTAGGAAAACAGTGCTTCTCCTGTGGCCAAGCTGCAGACAGGAGAGGCTGGGGGCTGATTCAGCTCAAGGTGGCCAATTATGTTGACCTTTGTGATATAGCCAGCTCAGCCAGAATCCTCATCTTGAGTTTCCCACCTATTTATGTCTCCCTCTTAGCCGCACAATGCTCTGCTGTCATGTCAGTTTGCAGCCTCATATTTTTTACTACTCAGCAATGCACAAATTGAGATTGTGATTAGCATCTTTAATTTTTTTTTTTTTAAGGCTTGTTAGAATTAGACATCTGAAGCCTAAAATAGTCTACCTGCTGTTCTGTAAAGAGTATTATTTTAGTACCCTGGGGGACATTCAAAGTTGTAACTTGCTGGTGTCAGGGTTGATTTAAATTCACGTACATGGGAGGGGTGGGTGGGTGGGAAAGAAAGAAGCCATAAATATGCAAAAATACATGTACACGAGCTGGTCGAACTGTATTTTTCCACGAGCCTCCCGAAACTGGTTTGTTTCCCTTTTTTAAAGGATCATTTTGCGCGCGCCCACAGTCTGAAATTTATCAAAATTATATCAGGCAATGGCTGTATTTGGTTCACTGGAAGATATTGACCCTTTTTCTTGATCAAAAGGATTCAGCTGATTACTGTCTAATCACAGAAGAAAACTGCCTCTTATGATTACAGTTTCAGACTGAATTACTTGTTTAATAGCTGTGCACAGACTGAACCTGGTACAGCTGATTCTTATCCCTTCAGAGCCATTGTTCTTATCTAGGTTGATGTTGAGCAAGGAGGTAGAAGCTGTTAAGTTCTAGGTTTTGTTGATACTTCTTTGCAAGGTTCACAATATTTATTTTCCTACATCTCCTTTTGAAGATGTAGGGGGTTTTGAAAGAACAATAAAATATAAAATACAATTTTAAAAATAGCTACTTAGATTTTCTAAAGTTGGAAGGGAACACGGATGTCTTCTGATCCACTCGCCTGCCCTGGACAGGAATTCTCAAATCATCTCAGGGAAATGGCAGTCTTCATTTAGAGACAACTTTTTATTGCTTACTGACTTGAAAATAACATTTTTTCCAACTACTATGTTCTTCCAACCAGTAACTGTGAAATCAGTAAGAGAAAAACATTGATGAATCCCTAAAACTGACATCAAAACCTTTGGATTCTCATTAAAGTAGCACCGCTTACAACCTCTCTATACTTTCTTTCTTTCTTTCTTTCTTTCTTTCTTTCTTTCTTTCTTTCTTTCTTTCCTTCCTTCCTTCCTTCCTTCCTTCCTTCCTTCCTTCCTTCCTTCCTCCCTCCCTCCCTCTCTCTCTCTCTCTCTCTCTCTCTAAGTCTCAACATCTTTTTTTTGTAATGTGGTAACCAAAACTGGATGCACTATTCCAGGTGTAATCTTACTAAGGTTCAGGGATGGGCTGCTGGGGGTTCGCAGGGGTTAGGGAGAACCTCTAGCTAAGATTCTGTGCAGTTTGGAGAACCCCCAAATCCCACTCCTGGCTGGCTCCGCCCACCCAACCCTGCCCCTCCCAGGAGTCCCCACGTGGCCCGTTTTGCATGCAGGTAAGCGCAGGGCGTGCATGGAGACTCAGGGAGGGCAAAAAACAGGCCTACCAGAAGTTCAGGAAGGCCAGAAATAGGCCTGTTTCTGGCCTCCAGAGGGCCTCCGGAGCCTGGGGAGGCCATTTTTGCCATTCCGGAGGCTCGAGGAAAGCCTCTGGAGCCAGGGGAGGGCAAAAACCTGCCATAGTGCAGGAGGCTGACTAGGCCGTGCCCACCATGGGCAGAGAACCCCTTGCTAAAATTTTTGAAGCCCATTCCTGCTAAGGTTTTATAAAGCTAATACTTCAGGTAATTTGATTCTAGGCCTCTGTTTACACAACCAAGGATTGTCTTAGCTTTTGTTGGCTGCTGGCTCATATATAAGTGATCGTCCATGGGGACTCCAAGGTCCCTCTCACAGTTACTCTTTTTGATCCAGGTTTCGCCTAATCTGTACTTGTACTTCGACAGATACCTTCACAGTATCTTAACAGATACCTTCATCTTACGGACCATGGGAACTCCAAATTACTGTGGCCAGAAGAAAAATCTACTCTTATAAGCATTCTCTCTTCAAGCAAGTAATTATCCTGTGTGTGCAAGACAAATTACCATTTTTTTTCCTCTGGGAAAATTAACTCTATTACACTTGCATGGCCAAGGCTATGGTTGGAACATATATGATGACTTACTTAATTGTGTTCCTTCAAGAACAGATATGATGATCTGCCTTTGAGGGGGAAAATCTCTTTCGCTTCCAAACAGTCGGATGACCAAAACCAAGAAGAACGGTATTCAGTCATTGAACAAAGATCTTCAACGCCAAGTAAGAAACAAGAAAAGATTTCTCAGTGAAGATGTCAGTCAGTGGAGAAAAATCACAAGAAAAGGAAACGGAGAGATGCAGATATTACAGGAAAAGCTAAGGTAGGATTACTCTATCATGGATAGAGGCAAAGTTTAGTTTAAAGGAAAATGGAACACTTTTACAAACAGGTGTTCTAAAGTGACAAGAACATTTGTAGAGAGGAAGTGTCAAAGCCAGCTTCTCTAAACAAATAGTATATATCAAGCACAGATGAATTCACACTGAACTTTTTTAAACTATTGAAGAAGACACAAAACTGTTAAAGGTACAAAGAGATTAATCTATTGAGGAAAGCAATTGTTGTGACCCAAGACCAAGTCGGTAGTAATAAACTTAGTCCGTGGAAAAATAAACTTTATTCAAACAGCTGGGAATTACTTCATTCCCAGAGTCGTTCAACTCAAAGTAAAACAAATGCCTCCCAAACACAAATTCTTCAATTATCTCACAAACCTTAGTCTAATTAGGCAAACTGCCAAAGGTCCTTCCTAGCAAATGTCCAGAAGCCACAAAAACAAAGACATACACGAAGCAGAGGATGCAGCTACAATGTTGTTTTCCGGCAAAGCTGAAACACTAGTGCTGGTCTGTTTTAAGCCTTATGGGAGGGGCCAATCATCTCTTGGCCCTACTTCTGAGTTGTCCTCTCTGCTTGAGCTGCTCTTGCCTTCTGGCAGCTCTTCTCATGCGTGCATTAGAAACAGGCTCCTCCTGTTCCTCTGCCTCACTACTATCAGTCTCTGCAGGTTCTGGAGTCCGCACCTCACTTCCCGATGGCCCTGGCCTCACCTCAGCCTCATCGCTGTCTGACTCCATTGCCAGCTCCATAGGCTGCTGATGGACCACAACAACAATAACAAACTTTTATCGTGAAGAATAAAGACATTTTTATGACATTACAAGAGTTCTGGATTTACTGGACCTCAACCCAGCAGACCAAATTATGCTGCACCTTTGATGGAATAATTTCCTGATTCATATGTGGCAGATACAGTATGTCATTTTTATTCATTTACATCATTTGCATGACATACATGCCATCAAACTACTGTGGGTATTTGTTCTTCAACTTACCAAGTTCCATTAGTAACAGACACCCCCCTCTTCCCCATTAATCTTTTAAAACTAGGTTTTAAAAATGCAACAGTTTTTTTTTTCCTCCTGGAAATAACGTACATCTATGATAGATGGAGAAGGACTGATAGAAGAACAAATACACTTCAAATTATGAATTTGGAGACAGTTACTATGGCTATTTCCTCATTAGTAATTTATAAGGTTCCATAACATTCTCCAGTCATTGCTATGGCTGTATAATCATACATGCTTTATATTACCATAGTGATGGCTAGGTGACACTAGAAATCGCTAAGAATTACTAAATGATTAAATGGCCTAAGAATACCACAGACTGTAAGTGGAATCAGTGAGTAGATATTGGCAAAATAAATACAGAATTTGTTGTTGTTGCTGTTGTTAGTTGCGAAGTCGTGTCCGACCCATTGCAACCCAATGGACAAATTTCCTCCAGGCCTTCCTGTCCTGCGTCATCCTCTGGAGTCCATTTAAGGTTACACCTATTACTTCAGTGACTTCATCTAACCACTTCATTCTCTGCCGTCCTTTTCTTTTGTCCTCAGTCTTCCCCACCATTAGGTTCTTCCCCAGTGAGTCCAGTGGAGTCTAATCCAGTAAATACAGATTACTCCCTTGAAATGAAACTGAGATATTCAGAGCGCGCAATATGGGCAGGTGATGGATTAGAGCAGAGGTGTCAAACTCAAGGCCCGGGGGCCAGATCCGGCCCATGGGGTGCTTAGATCTGGCCCGTGGGGCCACCCTGGAAACAGTAAAGGACTAGCCTGCGCTTGGGAGTGCGGCCGTCCCGAGCTCCGTTTTCACTGGCAGAGGGTTGCAGGAGGCCGTTGCAACCGAAAATGGAGCTCGGAAACCTGTTTTTGCTGGCAGAGCACCCCAGCCGCCACAGGCACCCCTGACATGATGATGTTGAGCCGGCCATCATGCCTACCCTGGCGCCCCCAAGGTCAAACACAACCCTGATGGGGCCCTCAATGAAATTGAGTTTGACACCCCTGGATTAGAGGAAATTATGATGCTTAACAAAGTTCAGAGAAAGAGAGAAGGAGGAGAGATGGGATGAAATAGAGGGACAGATCCAAGGAAATCACAGGAACATCCTTGGAAGTGGTCTAGATTATGACTGTGGACAAGTCAATATGGCAGACCTCTGTGGAGCTTCTCAATCATGGAGGTCATGCTTGTCCCAAAGGTGCTTTTCAAAAGGCAACTGGACTTTGTTTTTTTCTTTGAAAATGTTTCGCTTCTCATCCAAGAAGCTTTTTCAGAAGGAGCCTTGGGGCAAAATGGCAGACATTTCTCCATATTCATGCATTCACCAGAAATTACCTCCAACTTCATGGCATAAAATTGAAATTTGCTAGTAATTTTAATGGGGTTTTTATGGTTTTAATATGTATTTTAATTAATGGGCCAAATTGAATAGGTTTTTTAAATTGATTTTAATTGTATATTGTACGTTTTCATTGTTTTTTACCTGGCTGTAAACCGCCCTGAGTCCTTCGGAAGAAGGGTGGTATAGAAATTAAATTAAATTATTCTATTCTATTTATTCTATTCTATGGTACCTAACAAACTAATTGCTTAGCAGGAAATTAGGTTTGATGGCTTAGGTAGCCACACCTAACTCTACACCTTGTCTTAATATAGCAGGCACAATTGAAGTAATCTTTTTATACTCAGTCAACATCCCTAATTTAACTGTCATGTCTGTCATGTTTGATCTAACTAAGTTTCATCGAGGTTTGTTGGGGCTATTCTGAAGAAAATATTTATTCCCAAGGCTATCTTCTTTGTAAGCAAGGTCTTCAGTACCCATTTGCTATCTAATGCTCACTACAATTGGGGGGTGGGCACAGGTGGGCTTCACATAATTTAACAACCGATTTGCCTAGTGCAGGACTGAAAATATGAGTGTGCCTTCTGCACTTGTGTGCAGCTTCAAACACACGGCGATTTCATGCGTGCGGCTTCCGGCGCACCTTCTCGGGCAGCCGCGGTGAGGAAAGTGGGCGAAGTGCAGAAATCAACTGGGCTGTGTGGCGGGGCGAGCGAGCCAGAGAGTGAGATATATAGTACGGGATAGCACCGGGGCGGGTGGGTGGAACTACCGGTATGGGCAAACCGGTCCGAATCGGCAACAGTCCACCTTTGGGTGTGGGGGTGAATTAGTAATTCTTGATCAGAGTTCAGGGCTAAGGATCCTAGGTTATGGAGAACATTTTTAGACCTAAACTAGGGTGTTCCTCGGATGAGGTCATAACAGATTTTTCTTTTGATAGAGCAGTGTTCTCTCCACTTACCAATTCCCTACCAGCCTGCCACATCACAAATAATCCTAATCCTTGCTACTGTTCTGTTTATGTGATATAGTTGTGGCAGCTGCCTAAAGTCACCTATGGGAGATGCTCAGTTAGATTAATTGAATAAATAGATAAATAAATAAGTCAATAAAGGAAGATTAAAGACTAAAGATTACTTGTTTTTCATTTACTGATGTTATTAAGTTCATCCTGATATAAAATAGCAATAGCACTTACACTTATATAGTGCTTTACAGCCCTCTCTAAGCAGTTTACAGAGTCAGCATATTGTCCCCAACAATCTGGGTCCGCCTCATTTTACTGACCTCAGAAGGATGGAAGGCTGAATCAACCTTGAGCTGGTGAGAATCGAACTCCTGGCAGTGGGCAGAGTTAACCTGCAATACTGCATTCTAACCACCACAGGTCATTACATACGAATACAAAAGAAAATGCAAACAGTGGAAAAGAGGGAGAGGAAAAAGGGACGAGAAAGAAGTTCAAGATGAAGGGGGAAAACAGAAATAAAAAGAGCGACTCCTGACTCTGTTTTGCACAGTACAAGAAGTTAGTAATATTACAGCCTCAACTTTTTTACTTTTACATACTACGGATAACCCTCTACTTACGACCACAATTGAGCCTGAATTTTCTCTGGCTAAGCGAGACACTTGTTAAGTGAGGTGTGCCTCATTGCATGACCCTTCTTGCCACAGCTCTTAAGTGAATCACTGCAGTTGTTAAATTAGTAACACAGTTGTTACTTCCCCTATTGACTTCGCTTGTCAGAAGGCCGCAAAAGGCGATCGCATGACCCCAGGACACTGCAACCGTCATAAATATGAGTCAATTGCCAAGTGTCTGAATTTTCATCACGTGACCACGGGGCTGCTGCAATGGTCATAACTATGAAAAAGTATCATAAGTCTTTTTTTTTTTTCAGTGCCGTTGTAACTGTTCTAAGTTGAGGAAATACCTGTACTATGCACTAGCCATTTCTATACCAACAAATTTTCTAAGCAGCAAAACCCAAAATCAACATTTTTTTTCTTTTCTTTCTTTTCCTTTTCTTTAATTTCAAATGTTAGTTTATTCATTTCTGCACATTCTAAATTTTTTGATATTATCTTTTCTTCTGTGGCGACCTCCTCGCCCTTCCAATGTTGTGCGAACGTGATAAGTATCCGTTCTTTTTACTGTATGTGTCTGGTATAATGCCCAGCAGAAATATTTCCGGTTTTAAATCTATATGTTCCTTTATCATTTTTTCTAGCCAGGTGTGTATTTTAGTCCAGCATTTTTTTAAAAATTTTTTGCTTTCGAACATGTCCACTACATGTGGTAATATGAGCTTGGGGTTTGGTTGCACTTCCAACACTTGGCAGACATCTATATGCAACACTGTTCAACATCTATATGAAGCCGCTGGGTGAGGTCATCAGTGGTTTCGGGGTGAGTTACCATCTGTACGCTGATGATACTCAGCTGTACTTTTCCACCCCGGACCATTCCAACGAAGCTGTCGAAGTGCTGTCCCGGTGCTTGGAAGCCGTACGGGTCTGGATGGGGAGAAACAGACTCAAGCTCAATCCCTCCAAGACGGAGTGGCTGTGGATGCCAGCACCCCTGTACAGTCAGCTGCAACCGCGGCTGACTGTTGGGGGCGAGTTATTGGCCCCAAGGGAGGGGGTACGCAACTTGGGCGTCCTCCTGGATGGACGGCTGTCTTTTGATGAACACCTGGCGGCCGTCTCCAGGAGGGCCTTTTACCAAGTATGCTTGGTTCACCAGTTGCATCCCTTCCTTGACCGGGATGCCTTATGCACGGTCACTCACGCTCTGGTCACTTCTCGTTTGGATTATTGCAATGCTCTCTACATGGGGCTGCCCTTGAAGTGCACCCGGAGGCTGCAGCTAGTCCAGAATGCAGCTGCACGAGTAGTAACGGGAGCCACTCGTTGCTCCCACGTAACACCACTGCTATGCAGTCTGCACTGGCTTCCTGTGGTCTTTCGGGTGCGCTTTAAGATTTTGGTTACCACCTTTAAAGCGCTCCATGGCTTAGGACCCGGGTACTTACGGGACCGCCTGCTGTTACCTTATGCCTCCCACCGACCCATACGCTCACACAGAGAGGGTCTTCTCAGGGTGCCGTCCGCCAAACAATGTTGGCTGGCGGCCCCCAGGGGCAGGGCCTTCTCGGTGGGAGCTCCTACGCTCTGGAACTAACTTCCCCCTGGCCTATGCCAAGTGCCTGACCTTCGGACCTTTCGCCGTGAGCTAAAAACACACTTATTTATTCAAGCGGGACTGGCTTAATAGTTTTATTAAATTTTAATTGGGGTTTTATTATTTTAGGGTTTTAAATTTTTAATTTTTAATATCGGCCACTTTGTAATATGCTTTGTTTTAAATTTTTTGTTTTAATTATATATATATTGGGTTTTTATCTTTTGGCTGTACACTCCCGAAGGACGGTATAAAAATCTAATAAATAAATAAAATAAATAAATAAAATATTCTTAAATATTCTAGCTAATCTTGCTGGAGGGCGGTGGGGGGAAGTGCCATCTACAAAACGTTTTGTATAACTTTTCTTTATATACAGTGGACTTTGTCAATTTATAGTTTCTGTCCCACAACCTTTGCCACAATTCTATAGAACACACAAAATTTTTAGCCCATGCTAACATGGTTTCTTTTACTTCCCCCTCTTCCATTCTACTAGTCAATAAATAATTATAGAATTTTTAAAATCAGTTCCTCTTCTGGTTCTATTAAGATTTGATCCATGTTTTATTTTGTTTTCCGTCTCATGCAAAAAGTCCAGAAGTGGTTTCCGAGTCGTTTGATGGGTTGAACGAAGTAGTCAATTTAGCCATTGCTGCTAGTTCCATCGGGTTTTTCCCAGCCATTCATCCATTGTGAGAATTGAAGTTATCTTTCCAATTTTGTGGTAAAGCATTCTTGCTGCTGTCAACATACAGCAAAGTTCCTTCCCACCCACCCCCAAGTTCTTTATGCATGAAGCCTAAAAGAAAAATCTCTGGTATTATTTTTATATTTGCTTTAAGTATCTTCTGCATTAAAAATTACTTGCTTGCAACTGTGCTTCTTTGAGGTAATTATCGGTTTATTCATCCAGTCAACCAACTCAGCTTCTCACTGCACCAACATACTCTGTGTTTCTTCTTCTTTTGTTAATTGAAGAAATGATTCGGTCATCTTATATACAGAGAATATTCTTTCTGCTGGAAAAAAGCACCTATATCTAAGCCCATTAATTTGCCTCATTGAAATAGCTCCAAAATTGAAAGCAGTATCAACAAATCGGTAGACCCAGGTGTTTGAGTGCCTCCTAGACCTCATGAGTTCAGGATTCTTCTTTATTTCAGATCCAAAAGCAGAATGAATTAGCGGTGTAAGCATTGGCTCCCAAGGCCGATCAAGATTCAAGAGACTGTTAGGTAAATAGCCTGCTACAGGCTTCCTTTTTATCAGCCAAGAAACCCACGTCCTTGCTGATCTAATAGAACATAGTCAGAAAGAAAACCAGAACATTTCTTCTTCAATGTGCAGGGAGATACATTTCTCATAAGTGGAAGGTTATTCATTTGCTGGAATTCTAGTAATCCCGATCTCTCTAAACAGACAATTCTGATTCTAAAGAGCGCCCGATTCAACCAACGCAAAGTTTCTGAGCTTTCCTGCTGGGATTTTTTCTCTCCTCGTTCCTAGAAATATAGAATGGAATGCTCTTCAGTGCTGGGAATGTGGGAAATAAATTATTCAGGGACACCAAGAATAAAGAAAGTGTAAAATGAGAATAGAATGGGATGGGATGCAGAGATTGTATTCAGCGAGTTCGAACCGGTTCTCCCGAACCGGTAGTGGAAATTGTGGATGGGCCTGCCCCAGCTCCAAGTCGTGCTATTTAGGCACGTTTTTGAGGCCCTGCACATGTGCAGAAGGTGCGCACAGCAGCAAAGTGCATGCGCAGAAGGCACACCTGGCAGCAAAGCCTGTGCACGGAAGACCAGATGCATGCTTGGATAGGCACACGGTCACATTTGCGAACCGGTAGGGAAAGTAAATGAATACCACCCCTGGATGGGATGGGATGGGAGAGGACAGGAGAGAATATTTAATTTGGCTAAGTGTGCTTAGAAACACAAGGAATTTGTCTCCTTGCGTGTCTAAACACAGTTGGCCAAATTTATCGCTCAATCCAGACTCTATCTGGCCTGATGTAGAATGAATAAGTGCCCTAGCAGCTTGACTAGCTTGAAAAAGGCCTGAAGGTTATACCTAAGGAACAAGAAAGAAATGTTAATAAAAATAGGAACACTGAACAACCCATTAAGGTCCTTGATACCCATAACAGCAGACGTGCAAGAAATAAGTTCTTTAAGACCAGAATAGTCAATTGGGCCTCTGGTGGCTCAGACTGCTAAGACAGTCTGTTATTAACACAGCTGCTTGCAATTAGTGCAGGTTCAAGTCCCACCAGGCCCAAGGTTGACTCAGCCTTCCATCCTTTATAAGGTAGGTAAAATGAGGACCCAGATTGTTGGGGGCAATAAAAGTTGACTTTGTATATAATATACAAATGGATGAAGACTATTGCTTAACACATTGTAAGCCGCCCTGAGTCTTCGGAGAAGGGCAGGATATAAATGCAAATTTTTTTTAAAAAAGTGTTTTTAGCCTATCAGTCATAGCTGACATTTGTGGCTGAGTGAGAATTTTATGTCTCAAAGGAAAAACAAAGTCTAGTTGCCTTTTGAAAAAGTGCTTTTTCAAAAGGCAACTAGACTTTGTTTTTCCTTTGAAGACCTTTCGCTTCTCATCCAAGAAGCTTCTTCAGGTCTGACTGAATGGTGGGTGAGAGAAGGATTTATATTTCTTGCAGTCATTTTGGTTGGTAGCACTTTTTCTGAGACTCGTTGAGGGCACAGATAAACCTTCAAGTGGCCTCAACGACTCTAATGACCAGATACAGATATAGATTTTTGACAGAGCTGGAAGGGATCTTGTAGGTCATCTAGTCCAACCCATCCACACACACACACACACACACACACACACACACACACACACACACACAGGAGACCTTACACCATTTTTGACAGAAATCCTTCCATCATCCATCATTCAGTCAGTACTGAAGAAGCTTTTTGGATGAGAAGTGAAATGTCTTCAAGTTAAACCAAAGTCCAGTTACCTTTTGAAAAAGCACCTTTGGGATAACCATGACCAGGATGACTGAGAAACTCCAAAGACAGTGAGAATTTTATGCATACCGTGTTTCCCCAAGAGTAAGACCAGGTCTTATATTAATGTTTTCTCCAAAAGACACCTTAGGGCTTATTTTCTGGTTAGGTCTTATTTTGGGGGAACTACGGTACTAAATTGCACCCCATCTGGCTGACAATCTTAATTGGGGCTTATTTTGGGGGTAGGGCTTATATTATGAGCACCCTGAAAAATCATGCTAGGACTTATTTTCCGGTTGGTTCTTATTTTCAGGGAAACAGGGTAGGATATTTTGCAGAATCAGTGGTGCCATATCACATACATAGGTAAGGCCAAGACTGCTACTCAGTCCGGTTCAGACCGGATCACGCAATCCGGTACCGATGGGGGGCAGGTAGTTCAGAGAACTGGTAGCAAAAATCCCTGCCCGCCTCCACCACCCACGCCTCACTGTTCCTCTTCTCTGTCCCTGAAGTTCTTGGTGGTGATATAGCTGCAAACGGCCTTAAATGACTGCCGTGGCACTTCAAAGGGCTGCACTACAGCTGATCAGCGCTGTAGGCGGCTGGTAGACCGATGCCTCTATTTTTAAAGAAGGTAGACCGGTGCCTCTCAATAAAAGGCATTTGGTAGACCAGGGCCTCTATTTTTAAAGAAGGTAGACCGGTGCCTGCAAAAAAAAATGCACTTGGTAGACCGGGGCCTCTATTTTTAAAGACGATAGACTGGTGCCTCTCAATAAAAGGCAATTGGTAGACCGGGGCTTCTATTTTTAAAGAAGGTAGACTGGTGCCTGCCAAGTTTTGTATAGTTTATTGTTTTTATTATTTGTTATTATTGGCCATGCCCATTCAGTCACCTGACCACCAAGCCACACCCACCAATTAAGCCACACCCACAGAACCGGTAGGGAAAATTTTTAGATTTCACCCCTGCTCCTACTACTACTACTTCTTTTTTTAAGTTTTGAGGAAAAATCTAGATTAGTCTTTGGGTTTTTCTGAGTAAAATTAAACTTGTTAAAAGCTGGCCGTACAGTTTGCTTGTTGTCCTATCTCAAAACGAAGAAACGGTATACTTCTGCATTTTTTAAAAAAACAACAAAAAAAACCAAGCCCAGATTGTAAACTCTTGGGTTTGTAAACTCTTACTCTGAGGGCCAGATTCAAATATCCTCATAGCAGGGCCATAAACCTTGTCAACTAATCCTCAGAACTCAAGGTTATGAAAATCAGGCTAGGATTAGGAGAATCTAGACGGAACACCCTTTTCCTAAGAGCATTTGCTCTTCTCTTTGGCAAAAAGCATGCAAAATTTTACTTCTTGAGAAGCAGGGAGAAGAGAAGGGAGCAAACACAGAGGAATTTGTTCCTGAATAGGAGTCAAGTAAATCTTTGTCCTTCCCCTTTGTCCTTCACAGAACCCTGGGAAGCACAATGAGCTATCCTATGCAAAATTAAATCTTCTCAGAGCATGGACTAGCAATGACTATTCGGTTCCTCGGGGAAATTATGTCGCTCCTTAATACTGCCTTTATAGAGGTTCCCACCTGTTGTACTTATATATTTTGTTGGTATTACATTCGTTCTAGAGATCTGTGAGGCTAACTGTTGAGAAGTGATGTTTCTTTGGAGGGGTTGAGGCATTAGCCTTATCTTCTAAGTTCCAGTTATTAACTTTTTTTTTTTGCTGAGCAAAAGAATTGGCTAATAAGGAATAAGTACCTAGCACATCAAGGGGAAAGGAAAGAATAGATCTCTGTCTATGGCTTTGCTCTCTGATTCATCTTGAAATGTTATTTCGGCTTGGAACTATTGCAGTGAATCGTCAGGAAAGGGGCCAATTATAGCATTTTATTCATTATTTATTTGTATATTGAATTTAGAAACTGTCAATCTCCCTCAAAGAGTGACTCTAGGCCAGGGGTGTCAAACTTGATTTTATTGAGGGCCACATCAGAGATGTGTTTGAGCTCAGGGGGGAGCGGGGGCTTGGGGGGCGTGGCCAGGGGGCGTGGCCAGCTCAACATCACTCATGTCAGAGGCGCCTGTGGTGGCCCGAGCACTTTGCTAGCAAAAATGGAGCTCGGGAGGGCCCGCATGTGGCCAAACTCCATTTGCACTGACAGAGGGCTGCAGGAGGCCATTGCAGCTGAAAACAGAGCTCGGGAGGAGCACGTGTGGCCCTTCCGAGCTCCGTTTTCGCTGGCAGAAGCACCACGGGCCGGTCCTTCATGATTTCTGGGGCAACCCTGCAGGCCAGATCTAAGCACCCCGCAGGCTGGATCTGTCCCATGGGCCTTGAGTTTGACACCCCTGCTCTAGGCAATGTGCAAGTAAAATTTTATTTACAGGCAGTCCTTGATTTACAGCCTTTAATTTAATGTCCATTCAAAGTTACAATGGCACTGAAAAGAGTGAATTACCATCATTTTTCACCCTTATGATCAGGGGTAGTCAACCTTTTTATATCTACCGCCCACTTTTGTATCTCTATTAGTAGTAAAATTTTCTAACCGCCCACCGGTTCCACAATAATGCATCGTGTATCGTCGTCTGTGCATGCCTCTCACGCATCATGGATTGGGTTGGGGGTGGCGCTGACTACCAGCTCAATGGGTACAATGGGATGAATTACATCCGTGCGGGCACTATTACAGCTGGGTGGTGTGAGGGGAGATACGCGAGCTATTCTGGGACGAGGCTCTTTTGTTTGCGGTCACACTATAGCGCCATTTAGTTTCACTTAAGTAACATGAACTAAATTTATCCGCGGGTGATATAAATAGTATATTTTCAGAAATTTAAATTGTCACAGGGAATTTTATGAAAACCTAATGAAAATGTTTTTAAATAATGCTATGAAAAGTTTTTAAAAGTCAATTAAATTTAAAAAAAAGGAAAGTGCTTCAGTATCGGACAAAACCCCTACCACCCACCATGAAAGCTGGAATGCCCACTAGTGGCGCGGTAGGGACCAGGTTGACTTATGATCATTGAAACATCCCTATGGTCAGCTGATCAAAATTCAGATGATTGACAACTGACTCACATATATGACAGTTGCAATAGCCCAGGATCATGAAGTGATCCTCTTTTGCGACCGTCTGATGAGCAAAGCCAATGGGGAAGCCAGATTCTCTTTGCAACCTGTGTTACTAACTGAACAACTGCAGGGATTCACTTAACAACTGTGGCAAGAAAGGTCACAAAGTGAAGCAACTTAGCAATTGTCTCGCTTAGCAACGGAAATGTTGGGCTCAGTTGGAGTCGTAAGTCGAGGACTACCTGTATTAAATTTATTTAATTAAATTTAATTCACTTTGCCGACTTCGATCTAACCTAAGCATAGTACATAAAATCATCTGCTACAATGTCCTACCAGTCAATGAACACTTCAGCTTCAACCAAAACAATACAATAGATACAAACTCATGGTAAACCGATCCAAACTAGACTGCAGAAAATACGACTTCAGTGACAGAGTGGTCAACGCCTGGAATGCACGACCTGACTCTGTGGTTTCTTCCCCAAATCCCCAAAACTTTAACCTTAGACTGTCTACTGTAGACTTCACCCCATTCCTAAGAGGTCTGTAAGGGGCATGCATAAGCGCACCAGCGTGCCTACCGTCTCTGTCCTAATGTTTTCTTTCATTCGTATCCTTTACATGTATTTATAATTACGTTTACACTTGTATCTGTCATAAAATACATGCTTGATGAAATAAATAAATAAAAAAAACACACACAAAAAAAAACTCCATGAAGAACTTCAAAGTGAGAGTTACCACTGAGAAGGCCTTTCTCCAGGACCAAGTCCTTTTAACCTCCCATAGGGGAGGGAACCTAGAAAAAGCCTCTCTTAATATTTAAACTAATTGGGCAGAATCATGATTGGCAAGCCATTCCTTCCTATCATCATCATCATCATCATCATCATCATCATCATCATCATCATCATTTTAGCCATTGTCGATCCACTGCAGGGTGAAGGCCTCTTCTGCATGTTTCCAACCAATATGGTCCTGAACTTTCGTTTGCCAATACTTGTTGATGTCGTTGATCCATCTTGCTTTAGGTCTCTTTTGTGGACGCTTTTTACCAAGTGGGATCCATTCTGCGACCGCCTTGGTCCACCTGCCATCCGTTCTTCTTGCTATGCAACCGGGCCCATTTCCATTTCAAATCTTTTATTCTCTTGGCGTATACTTTCGTTCGCTCTCTAATCCATGGGCAGGTCTTTCTATCTTGTCTTGTAATGCCGACATTCCTGTATTCTGCTTTTATACCATTGAGTGATATTGGTGAGATCTCTGAAATGGATCTCCCTATTTATCATGTTCAAATACTTCATTAGAACCTTATAGAAGCTTAAAATAGTGTTAGATCGGGTGATTGAGGAGGCAGGAGACAGGTCGTGTGTAACAACAGCTCTTTATTGTATGATGTGAACCCAGCAAATAAACCACAGGAGAAGCTCTCCTTATATACTGTTCTGGCTGAGGCACCAACCAATCAACAACGTGTATTTTCCCTCCAAAAGTCAAAAACATTACAAATAGAGAGTATATGTTAAAGTGCAAAACTGCACTAAGACCTGGGACACTCTGTGTAATTTGGTGCCATTGTTTTGGAATATCCATTTATTATTTGATGGGATGGATGCTGAAAGTAAGATGGCCCCATAAAACCCAGTATATTCATTTTATATGCACATGAAGAGATAAAATACCTATACACCCGTGATGGTGAACCTATGGCATGCGTGCCACAGGTGACACGCGGAGCCATATCTGTGGGCACGCGAGTGTTGTCCCAAATCAGCTCCAGCACGCATGCACACGCGGGCCAGCTGATTTTCAGACCTTCCGGGCCCACCAGAAGTTGGGAAACGGGGCGTTTCCGGCCTCCGGAGGACCTCTGGGGGTGGGGAAGGCTGTTTTCACCCTCCCCAAGCTCCTAGAAAGCCTAGGGAGCCTGGGGAGGGCAAAAAATGGGCCTACCTGGCCCACCGTGCCATCAAATGCCAAAAACGGGGGGGGGAGTGTGGGGGATCACATGTGCATGCTCTGGGGAGGCGGGGCGCATTGAATTATGGGTGTGGTCACGCACATGCGAGACCCCCACACACACTCCCCATGCTTTTGGCACGCGACGGCAAAAAGGTTAGCCATCACTGCTATACACATTTAAACAAATATTTTATAGTGAATATAAGGTAAAGGTAAAGGTTCCCCTCACACATAAGTGCTAGTCATTGTCGACTCTAGGGGGCGGTGCTCTTCTCTGTTTCAAAGCCAAAGAGCCAGTGCTGTCCGAAGATGTCTCCGTGGTCATATGGCTGGCATGACTTAACGCCAAAGGCGCTCGGAACGCTGTTACCTTCCCACCAAAGGTGGCCCCTATTTTTTCTACTTGCATTTTTACGTGTTTTCGAAACTGCTAGGTTGGCAGAAGCTGGGACAAGTAACGGGAGCTCACCCCATTACGCGGCAGCACGAGGGATTTGAACCGCTGAGCTGCCGACCTTTCAATCGACAAGCTCAACCTCCTAGCCCCTGAGCCACCGCGTCCCTTCTATAGTGAATATATATACTGTATATACATATGCATACATACATACATTACACACTCAGAGAGAGAGAGACACACATACACATGGCAATTGCATACATCCAATATTTTCTTTACGGGCCTGTATTGAATGCTGGACTACATTTCTGGTCATTTTCCCATATGTATAATGTATTTATAAGAATATTTTAAAACGTATGTTCGAGTGTGTTGGGCAGAAGGAGGAGGGTTCTGTAAAAAGGCAACTATTATCAAGGTGCTGAAATTAATTGGGCACTTTAATTGAGGTAGATTACTAGCTAATGCTTTCTTGAATACAGTAATTCTCCTATTAAATTATCTTTGAATAATTACCTGAAATTTCTCAGCTGCAGGGACTGATGGCTATTTAATTGTGCAGTGATGTTGCTAGATAATTACTTAACAAGGTGTCCTTTAATAGTTTAATTCCCCTTTCAGAGAAAGAAAAATAACTACGACTACTACTAATCCTCCTCCTCCTCCTCTTTCTATGTCATTAAAAGAGATTTTTTTTTTTTACTTTCCTTCATGGATGATGCATCAGTGGGAAACTATTTGTCATTCTGTTTTTCACCACCCCCACCCCCTGAATCCAATGGATTTTTAAATAATGGTTTTGTGGCTTTTTCATTAATTGCATATCGTCCATGTAAATTTTCCTAATCTACTGAATCACCTATCCTAATATTAGGCGGGATCATATTTTTTAATATGATCCCGCCTAATATTTAATTTATGAATAGATGTGCATAGGAATATGTTCATTGTATGGGAAGCGAAATAAGAAGCAGAAATCTCTCACACAAATGAAGGCAAATATACGTGTCTCCGAATAATCCCAAAGGTGCTTTTTTGGGAGGCGACTGGACTTTTCTTTTGAAGATGTTTCGCTTCTCATCCAAGGAGCTTCTTCAGCTCTGACAGGAGAGTGGGGAATGGAAGGATTTATATAAATATATAATAAATAAATGTATATATCAAAGGATTTTCAAAAGAAAAAACAAAGTCAGTTTCCTCCTGATAAAACACCGGTCTGGGTTCTAAGTAACACCCCCAATGAAAGAAAACTCTGAGGCTTGAAGTTCCTCAAAGTTTCATTTTATTAGAGATGTCATATTGGCACATCTGGAAAAACCCAAAACTGAAACCTTCCAGGTTTTCCCCAACCAAAAGAAAGTTCAAGTCCCTTCCCCTGCACCCACGTGTCCATCACATGATCCAATCAAGCATTATCCAAAACTGGAGATGGCTCTCAATCATCTCATGCAGCTGCAGGGCATCTTGGCCTTGACTCTCTGAGAAAAGAATGGTATTTTGAGTATATATCACCCATACTCCATACAATCCCCCCCTCCCATTTTCCAACAGTAGAAAATGTGGCAGGCCTGAAGGCCTAACTGTAAAAGATGGCTCCAGGCCTGACAGCATCTTTGGGACAACCATGATCTGGGTGACTGAGAATCTCTACTGAGTCCCAGAATAATGTTGCAGGATCCAATCTGGATCAGTCACCGGGACCAGAGGTTTAGTCTTCCGAGCTTTTGGACTCAGAATGTGTCTGCTGGAAAGAAGGATGAACTCCAGCAAAAGTCCAAAAGTTCAGAAAACTAAATCTCTGGTCTTGGTAACTGACCCAGATTGAAACTTGCAGAAATATTTCTTTCATTTTTACAAACAGCTATTAAAAAGATATTTTAGGATTCCTTTTTGGAGATGGGGAACTGAGGTAGAGCAGCAGTAACAGAATAAAGGCATTCACTCTGAATCCTGTTGTTTCAACTGAGCAGACCTTGCTTTCTTCTGGCGACCTTTTTCATCAACTGCCATGATCTTCCTGCCTGATTATTAAATCAGAAGTGTGAAAAACAACTGATTACTGCCTCCCTGTCTCATCTCCAACCATGTCCCCTCCAAGGAGGTACACATTGTCAAGCCTGGAAGCCATCTTTTACATTTGGGTCTTCAGCCCTGCCACATTTTCTACTATGGGAAAATGGGGCGGGGGGATTGCATAGAGTATGGGTGATGTGTAGTCAAAATAACATTCTTTTCTCAGAGAATCAAGGCCACCTTGCCCTGCAGCAGTGATGAAGTGACTGGGAGGCATCTCCAGTTTTGGATGGTGCCTGATTGGACCATGTGATAGACATGTGGGTGCTGGGCAGGGACTTGAACTTTCTTTTGGGTGGGGAAAAGCTGGAAACTTTCAGATTCCGGTTTTCCCGGATGTGACAATATGACAGCTCTAATAAAATAGAACTTTGAGGAAACTCAAGCCTCGGAGTCTTCTGTCATTGGGAGTGTTACTTGGAACCCTGACATTAACTGGAATCCTCTTTAACAACTCTATCAGCTCCCCCAAACTTCAGGGTGCTCTCCGGGGTCCTGAGCCCCAGCGTCAACCTGATCCTGGGAGGCACAAAAACTCAGGGAAGATGGGAGTCTTGTTCCAGTATTCTCAACAATGGCCATGTTGACTTGAAGTCTATGGAGGACATCTAGGTTGGTGAATGATGTATCATTGCTCCTCTTATTGAAATAGTTTGCAGTTCTGATCTAATAACGTAGCTAAGCTGACCATTTAGTCTTCTTAGGTAGAATGGCATTTTCCTAAGTAGAACATGCTTCTACCTAGATCCGTGATGGCGACCCTATCGCACGCGTGCCAGAGGTGGCACGCAGCACCCTCTCTGTGGGCACGTGAGCTGTTGCCCCAGTTCAGCTCTGCCGCACATGCACGTGGGCCTGCCTCTGGCCAGCTGGTCTTTGAGTCTCTATCACACATTCGCTGGAAGTGGGGCACGGGGGCAGGGTGCATGCGGGGGACCACATACGCATTGCATTTTGGCCAAGCACACGCGGATTCACGCCCACGCATGCGCGGTTTGAGCATTCAGTCCGGAAAAGGTTAGACATCACTGACCTAGATGGAAGATATCTGGTTTCCCTTCAGCCCTATTAACTAGCCCTGTTATTTGGTAGGAGTACCACAATTGGACTAGATGACCACTAGATGGTAGTAAAGAAATACAGAAAACTCTCATTCACATCTAGAGGTTGTCCAGATTTTTGCAGCCCAATTATAGTAGTCCCATGCATTAAGGCCTATTTCTTGATTGAGGACAACAGCTGTTGCAAAAAATCACCCAATAAGTATCTGCAATTGAAAGAAGAGTTGATTACAGTTCTTCCCAGTCCTCTCATCTATCTATTTACGTATTTGTTCAAGAGTATGTTACAGATCCCATCAATTAAACAAAAAATTGACTGGTAGGGACTAGGGAAGAAGACTTCTCTGCAGTTGCCCCTACCTTATGGACCCAGAGGGGAGGTTGGCTCCAGGGATGAAATGCTCCCGGTTCGGACCAGATCATCCGATCCGGTAGCAATGGTGGCGGGTGGTTTGGAGAACTGGTAGCAAAAATCCCTGCCCCACCCCCGATGCCCAGCTGAGCCGTGCAATCATCAGAGGATTTTTTTTTTCACTTTTAAAAGCATTTTTTCTTCAGCCGAAAAATGCTTTTAAAGGTTAAAAAAAAAGTCTCCGATGATCACGCGGCTCAGCTGGAATTATCAGAGCCTTTAAAAAGCATATTTTTTATAACCTCTTCGGCTGAAGAGGTTGTAAAAAATGCTTTTAAAAGGCTCTGATGATCCCAGCTGAGTTGCCTGATTGTTAGAGCCTTTTAAAAGCATTTTTTAATAACCTCTTTGGCTGACCCATTCACATTACCCACCACCACCACCAAGCCACACCCACAGAACCGGTAGTAACAAATTTTACATTTCACCACTGGTTGCTCCTACATTTTCAGCCTTTGGTTTGAAAACCTGGCTCTTCCATCTGGTGTATGGGTTAAAATAGTTGCATTTAATTACATGCTCCCCTTTTTCTTGCCCTGTCTTTGGCTAGTTTTATTCATCAGATTTAGACCTTGCCCATCTCACTATCCAAGTGACTCCGGGAGGTTTATAGAGGCAAACAATAAAACCATATAAAGAAATATAGCAATAGCACTTAGACTTATATAACGCTTTACAATGCTTTTACAACCCTCTCTAAGTGGTTTACAGAGTCAGCATATTTGCCCCCAACAATCTGGGTCCTCATTTTACCGACCTCGGAAGGATGGAAGGCTGAGACAACCTTGAGCCTGGTGAGATTTGAACTGCCAAATCTGCCTGATCCTGCCGGTCAGGATCCAACTCTTGGCTGTGGGCAAAGTTAACCTGCAATACTGTATTCTAGCCATTGGGAGGGAGGGAGGGAGGGAGGGAGGGAGGGAGGGAGGGAGGAAGGAAGGAAGGAAGGAAGGAAGGAAGGAAGGAAGGAAGGAAGGAAGGAAGGAAGGAAGGAAGGGAAGGAAGATAGCAATAGCCCTTAGACTTATATACCGAGCTCGGAAGGATGGAAGGCTGAGTCAACCTTGAGCTGGTCAGGATCTAACTCTTGGCTGTGGGCAAAGTTAGCCTGCAATACTGTATTCTAGTCATTGGGAGGGAGGGAGGGAGGGAAGGAAGGAAGAAATAGCCCTTAGACTTATATACCGAGCTTGGAAGGATGGAAGGCTGAGTCAACCTTGAGCTGGTGAGATTTGAACTGCCAAATTGCAGCCTGCAGTCTGCAGAAGTAGCCTGCAGTACTGCACTCTAATGACTGCACCACTGTGGCTCATATAATTAAAGAGACAATTAAAACAGAGTTGAAAAGATAAGTTAACGCTTTAGAAAGGCGGAGAGGAAGCATTCTCAACCAATCCCAGGGTTGTGTGTGTGTCACTCTTCGACCCCACACTGGCAGAGCCAGGTCTTCATATCCTTGAGAAAGGCTGGAAAAGTAGGAGCTTGGCCGGGAAGGCTCTTTTCTTAGGCTCTGCCAACCAAATTGTTTTAATTGATAGGGACTGTAACATACTCTCCCTGCCTAGCCATGTGGGATGTCACTGGAGCAAGGTAGTTCCTCGGGGAACCTGATCCCATGCCATGAAGGGCTTTAAAGATCATAACCAGTGGTGGGTTTCAAATTTTTTTACTACCAGATCTGTGGGTGTGGTTTGGTGGCTATGGCATGGCTTGGTGGGCGTGGCTTGGTGGGCATGGCAGGGGAAAGATACTGTAAAATCTCCATTCCCACCCTACTCCATGGGAATGATACTGCAAAATCCCCATTCCCACCCCAATCCAGGGGAAGGTTACTGTAAAATCCCCGTTTTCTCCCGATCAGCTGGAATTTGGGAGGCAGAGAATAGATGAGGGCGGGGCCAGTCAGAATTTTTACTACCAGATCTGTGGGTGTGGTTTGGTGGCTATGGCATGGCTTGGTGGGCGTGGCTTGGTGGGCATGGCAGGGGAAAGATACTGTAAAATCTCCATTCCCACCCTACTCCATGGGAATGATACTGCAAAATCCCCATTCCCACCCCAATCCAGGGGAAGGTTACTGTAAAATCCCCGTTTTCTCCCGATCAGCTGGAATTTGGGAGGCAGAGAATAGATGAGGGCGGGGCCAGTCAGAATTTTTACTACCGGTTCTCCAAACTACTCAAAATTTATATATAATATAACAACAGAGTTGGAAGGGACCTTGAAGGCCTTCTAGTCCAACTCCCTGCCCAGGCAGGAAACCCTACACCATCTCAGTCAGATGGTTATCCAACATTTTCTTAAAAATTTCCAGTGTTGGAGCATTCACAACTTTTGCAAGCAAGTCGTTCTACTTATTAATTGTTCTAACTGTTAGGAAATTTCTCCTTAGTTCTAAGTTGCTTCTTTCGTTGATCAGTTTCCACCCATTGCTTCTTGTTCTACCCTCAGGGGATTTGGAGAATAGTTTGACTCCCTCTTCTTTGTGGCAACCCCTGAGATATTGGAACACTGCTATCATGTCTCCCCTAATCCTTCTTTTCATTAAACTAGCCATACCCAGTTCCTGCAACTGTTCTTCATATGTTTTAGCCTCCAGTCCCCTAAGCATCTTTGATCCCCTAATCATCTCATTTCTGCTACCGGTTCTCCAGAACTGGTCAGAACCTGCTGAAAGACACCTCGGATCATAACCTACACCTTGCGCTGGATCTAGAAATAAATCTGGCACCAATTGTAGCCCAAGCAGCAGAATCGTTACACGTGCAGACCTTGAGCAAAGCTGCTTGCGCGGCTGCATTTGGCACCTGCTGCAGCATCTGGATACCCTTCAAGGATAGCCCCATGTAGAACACATTGCCGTAGCCCATTCAGGAGATGACCGGGATGTGAGGGATTGAGAGAAGTGCTTATCCATTTTAACGTGGATCCCTCATCAACGTGATGAAGGATTTTGTTCTTTAGCTCAGAGGTCTCCAACCGTGGCAACATTAAGACTTGTGGACTGCAACTCCCAGAATTCCTCAGCCAGCAAAGCTTGCTGAGGAATTCTGGGAGTTGAAGTCCACAAGTCTTAAAATTGCCACGGTTGGAGACCCCTGCTTTAGCTGATTTGTCACAGAGCCGCATTCTGATCAGGGCTGACAGGGAGTGGCCCGAGATGATCTAGGTGGTGTCCCCGGGAGGCTTCCAAGGAAGGGCTACAACCCTTCCTTGTCAAGGGTGTCAAACTCGATTTCATTGAGGGCCGCATCAGGGTTGCCTTTGACTTGGGGGGGGCGGCAGGTTGTGTGGGGGGCACAGTGAGCATGGCCAGCTGGACCTCACTCATGTCGGTGGTGACTGTGGTGGCCTGAGCACTCTGCCAGTTAAATGGACTCCCGAGCTCCATTTTTGACTGTGATGGCTTCCTACAACCCTCTGCCAGGAAAAACAGAGTTCGGGAGGGTTGCCCGCAGCCCTTGCGAGGTCTGTTTTCAGCTGTGATGGCCTCCTGCATCCTTCTGCTAGTGAAAATGGAGCTCTCCCTCCCAAGCTCCATTTTTGTTGTAAGAGGCACCATGGGCTGGTTCTTTGCTATTTCTAAGGCAACCCTAGGGGACAGATCTAAGTACCCCATGGGCCAAATCTGGCCCCTGGGCCTTGAGTTTGACTATCTAGCTAGCTAGCTAGCTAGGTATCCATCCATCCATCCATCCATCCATCCATCCATCCTCTATTGCCATGGTGGAGAGTGGTTAGAATGCAGTATTGCAGGGTAATTCAGCTCACTGCCAGGAGTTCGATCCTTACTGGCTCAAGGTTGACGCAGCCTTCCATCCTTCTAAGTAAAATGAAGACTCAGATTATTGGAGACAATATGCTGACTCTGTAAACCACTTAAAAAGGGCTGTAAAGCACTGTGAAGCGGTATATAAGTCTAAGTGCTATTGCTATCGATATCTACTGTGTTTTCCCAAAAATAAGATCTGTCCAAAAAATAAGCCCTAGCATGATTTTTACATGTGCCTAATATAAGCCCTACCCACCCCCAATAAGCCCTACTTAAAAGCCTATGCAGCCAGCCACCCGTCCATTCCATCTGGTTGCTCATGGTGCTGCTGACACGAGGTAGGGTGAGGTAGGGGGTGGATCTGCCCCCCCGCACCTCACACTGGCATGCGTCAGGGCCCCAGCAGCCAGGCCATCCATGCCCCGACAACTGCATCGTGGCAGCAGCACCATTAGCCATGCAGCCCATGTGACCACCAGTCCACTTCTTTCTGCTTGCAGCCACGTGGCAAGGCAGGTGTTGGGGGCGTGGATGGTCTGGCTGCAAGGGCCCTGAGGTAAGCCGGTTCAGGCCCCATGGGGAGAATCTCCACCCCCCCATCTCACAGCGGTGGCACTGGGATGCCATGTGGCCTCCTGCCCTGTTATGGCTATGAGCAAGCAGAAGATATGGGCCTCCCTTACATGGAAAAAAATAAGACATCCCCCAAAATAAGCCCTTGTGCTTATTTTGAAGCCCCCGCAAAATATGAGACTGGATCTTATTTTCAGGGTGTCTGCCTGCCTGCCTGCCTGCCTTTCTGTCTAGCTATCTAACTATCGAACTATCTAGCTATCTATCTTTAAAATAAAGTTAATTAGGGATTCCATGGAATGGAATGGAAAAATAAATACAATACCGAGATGGGCTAGATTTTGACTCACTGATGCATACCTGTGTCTGAACCTAAGAACATTAATTAACTGAATATTGATTGCAGAAAGCGGATGTGTCCAAAATTCACTGCAACAACTTTACCAAATTGAAAATGAACAAAACTTTGTCTTATTCCTTGTCCAATTGTTACTGCTCATGCTAATATTATTCATCCTAAGTGTGGATGGGAAGAGAATTGAAACCCAGAAGCAATTCTTCGCCATTGCTACTTTGACCCTCTAAAGTCTAAAATAACCTCTTTTTTGCAAGATCTGGATGGTCTCTACTTTAATCATCTTCTGGAAAGCTGTCAAAACATGGCTGTTCCAACAAGCCTTCAGTAATTAATATCTGCACTTTGCCTGCCATCTGTTTGACAGTGTGCTATTTTAATTTCGTATTGTTTTAATGAATATTATTATGTTTTGTTTTTTTTTTAGATTTACTCTTTTAGACTTGTGGAGTACCTAGAGATCAGACACGGTGCCATATCCAAATAATACTGAATTATATTTATTTTGTATCTGTAAATAGTAATACTAATATTAGTAATCATTAACTTCTTATCATAGTCTTATCTTTGTTCATTTCTCTCACTCTGTTTGTTTCAAAGAAGAGTACACTCTTTGTAAGCTGATTTTACTTACTTATTGATTTCCCCCCTCCCCCCGCTGTTTAAATTTATTTAGTTTAGACAGAAGAGAGAGAGAGTAAAACAGAGAAAGATGATAAAAAATTACAAAATTAAAATATTGCATAGAAAGGTTGGCTGAGTATTATATGATGAAATGAGAAGAAAATACAATTCATTCATTGGAAATGTGGTCTCGTTTTTATCCTTATATATCAAGTTGAATTAAACCAAGAAAGTTTTATGATAGTAACACTATATCCATTTTTCAACTAACTGTTATTAAAATGAAAACTGACTGGTATTCCATACGACTTTTCAACATTTTCAAACTTTAATTTTTAATGAGTTTTCAGTGAGTTTCAATCAAATCAACCTGATCTTCAGAGACTTTTTAACATTAACTTAGGACTGGGGGGGGAATCTAAGTTTTATTTTACTAAAGTGTTATAATTATTTGAGTAATTAATACATTTTACTTTTGAAATATTTACAAATATTTATAAATATTACAATTTGAACAATATTTATCTTTATAATACAGCTCTGGTCTTTACAGTTTAGGTAACATTATGGAAAAAGACCTGATTTTTGAAAAGGAAAATGAGTTAGTAGACTGAACCAGAAATTCGTACCTTTTTGGGTTTCCAAGAATGAAAAGATCAGCTTTTTTTAAAAAAAAAATGAATTTCTGTGGCATACCTGATGTGGCTTCTTTCTTCTTCTTTTTGTGGTGTATTTTGTTGCTTTCTGACTTGGTAGTTTCAAATGACCTAATCAGCAGAGTTTCTATTCTGTTTTTGTGTTGTGATTATCCTCTACTAGCTGTAATAGTTGCAATTATAGTTTCAAATTTATCTATTGCCTCAGTGCTGGATTCATACAATACGTTAAAACCCAAAAAACATTATGATTTAGCACAGGGGTCTCCAACCTTGGTCCCTTTAAGACTTGTGGACTTTTTTTTTTAAATTTGAATTTATATCCCGCCCTTCTCCGAGACTCAGGGCGGCTTACATTGTGTTAAGCAATAGTCTTCGTCCATTTGTATATTATATACAAAGTCAACTTTTATTGCCCCCAACAATCTGGGTCCTCATTTTACCTACCTTATAAAGGATGGAAGGCTGAGTCAACCTTGGGCCCGGTGGGACTTGAACTTGCAGTAATTGCAAGCAGCTGTGTTAATAGAATAGAATAGAATAGAATAGAATAGAATAGAATTTTATTGGCCAAGTGTGATTGGACACACAAGGAATTTGTCTTGGTGCATATGCTCTCAGTGTACATAAAAGAAAAGATACATTCATCAAGGTACAACATTTACAACACAATTGATGGTCAATATATCAATATAAATCATAAGGATTGCCAGCAACAAGTTATAGTCATACAGTCATAAGTGGAAAGAGATTGGTGATGGGAACGATGAGAAGATTAATAGTAGTGCAGATTCAGTAAATAGTCTGACAGTGTTGAGGGAATTATTTGTTTAGCAGAGTGATGGCCTTCGGGAAAAAACTGTTCTTGTGTCTAGTTGTTCTGGTGTGCAGTGCTCTATAGCGTCGTTTTGTGGGTAGGAGTTGAAACAGTTTATGTCCAGGATGCGAGGGATCTGCAAATATTTTCACGGCCCTCTTCTTGATTCGTGCAGTATACAGGTCCTCAATGGAAGGCAAGTTGGTAGCAATTATTTTTTCTGCAGTTCTAATTATCCTCTGAAGTCTGTGTTTTTCTTGTTGGGTTGCAGAACCGAACCAGACAGTTATAGAGGTGCAAATGACAGACTCAATAATTCCTCTGTAGAATTGGATCAGCAGCTCCTTGGGCAGTTTGAGCTTACTGAGTTGGCGCAGAAAGAACATTCTTTGTTGTCCTTTTTTTAATAACAGACTGCTTTAGTCTGTTGAGCCACCAGAGGCCCAGCAAAGCTGGCTGAGGGGCTCTGGGAGTTGAAGTCCACAAGTCTTAAAGGGACCAAGGTTGGAGACCCCTGGTTTAGCATGGTCTATGACAGTGATGGCTAACCTTTTTGCCGTCATCTGCCAGAAGCAGCGGGAGTGGGGGAGGGTCGCGCGCATGTGTGCCCACACCCATAATTCAGTGCCCCCCGCACGCCCTGCGCCTATGCACCTGACTCCCTCGCGTTCTCCCACCCCCCGCACATGTGCGTGTGACTCCCCCTAGCCCCCCCCATGCATGGTGTTTTGGGCCTGGCAAGACTCCCTAAAGCCTCCTGGGACCAAAAACACCGCCCCCCCGTGGCCCATTTTGGTGCACGGGTGCTGCTCCCCCCACACTCCCCCCACCCCCGTGCATGCGCATGAGACACCCACCCACCCCATGCATGCACATGAGACACCCACGCATGCGCACGTGTCTTCCACATGCACCCCGCCCCCACCCCAAAATCAGCTGTCCGGTGGGAAGCGCACGCTCATGCGCAATGGAGCTGAGCTGGGCAATGGCTCGCGTGCTCGCAGAGAGGACGCTGTGTGGAGAGGACACACGTGCCATAGGTTCGCCTCAGAGGTCTATGAAATCCAGACAAATGGCCTACGTAAACCAAAAAAGCTGAGTTGCTATCCTCTTCAGGACCTCTCTAAATATTAAAAATGAATTTGATGATTTTTTGCAAAAGGAATTCTGTACATTGAATTCTTAACCTGTCATAAAGCCTTAATAAGCACATTGGATGACAGTTTGCAATTAGAAAGACCTGTCTAGACAAGTATAAATGTCTGGCAAATATCCCAATATTTTTGTCATACGCTATAGGTTAAATTCATCTCCATAAATGTATTTCCCTCGTCTGATTTTTTAATTTTTTTTTCTTTGCCTTCCCAATCCTCAACCCCATTCCTTAAGGTTCTGTGTTTCTTAATTTCCGTGTTTCTCTTCTCCTGCGCCGACCTTCATCTGTTCTCCTCTTGCCTCCCTCTTTCCCTCCTCCCCTTCTGTTCCTCTCAGTCTTCATACCTCTGTCACCCACTCAGTCATTCTGACTTTGGCAGCACCGAGAAAGGCGTGGACTCATCCGTCACTAAGTGGGTGGTGTTGATGAGAAATTAAAAGGAGGCAGTAATTGACCATAATGAAAGAATCAAACAATAACCTGACCCTCCCTGCAATTAACATTAATATCACTGGAATGAAGGAATTTAAAACACTAGACAGTGACATGACTGAATTGAAGGTAGTTTTGATCTGCAACGGAACCAAACTGATCAATCTGGGACTCTTTTATACTGTTTTACGTGTTTGTTTTTGAGGAATTTCAAGTCTATGTTCTACAAAGAAAAGGCCAAGCCACACAAATGCAAATATTGGGCTCTTTATATAAATTTAAATGGCTGATGTAGGAGATAAGCCGGCTGAGTTGGAAGGCAGCGTTAAACATGTCATGAGTTTGGAGTCATTGCGCAGCCACAAAAGATCCAAGTCCAGCCACCCATGAATTCCATTCACCCTTATCTAGCGCCAATTTAGCTTTGAGTGTTAGTTTTATTTATTTATTTATTTATTTTTCGTATTTTTATACCGCCCTATCTCCCTAGGGACTCAGGGCGGTTAACAACCAGATAAAAATATACATATAAATACAAATAAAAACATCCATTAAAAAACTTATTATAATTGGCCGAATAATTAAAATGATGATAATAAAAATAATAAAATCCCCATTAAAACCAATTCGAATTTAAAATCTAGTCCAGTCCTGCGCAAATAAATAGATATGTCCAGATTCTTGTGTACAAGTAGCAATAATAAACTCTTCAGTGCTTTGAACTCAGTGAATGTTCCTAGTTCCTTGCACCTGATAGAATAGGATAGGGATAAGGTAATGGTAAAGATTCCCCTCACACATAGGTACTAGTCATTCCCGACTCTAGGGGGCGGTGCTCATTTCCGTTTCAAAGCCGAAGAGCCAGCACTGTCCGAAGACGTCTCCGTGGTCATGTGGCCGGCATGACTAAATACCAAAGGCTCAGGGAACAGTGTTCCCTTCCCACCAAAGGTGGTCCCTATTTTTCTACTTGCATTTTTTACGTGCTTTCGAATGGCTAGGTTGGCAGAAGCTGGGACAAGTAACAGGAGCTCACCCCGTTACGTGGTACTAGGGATTCAAACCACTGAACTGCTGATCTTTTGATCGTCAAACTCAGCATCTTAGCCACTGAGCCACCGCATCCCTCTTAGGATATCGATAGGGATAGGGATAGGGATAGGGATAGGGATAGGGATGGGGATGGGGATGGGGATGGGGATGGGGATAGGGATAGGGATAGGGATAGAATTGAATTGAATTGAATTCTTTTTTGGCCAAGTGTGATTGAACACACAAGGAATTTATCTCCAGTGCATAAGCTCTCAATGTACATACAAGCAACAAGTGGTAATCATAATCATTCAAAACAAGCCTGGAAAACTTTTATCTGAAATGGTATAGGGTCTCCTGCTTGAGCAGAGGGTCGGACTTAGAAGACCCCCAAAGCAGGGGTGAAATCAAGCAGGTTCTGGAGAACCAGTAGTGGAAATTTTGAGTAGTTTGGAGAACCGGCAAACACCACCTCTGGTTGGCTCCAGAGTGGATTGGGAATGGAGATTTTGCAATATCCTTCCCCTGGCATGCCCACCAAGCCACACCATGCCCACCAAGCCACGGCCACAGAACCGGTAGTAAAAAAAATAGGATTTCACCACTGCCCCAAAGCCTCTTCCAACTCCATTATTCTATGTTCCAATATTATAACATTTGATAGATCCTAGAACACTCTAAAAAAATAATATCCAGAGGCATTTTCCAAAGACTTTTCCAAAGTCCTTGTTGATCTTTGGAATAAGGAAACTGAATGATTAATTGACATGCTTGTCCCTTTGGAGCTCTTTTTTTAGGACTGGGAAGCCCAAGTTTTCTAAGAATTTCTAGGCCCGTGATGGCGAATCTATGGTATGTGTGCCACAGGTGGCACATGGAGCCATATTGGTGGGCACACAAGCTCAGCTCCGGCCAGCTGATTTTCAGGCCTTCTGGGCCCACTGGAAGTTGGGAAACAGGGCATTTCCGGCCTCCGAAGGGCCTCTGAGTGGGTGGGGAAGGCCCGTTTTTCACTCTCCCCAGCTCCTAGAAAGGTTCTGGAGCCTGGGGAGAGCAAAAAATGGGCCTACCGGGCCCGCCGTGCCATCACATACCAAAAGTGGGGGGAACACGGGGGGGGGAGTCATGTGGGCATGCGTGGGGGGGCGGGTTGCAGAGAATTATGGGTTTGAGCACGCGTGCGTGTGACTCTCCCCAATTTTGGCATGCGATGGCAAAACGGTTAGCCATCGCTGTTCTAGGCAATGAACTGGTCAGGAGATAGCACAAATTGTATCTGACTTGCAATGGACAAGTTCTGAACCTCTGTTAAAAGCATAGTGCCTTATTTTGTAGCATGCTGTGTAACTTTAGGTCAACGTCTGGCATGTGGTGTTAAAAAATGCTTTAGAAGGCATCAATGCAAAAACTACAAAATCCAAGATATTCTCTCTTTCTCTCTCTCTCTCTCTCTCTCTCACACACACACACACACACAGAGAGAGAGAGAGAGAGAGAGAGAGAGAAAGAGAGAGGCAAATGATTGACACACCAGTAATATAGGTTAAAGATTAAGTATTATTAAATTTGTATTATTTAACCAACAAATGTAGAAATTTTGTTTACCGTTGGCATTCTAAAGTAAGGTGTCATTATCTATACTATAGGAATACATAGTTGGTGGCTTCCATGTGCTTTGTTCTATAGTCTTCTATTTTATTTCCTCGTTGACCCTTTTCAATTTCAGAATGTTCTAATTAAGACAGTAATGATTGGTGGGGGATGATAAGTGGAGGGTTCCCCCCCCCTCAATTTATATAGGAATAATATGGTTGTGTTAATGCTAGCTATAGCATACCATAAAGGACTCCCAGTATTCTGAGTCAAAATATTTTCAGTGGATTGATGTCGCAGGTACATTTGAAATACCAGACCAAGGTAATCCTGCTGTTTCCCAACACGAATCAGGTTTTCTTCCAACCTCCCGCTGGCATTGATAATACTTTCTTTAGCCAGTCCATAGTACAAGCAAACTCTTTGCTCTTACATGAGTGGGATTTTCATGGACCATACTTCTTTATATCTGGAATTCCCAGGTTTAGATATGCACTTATCTTCTTTCCCTGAAAAATAAGATCCAACTGGAAAATAAGCCCTAGCATGATTTTTCAGGATGCTCGTAATATAAGCCCTACTCCCAAAATAAGCCCCAGTTAAGATTGTCAGACAGATGCATTTAGTACCGTATTGCAGGGGTGAAATGCTCCCGAATCGGACTGGAACATGCGATCTGGTAGCAATCGTGGCCGGTAGTTCGGTGATCCAGTAGCAATGGCGGAGCAAAGCTCCGCCCATCCATCCGGGTGTCATTACTTCCTGGTTTTAACCAGGAAGTAATGTGTTTTTTACCTTTTGCGCATGCACAGAAGGTTTTGCGTGTACGCAGAAGGTCTGTGCGTGCATGTGACACGCACACACGTGCACACACTTCCAAACCGGTAAGGAAGGTAAATAGGTTTCACCCCTGCTGTATTGCCCTGAAAATAAGACCTAACAAGAAAAATAAGCCCTAATGCATCTTTTGGAGCAAAAGTTAATATAAGACCCGGTCTTATTTCTGGGGAAACATAGTAATATTCAGTCAAAAGCCAGTGTTTAATTATAATAATTAGGAAAAAAAATTCTTTAGAAAGTAAATTTAGAGGCAAGCCGGAATTTTTGCAAATTTTAGGTGGAAACTCAATCATCTTCTCAAAATACAGTGATAGGTTGCTTGGTCAAGGCCAAAGAATGCTGTTTTTGCAATTCCTTCAATTGCTAGGCAACTTGTGCTGTGCCCAACCTGAGGCTAAGACAAATCTGTTTACTTCCTTTCATCTCCACTAATCGCACAGCTCCTTGAGGAATCAGTGGTCTTTTGCTTGCCACTGGGCACCAACAATTGTCTTCTCTCTATGGAATCTCTGATTACAGAAGAACTGATGATCTTCTGCCAAATGAAATTCAGTATTTCAACTCCGTGCAAAAACTGGACACCCATAGCAAAAGAATCCTCAATGACCTAGCCAATAAGAGTCAGATCACGAAAGAACAGTGGTGTATGAAAAGCAGTAGACCAGGGTTGGGTTCTACTTATCTTTACTACCAGTTCACATTGTGCCTTTGCATGCTTCTGTGCAGAAGAGTTTTGATGATGTTTGGGTCAGTGGCTGGAGCCTCCCGCCGGTTTTACTACCAGTTCTATAGAACCGGTCTGAACCGGGGGCAGCCCATGGTGGCAGTAGACCCATCCTCTCACAAATCGGTGGATACCCAAAAATACACATGCTTAAGGTTCCTCTTTATTCAGCTGCATCATTACTAGGGATCCCAATTTACACACAGTCAAGGACACAGAGAAATTCTCGCATATCTCATAAACAGGAGTGAATAGTCTCTCAATTCCCCATTAAAGTGCCTCCAGAAAATCATAGATCTAATAGAGGAAGAGAATGAAGTTATGGGCTCATGACATAAGAGGTGGTATTCAGCGGGTTCAGACCAGTTCGGGAGAACCGGTAGTAGCGATCTGCAGACGGGCCCACCCTCCCCACCCTGGCGTTATGCCACCCTATTTAGCCACGTTTTCAAGCTGGGTGCATGCATGGAAGCCGTGTGTGCGAGCAAAGCTCATCCGCGGAAGGCGATGCGTATGAGTGGTGAACCGCGCACGCTTACATTTTCAGTCCTGGGTGAACCGGTAGGTAAATAATGTGCATCCCACCTCTGCATGACATGTCAAAGCACTCTACATGCCCATAGATCCAGAACTTGTGAAATAATCTATGATAGAAGTATTACACAAGATATTCAACCTAGTCATACACTGAGATCAAAACAGCCGAAATCATGGCCCACATCAACCTCTGTCTCAATACCTACTTTAAAATATAACCACAAATCAGGAACTCCCACGGGTCACCACTCTCAGGACTCATACCAGAGACTGTAATGCAGCATCTAGAAACTATAGAATTCCCATGCATACAATCAAAATGATGGCTTCAGCGTGTAGATGACAACGTCAGTGTGAAAAGTAGAACTTTTGATTGACAGTGATTGGTCTCATTCGAGACAATGACGAATCCGCATATAGACAAGAGGTCGAACGACTAGCCTTGTGGTGCAACCAAAACAATCTGGAACTGAACACACTCAAAACCGTAGAAATGGTGGTAGACTTTAGGAGAAACCCTTCCATACTTCCACCTCTCACAATACTTGACAACACAGTATCAACAGTAGAAACCTTCAAATTTCTGGGTTCTATCATATCGCAAGATCTCAAATGGACAGCTAACATCAAAAACATCATTAAAAAAGGACAACAAAGAATGTTCTTTCTGCGCCAACTCAGTAAGCTCAAACTGCCCAAGGAGCTGCTGATCCAATTCTACAGAGGAATTATTGAGTCTGTCATTTGCACCTCTATAACTGTCTGGTTCGGTTCTGCAACCCAACAAGAAAAACACAGACTTCAGAGGATAATTAGAACTGCAGAAAAAATAATTGCTACCAACCTGCCTTCCATTGAGGACCTGTATACTGCACGAATCAAGAAGAGGGCCGTGAAAATATTTGCAGATCCCTCGCATCCTGGACATAAACTGTTTCAACTCCTACCCTCAAAACGACGCTATAGAGCACTGCACACCAGAACAACTAGACACAAGAACAGTTTTTTCCAAAAGGCCATCACTCTGCTAAACAAATAATTCCCTCAACACTGTCAAACTATTTACTGAATCTGCACTACTATTAATCGTTTCATAGTTCCCATCACCAATCTCTTTCCACTTATGACTGTATGACTATAACTTGTTGCTGGCAATCCTTATGATTTATATTGATATATTGACCATCAATTGTGTTGTAAATGTTGTACCTTGATGAAGGTATCTTTTCTTTTATGTACACTGAGAGCATATGCACCAAGACAAATTCCTTGTGTGTCCAATCACACTTGGCCAATAAGTGTTCTTTTCTATTCTATTCTATTCTATTCTATTCTATTCTATTCTATTCTATTCTATTCTATTCTAGAACTACAGAAGCCACATGAAATAATAACCTTTTCAAAGGAATGAAATTCCCAAGGGGAAGAAAAACAACAATATGCTACCCTTTCTAGACCTCCTCATTCAGCCGAGGAATGGCAGCAAATTAGGAATATAAGTCTATCCAAAAATAACCCGCACTAACCAAAAGCTCCATTACAAAGGGACAACCCAAGTTCCTACAAGAGGAACTGTGCAAGAACATCATGTGCACAAGCACAAACGTCCTCCAGCAACCAGAAAAAGGAAAAAGACTATCCATGCAACATCCTCCAACAAAATGGAAAATTAAGTATCTGACTATACTCAACTTACTGTATAACCAACACAAGTTATGAAAAGGAGAACATTACAATCAGTGGTGAAATCCAATTTTGTTTACTACCGGTTCTCTGGGTGCGGCTTGGTAGGCGTGGTGTGGCTTGGTGGGCATGGCTTGGTGGGCGTGGCAGGGGAAGAATCCTGCAAAATCTCCATTCCCTCCCCACTCCTGGGAGAAGGATAATGCAAAATCCCCATTCCCACCCCACTCTGGGGCCAGCCAGAGGTGGTAATCTGCCGGTTTTCTGAACTACTCAAAATTTCCGCTGCTAGTTCTCCGAACAGCTCAAAATTTCCGCTACCAGTTCTCCAGAACCTGTCAGAACCTGCTGGATTTCATCCCTGATTACCATGTACCCAAACCATCTCGGAAACAATCAACACACTATTAGAACCACATGACAGCGCACTAGTATACAAACCAAGTAACTGAGCATCCTTGATTTAGCTAAATCCCAAAATGGTAGGGAATTCCCGGAAGCTTGGCATTTAGCCAAATCAACCGTTAATAGACACATGGAAATAAACCTGATTTAAATATCATTCAAAAGAGACAACAAAAAGCTAAGAAGAAAACAAAGAAGGAGGGAGGGAGGGAGCCAAAAATATTGGTGGTTTGCTGTAGCCAACTTGCATTGTTCTTTGTGACAGAGTTTGGTGGGATTGTCTTGATTCATTAGGGCAAGTATTAGCAACTGCTCATCTGCTATGTTGATTTCTTCATGCCTGATTTCATCCTTGCCCTTCCTTAGTGATTATACTAACTAGAGTGGGTCTGTCCCTATTAAGGAACTTGATTAATGCTCTCTTGCTGGATGAACGGGTTTCCCTCTTGCCTAAAGGAGGCAGCAGCAAAACTTCTATTGATGGTCTTGCAATTCCAGATGCTGGGTCTATTGTAATGGTTTTCAGGTACCTTATGGATTGGAACTGTGAGAAAGATCTTGGAATCTTAGTGGACAATCACTTAAATAAGAACCAGCAATGTGCTGCAGCTGACACAAAAAGCCAACTCAGTCCTAGGTTGCATTAACAGAGGAACAGCATCAAGATCACGTGAAGTGTTAATATCACTTTATAATGCCTTGGTAAGACTGGAATAGTGCATCCAGTTTTGGTCACCATGATATTAAAAAACTGACAATGGACCCAGGATAACACACAACTCCATGGCATAGGACCGGGTTATTTACGGGACCGCCTGCTGCTACCAATAGCCTCCCACTGACCCGTGCGCTCCCATAGGGAGGGTCTCCTCAGGGTGCCGTCAGTCAAATAATGTCAACTGGCGACCCCCAGGGGGAGGGCCTTCTCTGTGGGGGCTCCTGCCCTCTGGAATGAGCTGCCTCCAGGGATACGTCAACTCCCTGACCTCCGGACCTTTCGACGCGAGCTAAAGACCTTTTTGTTTCATCGCGCGGGGCTGGCTTAATGTAGTTTTAATGTGGGTTTTATTATAGTTTTAGTCTGTTTCGGCCTAATTGAATTAGCTTTTTAAAATGTTTTTAAATTTTTGTGAAGTCTGTTTTTATTTGGCTGTAAACTGCCCTGAGTCTTTCGGGAGAAGGGTGGTATATAAAATAAATAAATAAATAAATAAATAAATAAATAAATAAATAAATAAATAAATAAATAAATAAATACATACATACATACATACATACATACATACATACATACATACATACATACATACATACCACCACCACCAATCATCCTCACCAGATTCAAACCCAAACCCATCCCACAGACAAAACACAACCACCATCCAGAAGCCAGACCATGCTGGCACCACTGGCTACTGCACCTCCCTCCGACCCCCACACAAAGCAGCTAATCAGAAATGTCAGTGCTATTTGTTAGTGACTTATTTCAGGATCGTAAAAGAGACTTACTTTGGAAGGGATCAAAACAATGGCGGATACATTCAGTGGTGGGATTCAAATAATTTAACAACCAGCTCTCTGCCCTAATGATTTCTTCCAACAACCAGTTCATCAAATTGCTCAGAAATTTAACAACCGGTTCTCCTGAAGTGGTGCGAACTGGCTGAATCCCACCACTGGATACATTCTAAGGATGGTTCTACTACCTTTTGAGATAATGCTCAGTGTGCGTACACTTGCAGTTTCTCCAATTGTAAAGGTATTTATTTAGAGATACGCTGGATCTAGCTTCTTCAATCTGACCTAAGTTCAGGGGTGCGATTCAGGAGGTTCCGACAGGTTCTGGAGAACCGATAGTGGAAATTTTGAGTAGTTCGGAGAACCGGTAAATACCACCTCTGGCTGGCCCCAGAGTGGGGTGGGAATGGGGATTTTGCAATATCCTTTCTCCAGTGGTGAGGAGGGAATGGGGATTTTGCAGTATCCTTCCCCAGGAGTGGGGTGGGAATGGGGATTTTGCAATATCCTTTCTCCAGTGGTGAGGAGGGAATGGGGATTTTGCAGTATCCTTCCCCCTGGAGTGAGGTGGGAATGGAGATTTTGCAGTATCCTTCCACTGCCACGCCTACCAAGCCACGGCCACACCACACCCACCAAGCAATGCCCACAGAACAAATAGTAAAAAAAAAAATTGAATTCCACCACTACCTAAGTTGGTTAGGGGACTCCATATATGTCCAGCTAGTTCAGACTGAAGAAGCTACTTGGATAAGCCCCAAAAAGTTTCAAACCAACAAGAAACTCCCACTTAGACAACTGTTCCTGTATCACTGAAAATCTTCACTGTCCTATTACCATGTTTGAGTCTTTATCATACAAAAGCTTGCATGTCATAAGGTATGAATGCAGCAGAACAAAATAAAGCTTAAGTTCCAAGATAATTTTCAGAAATAAAATCTGAATTTTAGATAGTTTTCAAAACACACCTATTGTCGTGTCCCCCTCCCCCTCCGATGACTGGGTCTAGGAAATCCATATCAAGCGTGGCCATGAAGCCTCTGCAGCTTTGCCAAATTCCTTTCAGATTTCCCAGGGCAGGCAGGAACCCAAGTTGTGACTTCAGCAAACTAGATGAGACTTTGCTTGACTCAAGGAATGCCAAAAGCAGGTCCTTTATATAGGCTGTGGGGTGTGGCTCCATGACTCAGCATTTATCCAGGCCTGTCCCTCCCTTCCTTCTGCTGGCGTCGCCTCTCAGAACTCCGGAAGCGAGGATCCTCCCACTTTGAATTGTTTTCTGCTGTTTGAGAAAGGGAGGGGTCAGAAGGAGTAGGCCCAAGTAATTCCAATCCGTGGCTGACTTCCTCTGATGGCTGAGCCAAAGGAACACACGCCGTATGAGTGAGGTTTGTTTGTTCATTCCTGACATCCTGTCCGGGCATGGGGCCAGGGCCGGGGGCTGGAGGCATGACAGGCTGTTCATCTTCATTATCAGACTCAGAGTCTGATAGCAGACCCGGGACAAGACGGGAAGGGCCCGGCTGAGGAGAGGAGGGAGGACGAGGCACAACACCTATCTTAATCATCTTTTGCTAACTGTCTGCACCCCCCCTCCTTCATTTCTTCTGTTTCTTTGTCATTTGCTTTCCTAGGGTTAAATGTCTAACATACTTTTGAGGATCCTCAAACAATGTACACCAAAGCTTGAGGCATAAAACCTTGAGGAATATTTTATTCAGGGATATTTTCAGCGGCATATCGAAGCATGTAGCTGAAGTATTCCCTGCTGGTTTTCCTGCCAGTGTTCTTGGACTCTACAAGAACTGAACTAGATTAGTTTTCCAGTAAAAAAAAATTCAGGAATTCTACCTGATACCAAGAAAAAGATCTGAGAATAACGCTTCATATATTTATGTTGCAGCTTGACACATTCCTGAGTATGATCAGAACTGTTCTCTGGTTGGTGTTGTTCATAGAATTGAAAATTGTAAATTGTAAATTGAATTTGTGCTTCATTCTTCATCTAGAAGAGAATCTAGAACAAAGGAGAAATTTCCTGACAATTAGAACAATATCAGTAGAACAACTTTTTTTTTTAATTTGTATTTATATCCTGCCCTTCTCCGAAGACTCAGGGCGGCTTACAATGTGTTAAGCAATAGTCTTCATCCATTTGTATATTATATACAAAGTCAACTTAATTGCCCCCAACAAACTTGCCTCCAGAAGTTGTGGGTACTCCCACACTGGGAATTTTTAAGAAGAGATTAGACAACCATTTGTCTGAAATGGTACGGGCAAGGGGGTGCAGGGGGGTTGGACTAGAAGACCTCCAAGGTCCCTTCCAACTCTGTTATTCTAATCTAATCTAGTCTAATCTAGTCTAGTCTAGTCTAGTCTAGAATAACATCTCCCACTGTTATGAAGCTCTTTGAATGCCAGCAAAAAGGATAACTTTTTGTTAAAACTACATTAAAAACTACATTAAAACTACATTAAAAGCGAGCTGAAGACCTATTTGTTTGTTCGCGCAGGACTGGCATAGGATTTTAATGGGATTTTAATTAGTTTTAATGTTTTAACATTTTATAATTTATGGGGTTTTATTCTAAATGTTTTAATTCGGCCATTTGTGTAATAAGTTTTTTAATTATGGTTTTACGTGTATATTGCTGTTGTTTTTTACTATGGCTGTAAACCGCCCTGAGTCCTTCGGGAGAAGGGCGGTATAAAAATTTAATAAATAAATAAATAAATAAATAAATAAATAAATAAATAAATAAATAAATAAATAAATAAATAAATGTAAATGCAGTAGTACCTCAGTGCTCATCGTTAATTGGCTTCAGGGTTGTGATGAGTACCAAAAACGATGAGTGCCAAATAATTTTTTCCCATAAGGAATAATAGAGTGAGTCAGAAGGCCGCTGACACCAACAAGTGTATAGCTTGTGCATTGAGTACCAAACAAACGACGAGTTTCAAAACAGTTGAGAACCCAGGTGCCACTGTACGTCAAGTTCATTGATGGAAGAAGTGTTGCAAATCTACAGAAATAGTTAGTGCAGAGGCATATTACCAATGATTTGAGAACATTTTCTAGGTATATTAGATTTTAACTGATATTTGTACAGCATATGAGACATCCAGCTGGTTGGCCATTGAAGTATGGATGAAAGCAGGCACGGTTTCCCGAATTTATAATTCAGATTAGAACATATATGAGTTTGAGAGTCAAAATGCTGTATTGTTTCTCCACCGTCTCAGGCCTCAAAGTAGAACTAACTCTCCCAAAGAGTATATATGTACAGATCAATGAACTGCAAATCCCATAAGCTAATTACATGTATTTGTAAGGGCAATTACTTAATTGTGCACATCATGGCTTAAATTGTAGGCACTTTTTATCCACACAATTAGAGAATAAAATCACCTAAAACCAGCCCCTGATTTCTTGAACAAAGGCCATAAAGTAGATCTATGCCAAAAGTCATCGGGGTGGATCCTTTCTTGCATGACATTTATTGACCCAATTGATTATCCTGCACCGTCTTGTTTGCAGTGTATTAGATCATTTCTTCTTCTGCCTGTTACCATAATTGGACCAACTCTAGTTCTCTTTGCCTGTAATTGTAGGGTTCCTTTGAGTTAGTGCTTGTGGGCTAAAGGCATGATAGCCATCTAAAAGAACCATTTGTTTTTCATTCTTGTTACAGTCGAGTTTATTTAATGCATTAAATTTCTAAACCACCCATCTCATCTAAGTGACTCCAGACGGTTTACAACGGGGGTGTCAAACACAATTTCATTGACGGATGCATCAGGGTTGTGTTTGACCTTGGGGGGGGGGTGCAGGCAAGGCCATAGTGGGCGTGGCCAACTTGACATCACTCATGTCAGGGAGCACCTGTGGTGGCCAAGTGCTAAGGCAGACTTCCTTCAGACCCTCCCTCCCTCTAATTATTTCCTTCCTTCCTTCCTTCCTTCCTTCCTTCCTTCCTTCCTTCCTTCCTTCCTTCCTTCCTTCCTTCCTTCCTTCCTTCCTTCCTTCCCTTCTTTTTCCTTTCCTCTTCATTCTCCTTTCTTCTTCCTTCCCCTCTGTCCTTATGTTTCCTTCCTTGCTCTCTTCCCATCTTCCCTTCTTTCTCTTTGCCTTTCCTCTTTCCCTCTCTCCTTTCCTGTCACTTCTTGGATGCTCAAATGCAAAAGGGGAAACATTTCCCCTTTTGTTTTGTTTTGCTTTTAGTTTGTTTTGCTAGCTCTCTGCCAATGAAAATGCAGCCAGGGGAGGGAAGCTGCGTGGTCCCCATGGCTCCATTTTTGGCTGTGACAGTCTCCTGCAGCCTTCGGCACAGACCCCTGAGCTGGTCCTTTGCTGTTTCCAGGGCAGCCCAGCGGGCCAGATCTAAGCACCCTGTGGGCCGAATCTGGCCTGTAGGCCTTGAGTTTGACACCCCTGGTTTCATTTCATTTTCATTTCATTTATTTGATTTTTATACCGCCCTTCTCCCGAAGGACTCAGGGCGGTGTACAGGCAAATAAAAAACAGACAAGACAATATTCTATAAAATGCAAGATTAAAAAACTTATTATAATTTGCCTAAAAATTTAAAATATATAGAAAGTAAAACCCCGTTTAAAATTAATAATAAAAACTATAAAATCCATAAAATTTAAGCCAGCCCCGCGCGAATAAAAAGATGTGTCTTCAGTTCGCGGCGAAAGATCCGAAGGTCAGGTATTTGGCGTAAACCCGGGGGAAGTTCGTTCCAGAGTGTGGGAGCCCCCACAGAGAAGGACCTTCCCCTGGGGGCCGCCAGCCGACATTGCTTGGCGGATGGCACCCTGAGAAGTCCCTCTCTGTGAGAGCGTACGGGTCGGTGGGAGGCATATGGTAACAGTAGGCGGTCCCGTAAACGTGAAGGTAAAGGCTCCCCTCGCACATACGTGCTAGTCGTTCCTGACCCTAGGGGGTGGTGCTCATCTCCGTTTCAAAGCTGAAGAGCCAGCGCTGTCCGAAGATGTCTCCGTGGTCATGTGGCCGGCATGATTCAATGCCAAAGGCGCACGGAACACTGTTACCTTCCCACCAAAGGTGGTCCCTATTTTTTCTACTTGCATTTTTACGTGCTTTCGAACTGCTAGGTTGGCAGAAGCTGGGACAAGTAATGGGAGCTCACCCCATTACGCAGCACTAGGGATTTGAACCGCTGAACTGCCGACATTTCGATTGACAAGCTTAGCATCTTACCCACTAAGCCACCGCGCCCCTGGTTTACAACATCATAAATTGGACTGTTGAAGATTTGATTTGTAAAATTTGGCAGTGTTTCTTCTCCAGCCTTTTCTCTCTTCCCCAACGGGTGTCTTGCTCAGTGACATCAATAGCAAAATGGCCTCATTTTGATTGTCCTGCCAAAGACCATCCATGTTTTTCTTGGTAAGATATTCCTTATGGATGAAGGTCTATGCACATACTCCAAATCATTGATTCCTTGCTTCTCTTTCCCGAAATTTACATAGGGGTGGGGGAACTCTTAACTTTTGTGACCCAGACCCAAGTAGGCAGTAATAAACTGAGTCCGTGGAAAAACAAACTTTATTCGAACAGCTGGGAATTAATTCATTCCCAGTGTCGTTCAACTCAAAGTAAAACAAATGCCTCCCAACACAAATTCCTCAGTTATCTCACAAACCTTACTCCAATTAGGAAAACTGCTAAAGGCCCTTCCTGGCAAACATCCAGAAGCCACAAAAACAAAGACGTAGACAAAGCAAAAGACGCAGCTACAACGTTGTTTTCTGGCAAAGCTCAAATGCCGGTGCTGGTCTGTTTTAAGCCAATCATCTCTTGGCCCTACTCCTGAGTTGTCCTTTTTGCTTGAGCTGCTCTTGCCTTCTGGCAGCTCTTCTCATGCATGCATTAGGAACAGGCTCCTCCTGTTCCTCTGCCTCACTACTATCAGTCTCTGGAGGCTCTGGAGTCTGCACCTCACTCCCTGATGGCCCTGGCCTCACCTCAGCCTCATCGCTGTCCAACTCCGTTGCCAGCTCCATTGGCTGCTGACAGACCACAACACTAACATCCTTAACTGAGAAGTATACAATGGGTGGATTGAGCGAGAGTACATGATCCTTAAGAAAAAGATATGAAGAAGTGGTTGCAGGATTTGGGTTTGGCTAGTCCAGAGAAAAGTAGGACTAGGGGGACACACGATAGCAGTATTCCAGAATTTGAGGGGCTGCTGCAAAGAAGAGGGGGTTGACTCATTTTCCAAAGCGCCAGAAGGCAAGACAAGAAACAATGGATGGAAACTAATGAAAGAGAGAAGCAACCTGAAATTAAGGAGAAACTTCCTAACAGTGAGAACAATTAACCAGGGGAACAGCTTCATCACTGGAGGTTTTTAAGAAGAGACTGGACAGTCACTTGCCTGAAATGGTATAGGGCTGTGATGGCGAACCTGTGGCACGTGTTCCACAGGTGGCACGCAAAGCCCTCTCTGCGGGCACACCAGCCTTGCCCCAACCCATATCCACTGTACATACGTGCGTGCCTCCCACCAGCCAGCTGGTCTTTGGATCTCTGCTGTGCATGCAGGGGGTGGGGCGCATGTGGGGACGGACATGCACATGCACATGCGTAGAGAGGTAGGGTGTATGCGTGGGGGGGGGTGCAGGTTGTTGCAGGAGGGTTTCCAGGCCCAAAATGGAATGGATGCCCTTCCCCCGTGCCCCGTTTTGGGCCTGGAAAGTCTCCTGAACCAATCTAGAAGACCTCTGAGGTCCCTGCCCTACAATTCTATATTTTATGGGGGGGAAATTGCTGTGAGCTCAATAGGTTCTATACTTGATTTAGAAGCTCCAATTCAAATTTTTGTTCAACCAAAATGGGGTCCAACCATTTCTTTTAGGTTAGTAACTCCTTCTCTTTTTCCAGTAGGCGCCGAAGCACTCAGTTACAGTGGCTAGGAGATATGCATCAATTTGTCTTGCTTAATTTAGTAAACAGAATCAGAATCATAATTTCATTAAATGTATATGCTGCCTGACTTCCCGCTGACTTCAGGCAGTTTACAAATTGTTTAAAACAGGGGTGTCCAAACTACGGCCCGCGGGCCAACTGCGGCCCGCGGGTCAGTTTTTATTGGCCCGCAGCAAATTCTGAAAGTATTATAGAATATGGCCCTTTTTGGCCGCCTCCCGGTGCTTGCCCGGTGGTTCGCTGCGAGGCTCGCGGCTCCTCCCCATGGGCGGGGAATAATGAAGGGAGGGGGCGGAGGAGGCGGCGAGCGGGAAAGAGGCTGCTGGCCTTGCCCGACCCCAGCAGTTCTACCCTCGCCTTCCTCGGGCCGCCTGGCGAGGCTCCTCGCGCCTCCACCCCTTGGGCAGGGAATAATGAAGGGAGTTTCAAGTTCATACCAAATACAAAACAAAAGCCAAGATCAGGGGTGTCCAAACTTGGTCTCTTTAAGACTTGTGGACTTCAATTCCCAGAGTTCCTCAGCCACACCCCAAAATAAGCCACGCCCACAGAACTGGTACGAAAAAAATTAGCCCCCCCCCCGTTCAATGGTGTGGCCCGGGCCTTTGCTTATTTTTCTGTATTTGGCCCTCACCAAAAAAACTTTGGACACCCCTGGTTTAAAACGTTAAAAAGAAGAAACACAAAATTAAAGCAGCCATAGCAGCAGCAGAAATAAAATAGGCAGTGTGAAGAATATGTTTAGAAAATTATCCGGAGTTAACGCACCCATGACAAAGCATTCACAAGAAAATCTACTATTAAATTATCCACAAGAAAGGAATAAAGACATCCACAATGATGCATCGTTGTTATCCTCATCCTCATCATCACAGCCTCTGCCAAAATTCATACCATTATTTTTATCCAACGTGACCATCAATCACACAAAGGTCTACAAAACATCCGTCTTCTCTGCTTTCCAAACATCTTTCATTGCAGGAGCTACTCTCCTGTCTAAAGGAAAGCTTTAGATGATAAATTTGGGATCCTTGACAGGGAAACACTGTAGTCTGTCTTTCTGTACCAAAGCGGTTGTATCTGATTATGTTCAAATTTTCCCATACAAATTAGGTTCTCTACAGAGTGATCCATCAACATCTTGCATAATATTCACGTTATTAGACAGTCTAAACACCACTGGATTTGATAGATTTGTCCATGGATTGAGTCCTTCCCATGGTTCTCGTGGTTTTATGTAAGCCTAGATTTCTACACGTGTCTTCTGCAGGATGTCAGGGTTCCAAGTCACAAATCCATAGCAAGCAAAACTCCGAGACAGGTAGATTCCTCAAAGAATAGTTTTATTGGAATTATCATATTGGCACATATCTGGTGAAAACCGACTCTGAAGTCTCCCATGGTTTTTGCCTAATTAAGAGTAAAAGTTTTTATTATTATTATTATTTATTTTATTCATTAAACATGAAACTCAGTCAACTGAACATTCAAAAACGCATCATAAATACCATTGACTGGTGCTAATGGTTCATACGGGTTGCTGCCAGCGTCCTAGGTATCAACCAAGTATCTTCTTAAGATGTACAATGTTCCAAGTAGCGCAGTATTTTTGTAGTTCCGCTGGTGTTATTGCAGGAAGCTGCAATTTGTTGATGTATCTTATAAAATTCTTCGACATGGTACCAAGTGCCCCGATGACAATGGGTATCTTTTTTTTTTTAATTTCTTTTTGTCACAACAGTATACACAAACAATTGTCATAGATAAAACAACATATCTTGCAGAAAATATATATATATATATATAAGTAAAAAAATATGCATCAACTATATTAATTTGATATAATGAAGAGAACAATAGGACAGGAACGGTAAGCACTTTTGTGCTCTTATGCACGCCCCTTATAGTCCTCTTAGGAATATATATATATATATATATATATATATATATATATATATGGAGATATAGAGATATGACTATATCTGTCAGCGTTCCAGAAGAACCTTCTTGCAGAAAAGACTTCCAAAGCTGACAGTATCACTGTTACATGTTTCATCCATAATCGCGTAGTTTCAATGGCCAGGTCGCGATATTTCATGATTTTTTTCCAGTTCTTTTTCTTCGACTCTGGCATTTCCTGGTACAGCGATGTCAATAAGTTGTACATTTCGGTTTTCGACAACTGTGATATCTGGCGTGTTGTGTTCCAAATGACTATTATTATTATCATTATTATCACTATCATTATTATTGATATTGATATTATTATTGATATTATTATTGATTGGCATAGTTAGCCAGATGTTAAGACTGAATTTGGCATTTTTATCCATCTATCAAATCCTTCCCAAGTTCATGGGATAGGCTGATGTTGTTGCTTTATGGTGTTAGAAGTATTATTGCAGGTGGTAAGCTGTTTCACGTAAAGCTGCCTTTTGCAATTGACTGATAATGATTTTGACCAGTGATGGTATTCAGCCAGTTCAGACCGGATCGGGCGAACTGGTAGTGGCAACCTGCAGGTCGGCCTGCCCTGGTGCTATGCCGTCCTATTTAGCCACGTTTTCTAAGCTGCGTGCATGAGCAAAGCGCATGTGCGGAAGCAAAGCACCTGCACACACGCAGTCACATTTTTGGTGCGCGGAGAACCGGTGGTAAAATTATGTGAAACCCACCTCTGATTCTGACTATGCCAATGGTGTTCAAGTTGTGCTCCAGATGTTTTAGGTTTGTTTCTAAGGTGCCTCTTACTATTGGTACTATCTTTGCTTTCTTTTAACACTGTCGTTCTACTTCTATTTGCAGGTCTTTTTATTTTCTGATTTTCTCCAGTTCTTTCTCTTCGCTTCTGCTGTCTTCAGGTACTGCATTGTACACATAGTCCTCACTTCATGACTACCAACGAGGCCAACATTTCTGTTGCTAAGTGAGGCAGTTAGGTGAATTTTACGACCTTTCCTGCAAGGGAATTACTGCAGTTGTTAATCAGTGTAACACAGCTGTTAAGGGAAAGCTGACTTCCCCATTGACTTTGCTTATCAGAAAGTCACAAAGGGGGATCACATGACCCCATTGTAACTTTGGACAGCCACTAAGTAAGTAAGTAAATGGTTGTAAGTTGAGGACTACCTGTACACTATCCAGACTGTTTTCTTTCTTATCAACGGTTAAATCTAAGTTACTATTATTATTATTATTTTCTTCATAACATTTGAGATAAAGCCACAGATGGATATACTGTGTATGTATTTGCTCTGCATTGAAGGAATTTCATTGGAAAGCAACATGTCTGAGTTTGTATTAGTGGTCCCCCCCCTGCGCCCCGCGCCCCGTAAATGAACTATTATTTGAAATTAGGTAAATATGGGTTTCCATCTCATTTCTCTTACATGTTTTTGACCATCTGGATCTTATGAGTGCATAAAGATTGCTTATCTTAAACAGAACAAACAGGTAAACAAGACTATATATTTAATGGAGAAATGATAACAGCTCTAAATTTTCTCTCTTCTGGGCTCTCCATTTTCCTGATTTCATATAACAGGAGATGACGGATCTTTTGTTAAAAGACGAAGGAGCAATTGCTTTCTTCTAGGATTCTTAACCCTTGCTAGCAAAAACTAACAAAATCTAACTTAATTCAGGATAGCAAACATATACTTAAAACTTATTCTAATCGGGAAACTCAATAATTCATCTCTGGATCTATAAAGGTTTTTTTCCCCTGACCTAGCCATATATAAATGTCTCAGATGCCATATGTAAATGTCTCACATTTTCTTAAATGTGTTTATTTTTTTGCTCAGCATATGTGTGTGTGTGTGTGTGTGTGTATCTATCTATCTATCTATCTATCTATCTATCTATCTATCTATCTATCTATCTATCTATCTATCTACCTACCTACCTACCTACCTACCTACCTATCTATTAAGATAGACTATAATAGAAGACCTTCACTTATTCTAAGCCTTTATTTGCGTGATCAGGAATTTGCTAATTCATTTCAATTCTTGGATATTTTCTGCATGCTGAATAATCTATAGTCACTCCCTTTGTGCTGTGTTCCACGTACATTTTCTATCCCAGCAAAGTTTTTCATTACAGGTTTACTCTAATTACACCATTTTCTATCATAGAAAATGGAAATGTACCATAGTACATTTTCTATCCCAGCAAAGTTTTTCATTACAGGTTTACTCTAATTACACCATTATCTATCAGTTTTATGTTTTAGAATTGGGATCATACAAACCTCTCTTTATTACACTTCACCTAGAACTGTTTTAGGATATGCCTCGGTTGTTGAAGTTTATCATCTGAATTAAAGTAGGAGATATATTTCCCCTATGACTTTGACAGAAGGCAAAATAGACAATGTTTTTTTCCTCCTGGTATAAAAGAGTGATCTTTTTAGTCATGCTCGGCTGCTTTTTCAGGAATGTTTCAATTTATAATGAGATATTCTTGCCCTCATTTGAGCTACAAAGTTTTTTTTTTATTAAAATTGCTCCCTTTTTAACCTGAAGTAACTAAATGTAATGAGTCAAATTCGGGTAGTTTGAAATATAATTTTAAGAACAGGTCCTTGTTTATTTTTTTAAAATGTGGATTAGCACTCTCAAAGTTGCATTTACCATTTTACTGGTTTATTTATTTATTCATTATAGAGATAATTGCCTACTTTCACACGTTAGTGTGCCGCAACAAGATTTCACGTCAAAAGCTTCTGCTGTAATACGTCCTTCGTGATTAGTTCCATATGAGTTGTTAAAATTAGCAGACCCTTAAAATGAAAAGGCACTCAGCCTATCCTGAAGATACCCTTACTGACAACTTTGATACTTGTTAATGTGTCATATTAATTTAAGTGCTATCTGTTGCTTAGAAGCTATAGGGTAAAGGATATGCTTGTTATAAATCCTGGGTAATATCTGAATTTCAAAAAGGAAGAGTGACTAAATAATGGTTGTGAAAAAATAAATCCGAATTCTGAGAATTCTTTCCAAGAAGTCTTCTTTTCACCATTAAAAATAGGTTTGCCAGAAGATAGGCAAGAAAGACAATGGATTCCTACTGTTTTCATAACTGCAATGTGCCTGAAATAATTTTAGAAAGGTAGGAAAGGAAATTATAAAAAAATAAACAACAGAAGAAAAACTTATCCAATTCATATTGTTTGAAAATATATACGGATAGCATTTGCGGATGCTTTCCGTCGATCAAATTAACAGCATTTATAATCTGTTTTATGAATAATATTTTTATGAAGAAGAACTTTATTTTTATATGTCCTTTTGACTTTACATATATTGTATGAAGCACCCATAAGAAATATTGTAGAGATTTTTTTGTTGTTTCCACATTGAAACAATTTCGTTTTTAATTCTTTGTGACAAATAGGTAGACGTGTTAATGTCTTCTAAAGACATTTAGAAGACAGCCTAAAATTCTCTAAAAATCTGGTGAAAAAAATAATAATTCAATCTGAAAGACAATCCCTAATATACATGCATAAAGTCCCCAATTAATTGATGCGAAACTTCAAGCAATAGAATTATTTGTGATAAATTCATAAATTCTTGGTGCATTATGTCATTAGATTAGAGACCAACTGATACTTATTTGGCTTCCAAAACTATTGCTCAACAACTGCCCCAAACTTACATTTTTTTTCAGGATATATATATTACATTCAGGGTTTATTTTTGGCCAAGAAAATCATCTGGGGGAAAAAAAAGTTGTGCTTGCTAAAAGGGAATTACATTTTTCTCCCCCAAGAACCAAACCTCCAAGCAGCAAAATAGAAATTAAAAGAAAAGAAAAGAAAAACAATAGTGTTTTCATGGCCTGTGCTTATTATTATTCTGTGAATGTACTAATTTGTTACATCGAAGATGATGGTTACTTTGGTTTTTGAAAGGGGCAATATGCCAACCACTACCGTTAAAGAAAGGAGCTCTTTTTATTAAAAGTGGTGTAACAGAAAATAGCCTGCTGTCTATGTGGGTATGAAATGGCATATTGCCAGTTGGGTTATACGAATGTCAGGATTTCTTTTGGGGATTCGGAGTGAATTTAAAGCTCTACTTTTACAAGGTTTTTTTTAAATATTTCTTGTCTTGGGCGTGCAGTTTGGAAAATGCCTCTCGCGCTTAAATGGCATCCAGAAAACCCAAAATAACAAATACGGAAAATGTTCTGCCAGAGGGAAAACGAGGGAGCCGTTTTTAGCAATATTACAATGTTTTGGTTTATGCTTTCTCCAGGCCCACCAAAAATTTGAATGAGAATGGAAGTATGATTCTATACCTCAAGTCTGTTCAAATCAGGGTGGTCTGATCACTTTGTTTTACACACATGGCGCTGCTTAAGGTCATTCGTTGTAAATCTTAATATAAAAAGGCTGAAAATATATTCAGCACTTTGTACCTACCAAATACATATTTAAAAGCCTCTGTGAAAAGTTGGGACCTACATGGCAGATTTTGAGGCCCTGAATGGTCAATTTATTCATGTAGATTAGCTATGTCTAAATAGTACATGAGGAGGATGGATTGTTACAAGCCTTTGATGAAATCTCTCTTGATATAATCCCAGTTGATCAATTTTCTAATTTTAAAGCTTAGCCTTCTGTCTTTCAGCAATAATAGTGTAACTAGCTGCATCATTCAACGACAGCATATTAAAATAAAGAATAATTCCGTCCTGCTGTTTTGCTTCCCTTTGTTTTCTGGGACGGGGTGGGGTCTGGCAAATAAGAATCAAATCGGAAAGAATCTTTTGTCTTGTCTTCATGCTTTATTATTTATTTTCCAAAATGTTTTCTGCTTCCTAGCATCATTTCCCTTTATACGCATGCATAACAAGAACTTACGTGGGGTAAAATCCCATATTAAGAGTTAAATGCATTACGTAAGACTCCCCCCCACCCCACTAATTTAAATATAAATTTGTATTTATATTTAAATACATTATATTTAAATTTGTATTTATGTTTGTATATTTACTTTGTAAATATACAAATAGAATGAGACTATTGCCTTACACACTATAAGCCGCCCTGAGTCTTCGGAGAAGGGCGGGATATAAATGTAAATAAATAATAAATAAATAAATAATAATAATAATCAAACGATATCCTTTCTGAAATTGTATTTACAAATTTAATCAATTTTAATCATACAGGTTTTGATTATCTCTATGTGTCATTGCGGTGCGTGTTACATATCATGGATGAAATAAGCATTCATTTTAAAATATACTATATTTAGGCAGAACTGTATTTCCTCATGGTGGGATACTATTATTGTTGTTGTTATTTTTGCCTATATCCATTTTTTGCCAAAAGGTTAGTATTTTTCTCTCTCTCTCTCTCTAAAAAGCTCTTACAAGTATTTGTGGTAAGGCAAATAACAAAAATCCATTTTAGAAAACCTCAGGCAGCTATCCAACTGAGTTAAGACTATTCATTTCACCTTTAAAACAAAAAAAACCCAGAAACCTCAATGCACAATTCTTTTGCGCGTGGAATTATTCAGTGGTTTTTTTAAAGAAAGCATCTAGGCAAAATGTTGCATTTGGCAAAACCTCATCAGAACTGCTTTCTGTTTAGTCCATTGATGGAGGAACAAACATTGCTTTAATAAGACCACAGCATATTCTAATTTTGTCGCAAGAGCTCAGATAAGGATCAGCCTCCCCTTTGCATCGTTGTGGTACCCTTTGACCCTGGAAGTGTTGAAGCTTTTTGGAGCTGGAGATTCATTATTATGCAATGGACTTTTCCAGTTTCTAAAGGGGTGGGTGGGTGGGTGGGGGCTCTGTGCTTTCTCTGTGATAGACTTTTTTGCTGGAAATGAGAACTGTATTTTGGCAGCAAAAGACAAGAATTGAGGCTACTCCGCAGGAAGACTCATTATGACATAATCCTTCATTAATCCTTATTCTCTATTAATAGATCAAGACTCAAGGTTTTTGCTTTGGTGGACCATCCTTGCCAACCAACCGTTATTACTCAACGTCCTCTTGGTCTAGTAAACGATAGGCGTTTAAAATTCAGCAGAACCTTTTCAAATCAACCGTTACTCTCTCTCTCTCTCTCTCTCTCTCTCTCTTTCTTCCTACCAAGGATGTTTGGCTATCTGATAGCTAAATGCATTTAAAAGACATTAAGAATAACAGCCACCCTCTTCACTGGAAATTGACCAGCTCTGGCCCTTCCCCACCCCCCCACACTTATATTACAAAATACTAATTAATCTCAGATTAAAAAACAGTGGTCCTAGGCCAATCCTGATGGTGGAGGCTTATTGGTGCCATCAACATCACACCCAGTGCAGTGTTTGGCACTTTCCTTCTTTGTTCGAATCCATTTTATCCTGCCTTGTTTTTAAGACTGCAATTCAGAGAACGGGGTGTTCTGAATGCAGACTGGGCAGCCAGCATTTTAATCTTGAAACCTTAAAAAAAAAAAAATAGGCAATGCTTCCTTTTCTTAAGTGTTACTTGCTAAGTACTGGGCCCATGCAGCATGAGTTAAGCATTAGGAGGGAATCTCTAAACTGCATCCAGTTCAGAGTCTCATTTTTTGTAGGGTCTGGGTTGTTTGCCCCTTTTTCATCGCTGCCCAGATAATCGCCCTGCAATTGGGGTGCGGTGCACAAATTGTTGGTTTCTACCTGCTCTTTTGAACAAGATCTCTTGGAGAGAGGAGAGGCACCAAGATTTCTAATTCCTGCTTTACAATGATTGTGTTTTCTTCCCAACTTCCTAGCTCAGCAGTGTCCCAAAGGTGCTTTTTCCAAAAAGCAACTGGACTTTCTTGTTTGTTTGTTTGTTTTTCCCTCTGAAAAGGTTTCACTTCTCATCCAAGAAGCTTCTTCAGTTCATTTGAAGCGTCTTGAGTAAGAAGCAAAACATTTTCAAAGCAAAAAAAAAAGTTATTTTGAATAGAATAGAATAGAATAGAATAGAATTTATAGGCCAAGTGTGATTGGACACACAAGGAATTTGTTTTGGTGCATATGCTCTCAGTGTACATAAAAGAAAAGAAAAAGAAAGAAAAAAAATACCTTCATCAAAGGTACAACATTTACAGCACAAATGATGGTCATAGGTTGCAATTTAACCCTTAGTGATAGCAACAAAATGTTATAGTTATACAGTCATAAGTGGAAAGAGATTGATGATGAAAATGATGAGAAGATTAATAGTAGTGTAGATTTAGTAAATAGTTTGACATTGTTGAGGGAATTATTAGTTTAGCAGAGTGATGGCCTTCGGGAAAAAACTGTTCTTGTGTCTAGTTGTTCTGGTGTGCAATGCTCTATAGCGTCGTTTTGATGATAGGAGTTGAAACAGTTTATGTCCAGGATGTGAGGGATCTGTAAATATTTTCACGGCCCTCTTCTTGATTCGTGCAGTATACAGGTCCTCAATGGAAGGCAGATTGGTAGCAATTGTTTTTTCTGCAGTTCTAATGATCCTCTGAAGTCTGTGTCTTTCTTGTTGGGTTGCAGAACCAAACCAGACAGTTATAGAGGTGCAAATGACAGACTCAATAATTCCTCTGTAGAACTGAATCAGCAGCTCTTTGGGCAGTTTGAGCTTACTGAGTTGGCGCAGAAAGAACAGTCTTTGCTGTCCTTTTTTGATGATGTTTTTGATGTTTTTGCATTTTGGAAAAAGCATCTTTAGGATAACCGTGACCTGGTTGAGAATCTTCACCTAGACATTTAGCTCAGCGATGGTGAGCCTTTTGGCTCGGCATGTCAAACATTCAGAAAATGCCTACCTTGATTCAGCTGGCAGGTCTCACACACACACACACACACACACACACACACACACACACACACACACACACACCTTCAGACAAAAGAGGAATAATTCATAAAAAAAGGAGTAATACCTTAAATTGATTTAAATGTATGATCTCGTAAATAAATAAATGCTTGCATAATAATAAAAAAATAAATATTTTTTTCAAAATGGCTACCTGAGGCAGCTCAGGACTGTACAAGAGACACCTTATAGGGGAGATGGGTGGCATAAAAATGTAATAAGTAAGTAGGTAGGTAAGTAAATAAATAAATAAATAAATTTGAATAGCTCACAGCCTCCAAAAAGACCTGGAAAGAATGCCCTGTTCTTGTGTATTTTTGGGTGGCTTCAAAGTAGCAAAGAATTCTTGGAACTCCAGAGGCCTGGCATGCCACCAAAAATGACACAGTGTGTTTGTTACCTGTGACATGTGTGTCATTGGTTTGTAATCACCAGATCGATCACTTTGAGGCGGGTGCTGATGGGAAGGGCCGGAATAGCTCAGGCTGTTATTAGAACACAGTAGCCTGCAATTACTGCAGGTTCAAGCCCGGCCCAAGGTTGACTCAGCCTTCCATCCTTTATAAGGTAGGTAAAATGAGGACCCAGATTGTTGGGGGGGCAATAAGTTGACTTTGTAAAAAATATACAAATAGACTGAGACTATTGCCTTATACACTGTAAGCCGCCCTGAGTCTTCGGAGAAGGGCGGGATATAAATGTAAACAAAAAAAAAAAAAGGTGATGCTGTCCTCTGAACATCCCTGTTCAAAATCTCTTGAGTCTCTGTAACATCTGAAGTGATCTCGAGCAATATTGTGGATGGAATAACAAAAGTATCATCTCCCTTAGGGTCTTATTCGAGATTTTCTTCTGCGAATGAAGTTAGGGCAGCAACTACCTTTAGCAAGACCACTTAAGGAAGTGAGGTGGTTTTTCTATCCTAGCTGCCCTAACAGCTGAGCATACAGTAGTGGCCAAAATTGTGGAAACCTTTTGGGAAAAGTGTATTTTTGAGATCTGATGGCTAATAATACCACTTTATAGGGACACGGTGGCTCAGGGGCTAGGACGTTGAGCTTGTCGATCGAAAGGTCGGCAGCTCAGCGGTTCGAATCCCTCATGCTGCCGTGTAACGGGGTGAGCTCCCGTTACTTGTCCCAGCTTCTGCCAACCTAGCAGTTTCGAAAGCACGTAAAAATGCAAGTAGAAAAAATAGGGACCACTTTTGGTGGGAAGGTAACAGCATTCCGTGCGCCTTTGGCGTTGAGTCATGCCAGCCACATGATCACGGAGACGTCTTCGGACAGCACTGGCTCTTCGGCTTTGTAACGGAGATGAGCACCGCCCCCTAGAGTCAGGAACGACTAGCACGTATGTGCGAGGGGAATCTTTACCTTTTTAATACCACTTTGGCTTTATTTGGGGAGTTTCAAGATAATCCTATTCCATTGCTGGAACGGCCTGGGAATAGCCCAGACCTTAACCCAATTAAAAATCTATGGAGCTGACTAAAGAAATTCGTTAGTCAGAAGCGACCCAGCAATAAAACCCAGTTAATAGAAGCCATCCTTCAATCTTGGCTTCACATTATAATAGCTGCAGAACTAAAAGACTTGGTTCACTCCATGGGAAGACGTTGTAAGGCCGTAATTCATGCTAAAGGTTACCCAAGTAAGTATTAACTGACGTGATAATTTTTGTATATCTCGTTTTTTCTATGTGTTTTACTCTTCTTCTTTATACTGTAACTGCTATTCTAATAACAAATCCTTCATAAAAGTTATTGCATTACATTCTTGATTAAATTATCTTTCCATTGATATATAATTTTATGATACTACTTCCAAAAAAAGTGGTGTTATTAGTTAGTTTTAGAAAATATACTTTCCCCAAAAGGTTTCCACAATTGTGGCCACTACTGTAGCTTGTTTCCATGCAGGATTTGTGTATCTTCACATATGTAAGTCTAACCATTGACCAGCACTCTTCATTACTTAATTATTTATAGTCTGTTCTAAGTATATATTTTTTTGCATCATCTTTCCTTGCATTCCTGCTCTTGAGAGTCCCAGAGGTGCTTTTCCAAAAGGCAACTGGACTTTCTTGGGTATTTTTCCTTGAAAATATTTTACTTCTTATCCAAAAAGCTTCCACAGTTTTGGAAAGGCAGTTCTGGGACATCCATGACATGGATGATTGAAAATCTCCATAGATATTCTTCCTTCCCGGATCCTTGAATCCATCACCATTTGTCTCAATCTTTCATAATAAATAATCAATTGCATTTAGACATCCAATACAGGCAGTTCTTGATTTACGACCATAACTGGACCCAAAATTTCTTTTGCTAAGCAAAACAATTGTTCAGTGAGTTTTTTCCCATTTTATGACCTTTCTTGCCCCAAAGGTCAAGTGAATCACTGCAGTTGTCGTTAGTAACACAACTGGAAAGTGAATCTGGCTTCCCCATTGACTTTGAATAGAATAGAATAGAATAGAATAGAATAGAATAGAATAGAATAGAATTTTTTTATTGGCCAAGTGTGATTGGACACACAAGGAATTTGTCTTGGTGCATATGCTCTCAGTGTATGCTTGTCAGAAGGATGCAAAAGGGGTTGAGTTTTTTTATTATTATTATTTTTATTTATTTTATTTTGTCACACAGTATATATAAGCATAAGCATGAAATAACTATACAATATATAAGCATATATATACGTAGGAGTATGTAATAACTATATTAATTGGATATAATGAAAGGAAACAATAGGACAGGAACGGTAGGCACTTATTTGTGCTCTTATGCACGCCCCTTATAGACCTCTTAGGAATGGGGTGAGGTCAATAGTAGAAAGTTTTGGTTAAAGCTTTGGGGATTTTGGGAAGAGACCACAGAGTCTGGTAGTGCATTCCAGGCATTAACAACTCTGTTTCTGAAGTCCTATTTTCTGCAGTCAAGCAGTTAACATTAAGCTTAAATCTGTTGTGTCCTCATGTATTGTTGCAATTGAAGCTGAAGTAGTCTTCGACAGGAAGGACATTGTAATAGATGATTCTATGAGTTAAACTCAGGTCATGTCAAAGGCGGCGTAGTTCTAAATTTTCTAAATTCAAGATTTCAAGTCTGGTGGCATAAGGTATTTTGTTGTATTCAGAGGAGTGGAGAACTCTTCTTGTAAAATATTTCTGGACACGTTCAGTTGTATTGATGTCAGAAATGTGGTATGGGTTCCAGACAGTCGAGCTATTCAAGAATTGGTCTAGCAAATGTTTTATATGCTCTGGTTAGTAGTGTAGTGTTTCTGGAGAAGAAGCTACGCAAGATTAGGTTTACAACTCTTAGAGCCTTTTTTGCGATGTAGTTGCAGTGGGCTTTGGCACTTAGATCATTGGATATGAAAACTCCAAGGTCTTTAACAGGGTGGGGGTCATCTGTAAGGTAATGTCCATCATGTTTGTACTTAGTGTTTAGGTCCTTTTTTCCAATATGTAAGACTGAGCATTTGCTGGTTGAGATTTGGAGTTGCCAAGTTTTAGACCATTCAGATACAAAGTCAAGGTCTTTTTGAAGGGCAGCTGTATTGTTGGTGGTGTTAAATAGTTTGACATTGTCAGCAAAGAGAGTTAGAGTTAGTTGTTAAAGAGTTGTTAGTTAAAGAGTTGGTTGTCGACCTGGCCAATTTTGATCACATGACCACAAGGGCTGCTGCAATGGTCCTAAGTCACTTTTTCAGTGTAACTTCAGAATAATAAAGTTGGAAGGGACCTTGGAGATCTTTTAGTCCAACCCCCTGCTCAAGCAGGAGACTGGTTTTAAGTCAAGGACTATCTGGAATTCATTTCCGAGGTTTATGTATATGAATTGACTTTAGCTTAAAACAGATTCTTTCTAAACAGAAACTCAGCTAATTCACCATTCTTATTCATTCATGAGTCTCCAAATAGCCCAATCACTATTTTTCACCTCGTCCCACCCATCTATTCATGTCACCCAAGACAATGACTTTTTTGTGTCAATCACGTTCATTGAGAGCATTGCACAGTTCCCCCCAAACTCATCCTCGGTTCGTTCATTGTCAGGTTTCTCTGGAGTGTAACATTCTGCTGTCATCAGTCTATTCCTACTTTCATACACGCCCCCGGCAAGCTTGAAGGTACCCATTCATACTTGCTGACAAATATTTTAGCTCTTTCTTTCTTAATTAAACCTGCATCTTCACTCTTCTGCATGTATTCATTAATTACCCTTCAGAAAAAATGGTCCACCTTCATTCAGGACTTTTAGTTTTATAAATACACCACATAGGATACCTATTTTTTCTTCTTCTTCTTTTCATCCACTAATTAATGCTATTTATTATTTAGACCTTTTACATTCAAAAGCAACAGTGCTCCATATGTAGTGATTGCCACTGATGGGCCCATAGATTTTGTACTGGTCCCCGTCACTCAATTATGATTAATTATAAAATCTTTGTGTATCTAGACTGAGAGTTCAAGGTGATGTTGTTTATTTTCCCTACTGGAAGCCTTAATGGATAAATAATGAAGAACTTGAGCTTTATAAACCAGTTTTTTTAAAAAAAAATGAAATAAATAAAGTGGTTTAATATTCTGTATGGCAGCATCTAAAGGTTCCACTTCACATAATTCAGTTTAAGGCATTGTGATCAAGCTCTTCAGGTTTTAACCAAGCATATCCAAATAACTTAATTTATGATTTCAGAAACCAAACCACTCCCGTTGATTTTTAGGAAGGGATTGGACAATGGTGGTTCAACGGACTGTCTGTTATTAACACAGCTGCTTGCAATTACTGCAAGTTCAAGTCCCACCAGGCCCAAGGTTGACTCAGCCTTCCATCCTTTATAAGGTAGGTAAAATGAGGACCCAGATTGTTGGGGGCAATAAGTTGACTTTGTATATAATATACAAATGGATGAAGACTATTGCTTAACATAGTGTAAGCCGCCCTGAGTCTTCGGAGAAGGGCGGGGGTATAAATTCAAATTAAAAAAAAATCGTTTGTCTGGAATGGTATAGAGCAGGGGTGTCAAACTCCATTTCATTGAGGGCTGCCTCAGGGCTGTGGTTGACCTTGGGGGCTGGGTGGGTGTGGCTGATGGTGTGGGACATGTTTACTGGACCCGTGTCCTTCCTGGCTGGTACTGGCCACTCAGGCGGTGACACGAGGCTGGCTCCAGAGGATTATCAACGCTTCTTTGTTGGATGGGGTTTTCCCTGCCGCCTTGAAAGATAGATAGATAGATAGATAGATAGATAGATAGATAGATAGATAGATAGATAGATAGATGATAGATGGATGATAGATGGATGGATGGAAGATAGATGGATAGATAGATAGGCAGACAGACAGAGACAGACAGACAGAGGCAGGTAGATAGATAAGACAGATGATAGAGATAGATGATAGATAGATGATATATATATATATATATATATATATATATATATATATATATATATATATATATATATATATATATAGAGAGAGAGAGAGAGAGAGAGAGAGAGAGAGAGAGAGAGAGAGAGAGAGAGAGAGAGATACAGACAGACAGACAGACAGACAGACAGAGGCAGAAAGACAGATAAGACAGATGATAGATAGATAGATAGATAGATAGATAGATAGATAGATAGATAGAGATAGATAGATGATAGATAGATAGATTTATAGATAGATAGACAGACAGACAGCAGATAGATAGATAGATAGATAGATAGATAGATAGATAGATAGATAGATAGATAGATAGATAGATAGAACATAACATAACATAACATAACATAACATAACATAACATCAGAGTTGGAAGGGACCTTGGAGGCCTTCTAGTCCAACCCCCTGCCCAGGCAGGAAACCCTACACCATCTCAGTCAGATGGTTATCCAACATTTTCTTAAAAATTTCCAGTGCTGGAGCATTCACAACTTCTGAAGGCAAGTCGTTCCACTTATTAATTGTTCTAACTGTCAGGAAATTTCTCCTTAGTTCTAAGTTGCTTCTTTCTTTGATCAGTTTCCACCCATTGCTTCTTGTTCTACCCTCAGGTGCTTTGGTGAACAGTCTGACTCCCTCTTCTTTGTGGCAGCCCCTAAGATATTGGAACACAGCTATCATGTCTCCCTTAGTCCTTCTTTTTGTTAAACTAGACATACCCAGTTCCTGCAACCGTTCTTCATATGTTTTATCCTCCAGTCCCCTAATCATCTTTGTTGCTCTTCTCTGCACTCTTTCTAGAGTCTCAACATGTTTTTTACATCGTGGCGACCAAAACTGGATGCAATATTCCAAGTGTGGCCATACCAAGGCATTATAAAGTGGCACTAACACTTCACGTGATCTTGATTCCATCCCTCTGTTTATGCAGCCCAGAACTGTGTTGGCTTTTTTAACAGCTGCTGCACACTGCTGGCTCATATCTAAATGGTTATCCACTAGGACTCCAAGATCCCTCTCACAGGTACTACTATTGAGCAAGGTACCACATATACGGTACTGGTGCATTTTGTTTTTTTGGCCTAAATGTAGAACCTTACTTTTTTCACTGTTGAATTTCATTTTGTTAGATAGCGCCCAATGTTCAAGTCTGTCAAGATCTTTCTGTAACTTGAGCCTATCTTCTGGAGTGTTGGCTATTCCTAGATAGATAGATAGATAGATAGATAGATAGATAGATAGATAGATAGATAGATAGATAGATAGATAGATAGATAGATAGAGGAAGGCAGGCAGGCAGGCAGGCAGGCAGACAGACACATGTATACACCTGCACAAAAGCTAGCAATTCACCAGAGTTGCATATTCAAGTCAAAGAAAGCTTGAAATAAGGTGGGCCAGCCCAAGTGACCCACTGCCAAAGGTATGCTTACCACTATTCCTAAGGCACAGGTTGCTATCTGCAAAACTAAGGATTCTTCCCATAATACTCGATTTCTTTCTGAAACAGAAACTCGTATCCCCACCCCACCCCAAAAACCAGTTAACGTTCACAAGGAATCAAAGAGCGATGACCTGGCTACAGGAAAACCAATCCTTAGCTGGAGCGAAAGGACAAAAAGGGAAATACGGATCTTTGTGACTGAGTCTCTTCGCATCCTTTTTTTTTTATTACTTTAATTAGTCCCCCTCCCCACACCTCACCTTCACACCTCTGGCAAAAAACAGCCCAGAGGATTATTGGTACATGGATTCCACTGTCACAAAATTTGTTACAGTTTGTCACTCTCTATGTGACTTCTCTGAAACTAAGCTATTTATGTTAATTGGTGCTTAGTGGTCTTAATACAATGTGTTTATCTGGTATATACTTATTCTCCAGCAACAAGACTGCTTAGTGATGATACTATGGTGCTGCTCATTGCAACCCCTTCTATGCTAAACGTGTTTACTGGAAACTCCACCAATTATAGGATTTGTTTAAATTCATTTAGGATCAAAGTGTAAATATCAAATGATGTCTCCCCATCGATTCCAGAGGGGGATAATTCTTTTAGTTACATAGAGATTTATTTATTTTCAAGAATGGAAATAAATGTGAGCGGCATAATCTTTCAAGAACTAGAATCTACTTTTTCACGTGAATAAATTGTTATCCTTTATCTTAACTGCTACATTAAAAAAAAATGTGCCACAGCTATTGACTGGTTCCACACATCAAACTAAGTCCTGGTTTAACTGCAGATCACTAAATTAACCACAATTGGTTGCTTTTGTATGTTCTGCTAATACACAAATTAACGGTTTAAATACCAATGGTTGGATTCATGGAATAAACTAAGCCAAAATAAAACTGTATGCAGTACATCATTATAGCTTGTGAAAGACAGTTCCAACTTAGAAGAAAAGAGAAATTTTCTGACAGTGAGAACTATTGATCAACAGAATAGTGGTGTTGGAGTAATAGTAATAGTTGGAGTTTTGGGTGCTCCATCACTGGAGGTTTTCAAAGATAGACCGGACAGCCGTTTGGATGGTATAAGTTCTCCAATCAGAGGGTTGGACTAGAAGATCTCTGGTGTCCCCTCCAGCCCTATGCTTCTAGCCTCTATGTTCTATGACTCAAGAAAGTGCACGAACCCAACCACACTCTTTTATAGTTCTTGACGAAAGTGGCTTACGATTTGAAAAATATTTTGTGTTATTGTTCTATACATCCTTATTAATTAATCATCATACTTCATGTGCCTTAAAAAATTTCTGATCTTTAGGAATATAATCAGAGGAGTAAAGTAGTAGTAAGTAAGGTAAAAGTAAAGGTTCACCCACACATGCATGCTCATCTCCATTTCTAAGCCGAAGAGCCAGCGCTGTCCAAAGACGTCTTCATGGTCATGTGGCTGGCATGACTAAATGCCAAAGGAGCATGCAGCGCTATTACCTTCCCACCAAAGTGGTCCCTATTTTTCTACTTGCATTTTTTACATGCTTTCGAACTGCTAGGTTGGCAGAAGCTGGGACAAGTAACGGGAGCTCAGTCCGTTACGTGGCGCTAGGGATTCGAACCATTGAACTGCCGACCTTCTGATTGACTACGTCCCTAGTAGTAAGTAGTAATGGGTAAAGTACTGTTGCAGTGCAATCAAACAATTTGGAAAAGCCCCTAACTGGAATTGGAGCATAAATTTAGCAGCTGGCATTCACAGATATACTAATATTGATGCTGAAAATAATATACAGGTAGTCCTTGACTTATGACCACAATGGAGCCCCAAATTTTTGTTGCTAAGCGAGACAGTGGTTAAGTTAATTTTGCTCCATTTTACGACCTTTCTTGCCAGAGTGGTTAAATGAATCACTGCAGTTGTTAAGTTAGTAACACGGTTGTAACATGAAGCTGGCTTCCCCCCTTGACTTTGCTTGTCAGAAGGTCACGAAAGGGGATCATTAGATCCTGGAACACTGTATCCGTCATTGTAAGGAGAGAATAATGTGGATCCCTTCCAGCACTGTAAAGTTTGGGGGTGCTGAGATGGGTTCCATATTGACGTGAATTGCCTGATGCAAATATAAAGGAGCATTTGTAATTTAATTTCATTGTCTTTATTGTCATTGCACTTTGTACAACAAAATTAAATGCCATCTTCAGTGTACATTATACATATGAAAACTATAAACACACATCCTTCGCATTCTATACAATTTTTTTTAAATTTGCATTTATATCCCGCCCTTCTCCGAAGACTCAGGGCGGCTTACACTATGTCAAGCAATAGTCTTCATCCATTTGTATATAATATACAAAGTCAGCTTATTGCCCCCAACAATCTGGGTCCTCATTTTACCTACCTTATAAAGGATGGAAGGCTGAGTCAACCTTGGGCCTGGTGGGGCTTGAACCTGCAGTAATTGCAAGCAGCTGCTGTTAATAACAGACTGTTTTACCAGTCTGAGTCTGGTGGCTTTAATTTATTTAATTGAATTAAAACCCCTGATATTGCATTAATATTGCACTGTGCAGTAGAATTCAATATAGTTACAGCTCTGGGATAGAAGCTGTTTTTCAGTCTATTTGTCCTTGTTTTTATTATCCTGTACCGTCTGCCAGATGGTAATAGTTCAAAAAAAGGGTGCCCAGCATGAGATGGATTTTAAGAATGTTTTGAACTTTCTGAAGGCAGCAGGAGCTATAAAGCTCTTCCAAGGAGGGGAAAGGGCAACCAATGATCCTCTGGGCAATGACGTTAACCCTCTGGAGTGCTGTCCTATCTGCCACTGTGCAATTGGCAAACCATACACAGGTGCAGTAAGTTAAAATATTCTCTATGGTGCAGCTGTAGAAGGTCACCAGCAGTTTTTCATTCAGTTGTTGCTTCCTGAGAAGTCTCAGGTAGTAGAATCTCTGCTGGGCCCTTTTGACCACTGCTGCAAAGCAGGGGTGGGCTGCTGGGGGTTCGCAGGGGTTCGGGAAAACCTCTAGCTAAGATTCTGTGCAGTTCGGAGAACCCCCAAATCCCACTCCTGACTGGCCCCGCCCATCCCATCCCACCCCTCCCTGCCCAGGAGTCCCCACGCGGCCCATTTTGGATGCAGATAAGTGCAGGGCATGCATGGAGACTCAGGGAGGGCAAAAAACAGGCCTATCAGAAGTTTGGGAAGGCAGGAAACGGGCCTGTTTCTGGCCTTCAGAGGGCCTCCAGAGCCTGGGGAGGCCATTTTCACCCTCCCAGAGGCTCGAGGCGACTGGACCGGTAGCAGAAATTTTGAGTAGTTTGGAGAACCAGCAAATACCACCTCTGGCTGGCCCCAGAGTGGGATGGGCATGGAGTTTGTTGTGACTCGTCCTCCCTCCTCTCCTCAGCCGGGCCCCTCCCGTCTCCAACCTGGCCTTTTATCAGACTCCGAGTCTGATAGTAAAGATGAACGGTCTGTCATGACTCCAGCCCCCGACCCTGGCCCCATGCCCGGAGAGTATTCAAGGAGTGACAGGAGAAGTCCGATAAACCTCACTCATACAGCGTGTGTTCCTTTGGCTCAGCCTTCAGAGCAGGAAGCCAGCCAGGTGGTAGAATTACTCAGGCATACTCCCTCTGACCCTTCCCTTTCCCAGACGCTGACAGCAGATCCAGCTGAAGACAATTCTGAGTGGGTGGACCCTCGCTTCCGGAGATCTGAGAGGCGACGCCAGCAGAAGGAGGGGTGGGGCAGGCCTGGATAAATGCTGAGTCATGGAGCCACACCCCACAGCCTATATAAAGGACCTGCTTTTGGCATTCCAACCTTGAGTCAAGCAAAGTCTTATCTAGTTTGCTGATATCGGACCCTATCGCTGAAGTCACAACTTGGACTCCTGCCTGCCCTGATAAACCTCGAAGGAACTTGGCAAGCTGCAGAGGCTTCATTGCCAAGTTTGTTATGGACTTCCTTGACTCGTTCATCGGAGCGGGGGTGGGATACGACAGAGATTTTGCAATATCCTTCCCCCAGGAGTGGGGAGGGAATGGGGATTTTGCAGTATCCTTCCCCTGCCATGCCCAAGTCACACCCACCAAGCCACACCACGCCCACCACGCCATGCCCACAGAACCGGTAGTAAAAAAAAAATTGAATTTCACCACTGGCTAAGACTAACTGCGCACTGGAAACCAGAAGAGCAGCTGGCGACAGCAAGCGTGCCCACAGGGAGGGTTTTTCATGCCATCTTTGGCATGCGTGTCATAGGTTCGCCATCATGGCAATAAGGTAATATTCATACATTGCTGTCCTTTAATTCCCTCCAAATATATATATATATATATTAAGAAAAGGAGACTTATGACCTCTAGTATCACCTCATTGCCGTTTCTGAGCAAAGGCAACTCACATGAAAAAGAAGAGAATTGTGTCGCACTCCAAGGAAATATTCCATCACCAGAATCAGAAGCTGAGCGAGAAGATCAAAATGGCGTCTCAGAGGAAAGCAGAAACTGCTGATGGGTATAATAAGTCAGAAAATGAACCTGAAGATATGACTAAAGGAAATATTTCTCTTCAAGAAATTATCTTCAATTGATTATTTATTTATTTTTACTAAAAATTTGTTGTTGTTTTTCTTAACTATTTTTGAAAGAAAAAATCCTGACAAGAGTAGAGCATTATAAGACCAGAATGAATATCTTTGCTTTATTATCACGTTAATGATTTTTTTCTAGCCACCTTCCTTTTTTTACCAAATTTTTGTGGTAAAATTAAGCAAGGGTTAGGTTGCTTTTTTACTTCTATTGCTAATAGTTCTATTTATAACAACATTTAAGGACAGTTAACAGGAAATATAATCAATTTAGTTCAATATATAATTTAAAATTAATTACACATTTCCAATCAATATAGTAAACATGATAATTAGGAGTAAGTCAAGCCTATATTAGGTATGATCGTAAATTAACAAAATGATCTGTAATAAATTGCATACACTTAATTTTTGTCCATATATTTCCATTCCCCTCCAAGGGGGAGGGAGAATCCTCTTTTTCCCCCTTGAGAATTTGACATTTTTAATGATTAGTTTGTTTTTGATTTAAACAGAAGAATTCCCGAAACCTTGGTATTATAAAATAGCCTTTTGAATTCAGCTCAGAAATCCATCAGCAGCTAAACAGTGGTACAGGTAGCCCGCGACTTACAACAGTTCTGAAAATGTAACTTATGACCATTTTTCACACTTATGACCATTGCAGTGTCCCCATGGTCACGTGATCAAAATTCAGATGCTTGACAACTGGCTCATCTTTTATGACAATTTCAGGATCCTGGGATCATACGACCCCCCTCTTTTGTGAACTTCTGATAAGCAAATCAATCGGGGAGCCAGATTCATTAACCAGCCGTGTTACTAATTTAACAGCTGCAGTGATTCACTTGTGGCAAGAAAGGTCAAAAAAAATGGGGCAAAACTCACTTAACAACTATCTTGCTTAGCAACAGACATTTTTGGACTTAATTGTGGTCATAAGTTGAGGACTACCTATATGGCTATATATGTGACTACTAAACTCAGAGAGCAGGACTCGGTGTTTGTAGATTTCCTAGAAGGCATTTGTCTGTCCAATATTCATTTGAGTGTGGAGTTTTAGTGGATTTATTTGTGTGGAGTTTTAGTGGACCCTTGGACTGATTCAACAGGTTTCTTCTTATGAGCCAAGCCACAAGGTCATAATCAATCAAAAAAGCCTGGTTGTTGTTTTTTTTTAGAAATTGTGGCTCGTGATGGCATCACAAGTCTTTGGAAATAGACTAAGTGATGCCTGACTAACATGCACATAAGGACTGGAAAATCTTCTCAGAATAATCACCGTTCCATGAGAACTAGGAGGGCCTTTTACCAAGTTCGCTTGGTCCGCCAGTTGCGTCCCTTCCTTGACCGTCCCTTATGCACGGTCACTCATGCTCTGGTTACGTCTAGGTTGGATTATTGCAATGCTCTCTACATGGGGCTGCCTTTGAGGTGCACCCGGAGGCTACAGTTAGTCCAGAATGCGGCTGCGCGAGTAGTAATGGGAGCCGCTCGTGGCTCCCACGTGACATCACTGCTCCGTAGTCTGCACTGGCTTCGTGTGGTTTTTCGGGTGCGCTTCAAGATTTTGGTTACCATCTTTAAAGCGCTCCATGGCTTAGGACCCGGGTACTTACGAGACCGCCTGCTGTTACCCTTTGCCTCCCACCGACCCGTACGCTCTCACAGAGAGGGTCTCCTCAGGGTGCCATCCGCCAAACAGTGTCGGCTGGCGGCCCCCAGGAGTAGGGCCTTCTCTGTGGGGGCAGTGACGCTCTGGAACGAACTTCCCCCTGGCCTTCGTCAAGTGCCTGATCTTCGGACCTTCCGTCGTGAGCTCAAAACATATTTATTCATTCAAGCGGGACTGGCATAATAGTGTTGAATTTTAATTGGGTTTTCTTAATATTTAAAAATTTTAAATCTAAATTTTAATTATCAGCCTTTATAATCTGCTATGTTTTAATGTTGTTTTAATTGTATATATCTTGTTTTTTATTTTTGGCTCTACACCGCCCTGAGTCCTTCGGGAGAAGGGCGGTATAAAAATTTAATAAATAAATAAATAAATAAATAAATAAAAATAGGTCTAATTAGAGGAGAAATGAACTGCTGTAAAAGTTATGAGACCTGCGACATGGCATGTGAGCTCGTATAAGCCGGTTGTGTCAGATTTTAACCAGATCAGAAAATAATCAAAAAGAGGAGCAACCTAGAATTAAGGAGCGAGAACAATTAACCAGGGGAACAGCTTTGTCTTCAGAAGTTGTGGCTGCTTCATCACTGGAGGCTTTTAACGAAGAGACTGGACAACCGTTTATCTGATGGCATAGGGTCTTCTCTCCTGCTTGAGAGGGGGGTTGGATTAGAAGACCTCCAAGGTCCCTTCCAACTCTATTATTCTATGTTTTGTGTTCCAATATTATAACATCTGATAGATCCTGGAATGATCTAAAAATGTTCAGAGGCATCAGCTAGTGGTTTTTCGCAAAGTCTTTGCCTGAAGTCTTGCTGCCACAGAGAGGAGGGGGTCAAGCTATTTTCCAAGGCACCTGAAGGCCAGACAAGGAGTAATGGATGGAAACTGATCAAGGAGAGGTTCAACCTAGAATTAAGGAGAAATTTTGTGACAGTGAGAACAATCAACCAATGGAACAGAAGTTGCCTTCGGAAGTTGTGGGAGCTGCATCAATGGAGGCTTTCAAGAAGAGACTGGACTGCCATCTGTCAGAAATGGTGTAGGGTCTCCTGCTTGGGTGGGCGGATTGAACTAGATGACCTACAAGGTCCCTTCCAACTCTGTTAATCTGAAATGGTATAGGGTCTCCTGCTTGAGCATGTGGTTGGACTAGAAGATCTCCAAGATCCCTTCCCGTCCTATTCTGAACTGAATTATACGGATAAAACAAGCCATGGCTTGCAAAACACAAGATGTTTTTTCTGCTTTCTTGAACCAGCTTTCTCATGGCCGTTCCTCTGGAATCTCTCCTGCTGTCGTATCTCCTTGGGCTGCCCAAAAACCTTGAACAGGCATCTCTCCCTTTCGGTCTATGTTCAGGGGGTGAAAGAAGGGCTCCAACACCACATCAGTATTCAAAATTCCTCTTTCAGAGTGTCGCGCATCAGTATTCAGTATTCCCCTTTCAGGGTGTCACACATGCAAGCCATTCCTTTAAAAAAAAACAGAGTCCTTAAAAAGCCTCTGAGTGTGTTTCTGTGTACAGCGCACAAATGTCCACTAATTGCACAAAGGGAAAGCCGAGATTCCAAGCGCAAGCCCCGTTAAAAAAAAGTAGATCGGCGAAGAAGAGTGGAAGCATCTGTTTAATATAGACGACATTAGAATTTAATTTTACCTCTGTGATGCTTTTGTGTAGCTGCAGTGTTACAGAGACGCCAGTAAGCATGGCAGTGCGGTGTCAGCAGGTGCATGCCACCAAATTACTGCTTTTCATTTGCATATTCATCTGCTAAGAAGCATGTCATTATCATATCAAAGGGATACTAAGCAACATCTAGCTTCAAGAGATGTGGCATAGTTTCAATGCTAGCAATTAATGCGAGATGAGGACTCTCTTTCTGTCATGTCTCCCAGGGCTAACTGTAATCGGGCTTATTATTGGATCGTTACCAATAAGCCTGTGTTGGCAGGGGAAAAGGGGTTGCGTGGAAGAAGTGAGAAGTCCATAGTGCCTTTCTAGTGTGTATCCCATAGCTGGGATCCGTTCAACTTGGCAGGACTACATAAGGAAGCCACAAATGTGTTTTGTTTTTTTCAAAAAGGCGACTGGACTTTGCTTTTCCGTGAAGACGTTTCACTTCTCATCCAAGAAGCTTCTTCAGTTTCCGACTGAAGAAGCTTGTTGGACGTCAGAGTTGAAGAAGCTTCTTGGATGAGAAGCGAAACGTCTTCAAGGAGAAAAAAGGAAGTCTGGTTGCCTTTTGAAAAAAGCACCTTTGGGACAACCATGATCTGGATGACTGAGACTCTCTACAGATTTTTACTTAATGGACAGCTAACATCAAAAACGTCATCAAAAAAGGGACAACAAAGAATGTTCTTTCTGCGCCAACTCAGAAAGCTCAAACTGCCCAAGGAGCTGCTGATTCAGTTCTACAGAGGAATTATTGAATCTGTCATTTGCACCTCTATAACTGTCTGGTTTGATTCTGCAACCCAACAAGATAGACACAGACTTCAGAGGATAATTAGAACGGCAGAAAAAACAATTGCGACCAACCTGCCTTCCATACTGCATGTTAGGTTCGGGAAGTAACGAGGCTGGAGACCAGGGTAGTGACAACAGCTCTTTAATATAGGGTGAACCCAGCAACAGGCTGGGGGAAAAACCTCTCCTTTTATACAGTTCTGCTGGAGGCTTCGTCCAATCAGCAACGTGCTGATTTCCCGCTCAAATATTTAAAGGTACAAACATGAATACATAACACTCCTCCCCTCCCAGAAAACACTTTGCCTCTATTTACATATTTATTTACATGTTATTTTTCGACGTAGTCACGCAAATAACCTGGGCGTCTCCTAGTTCTTTCTGACCTGCGCGGTTCAGTTCTGGGTGGTGTTTTGAGCTGGTCGGAGGGGCTGTTTTCTCCTCCCAGCTCTTTCTCTGGGCCAACGGGCTCCGGATTATTGGCCGACTCTTTTTCTTGGCCATCGGGCCTTGGATTAATTTTGGCATTTTCCCTGTTGCTTCCCTCGGGGACCTGATGGCGTCGCTGGAACTCTGGGACCTCAGCTAAGTCTTGCGCCTCCCCCGGGTCATTGTCAGCTGTGGATTCAAAGTGGTATTGGTCATTATCTGTCTCTTTTGGTTCGGTTTGGTCAGTTATCCGTTTCCTTAACTGATCTATGTGGCGCCGCCACACTCGGTTGTCCGGTAGCTCTACCACGTATGATTTTGGGCCGGTTATCTTTATTATTTGTCCTGCGAACCAACTAGGGCCGTCCCCATAGTTTCGGGCCCACACCCGGTCGCCTATGCTCATTTCCCTTGTCTTTTCTAGTTCCCCCTTGTAACCCTCGGGTGTGTAATGGGGGTTCAAGCGGTCAAGTGGGCACCGGAGTTTCCGTCCCATTAGCAATTCGGCTGGGCTTTTCCCGGTGGCCGTGCTTGGGGTTCTGTGCTGGACGGCTAGGAAAAAGTCTATTTTTGTTTGCCAGTCTCCTGGCTTGAGCCTGGACAATGCCTCTTTAGCGCTCCGGACGGAACGCTCTGCAAGGCCATTCGTCGCAGGGTGGAAAGGCGCGGAGAGGGCATGTCGGATGCCCTCCTCTGCCAGGTATTCTTCAAACTGGGTTGCCGTGAATTGAGGCCCATTGTCGGACACCAGAGTGTCCGGCAACCCGTGAGTTGCGAATAGGTGGCGCAGGGTTGCGATTACTGCTTCGGCCGTAGTGGACTTCATGAGTATGATCTCCAACCATTTGGAAAATGCATCAACAACCACTAGGAACGTTTGGCCGTGGAAAGGACCAGCAAAATCAATGTGGATTCTTGACCAGGGGCCCTGGGGCTTTTCCCATTCTCTGACTGGGGCCGTTGGGGGTAGGGGTCTGGACTCTTGGCAGGCTTGGCATTTCCCTACCCTCTCAGCAATCTCTGCGTCCATGAGTGGCCACCATACATAGCTTCTAGCTAACCCCTTCATCCTTACGATCCCTGGGTGACCCTCGTGGAGGAGGTCCAATACCTTTCCCCTTAGCTTATCAGGAATTATTACACGATCACCCCACAACAGGCACCCCCCTTGAGCCGAGAGCTCATCTCGTTTTTTAACAAATTCTTTGAACCGTTCGCCCGGCGCAGCGGGCCACCCTCTCTGTACCCAACCGAGTACAGTCCTTAACACAATGTCCCGGTATGATGCCCGAGCCACTTCCTTAGATGTGACTGGGCCAGAGTCCAACGAGTCAATAAGTAGGATGGGCGTCCGCGGGTGGGGTCTTGATCGCCCCTGGTAGTGGGCATCGGCTTAACGCGTCTGCATGCCCCACTTCTTTTCCTGGTCGATGCTGCAGCTTGTACGAGTAAGCGGCTAAGAATATAGTCCAACGGGTCAAGCGTGGCGAAAGTGCCACAGGCGTTGGGCGGTCGCCAGCCAGTATCCCTAGTAGCGGTCTGTGGTCAGTCACGATTTCAAAATTCCGCCCAAAGACATACTCGTGGAATTTTTTGACCCCTGACACAATGGCTAGTGCTTCTTTGTCTAATTGGCTGTAGTTCCTCTCTGGGGAGGACATCGTTCTAGAGTAGAACGCTATGGGGGCTTCTGTGCCGTTTGGAAGTCTATGGCTGAGCACAGCCCCCACCCCATAAGGGGAGGCATCGCAAACCAGTACTAGGGGTAATGAGTCGTGATATTGGATGAGCAGGCTATCACTTGAGAGCAGGTTCTTTACTGCTTCAAAAGCCCTATTTTCTGACTTTCCCCAAGACCAAACAGTATTTTTTCCTAAGAGCCTATGCAGCGGTTCCGCAACGGTTGCTTTGTTCTTTAAAAAGACCGCGTAAAAATTAACCAATCCCAGGAATGCCTGCAGCTCTGCTTTGTTTTTGGGCGCTGGAGCCTTCCTAATTGCCTTAACCTTGCTTTCAGTAGGGTGAATTCCTTTCTTGTCTATCCGGTAGCCCAAGAAATCGACGGATTCGACCCCGATCTGGCATTTGTTTGTCTTGACTTTTAGTCCGGCTGTCCGGAAAATGCTCAAGACCTTTCTTAACCGCTCCCCCAATTCCTCCATGTTCTCCCCTGAGATGAGGACGTCATCAAAGTAGGGAACTACCCCTGGGAGCCCCTGCAGTAGTCGTTCCATTAGGTTTTGGAACAACCCTGGTGCCACACTGACCCCAAATTGCAATCGGGTGCACTTGAATGCCCCCCTGTGCGTTACAATTGTTTGGGCTTCGGCTGTGCGGGCGTCTACGGGCAGTTGCTGGTAGGCCTGGGCCAAGTCTAATTTCGCAAAGACTTGCCCATGCCCCAAAGAGTGCAGTAAGTGTTGCACCACGGGAACCGGGTAAGCGCTTTTCTGTAAGGCTTTGTTAAGCGTCGCCTTGTAGTCAGCGCAAATTCTAATTGACCCGTCCGACTTTATTGGGGTGACGATTGGCGTCTCCCACTTTGCGTGATCGACTGGCACCAAAATCCCCTGATTTATGAGCTTGTCCAGCTCCTTATCGATTTTCGGTTTTAGGGCAAAAGGGACTCTCCTCGCCTTAAGCCTAATGGGTGCTACCTGGGGGTCTAAGTTGAAGGAAATAGGGGTCCCCTTGTACTTGCCCAGGCAGTCCTTGAAGACATCTTCGAACTCGTTAAAAAGAATGTCTTTCAAGTTGCAGTCACTTCTGTAGATGCCAGTCACTCCCATGCCCAGGGCACGAAACCAGTCTAGCCCCAACAGGCTGGGCAGAGTTCCTTCGACGATCGTGATGGGCAGGGTCTTCTTGTGAGGGCCGTACTCGACTCGGACGGAGGTGGTCCCTCGAACAGGGATGCGATTCCCCTGGTAGTCGTGGACTCGTAGTCGTTGTGCTTGCAGGTGGCGCGACGGACGGCAGCGACTTCGCCAAAGTGTCCCAGGACATGATGGTGATCGCTGATCCGTGTCTACTTCAAGCCGCACCGCACTCCCTCTATTTTTGGCCTGGTGAAGATCTTCTTCTCCACTTTGGTCGAGGCGCGCCTATGACCACAGTTGTTTGGTTGGAATCCGCGCCTTTTTGTTTGAGCCAATCGCGGGTCGCCTTGCCGATTCCGCGCCTGATTGGCCGATTTGAATTTTCGGCGGGAAGGTTGGGCGCTCGACAAACTTGAGCTAGGTGCCCTTTCTTCCCACACCGACATGTCGCGTCTTTAAAGTTGCAGCGTTGGCGCTGGTGTTGACCCCGCAGCTTCCGTGATTCGCCTCGGTCCCCTTTGTCGCTGTGCGGCAGACCCTTCCTCGTCTTCACCGTCGGATTCGGTCTGAACCTCCTCCTGGTGCACCGGAGTTGCCTTCGCGCTCGCCTTTTGTGGGACCGGCTTCTGTAGCGTCTCTGCCGCTTGGGAGGACATTTCATGTGCTCTGGCTTCGTCCAGAGCGTTGGCCAGCGTTAGGTTGCTCTTTGCTAGCAGCCCTCGCCGCCGCAAACGGATGTCTTTGACCTCGGATGAGTTGCTCGAGGAGCACCTCGCCCAGGTCACGGTATCCGCAGTCCTTGGACGCTCTTCTTAGGGCGGCCATGTAGTCACCTATGGACTCGCCCTCCATCTGCCTTCGCTCTCCGAATTCAAACCGCCGCACGTACTTGGACGGCGTTGGTGCGAAGTGATTTTTTAGTAATGTCTGTAAAGTTGGCCACGACACCGACTGCAACGGCGTTGGCTCTGCCAGGGCTTCCGCGATGTCGATGACCTCCGGACCGCAGTGGCTTAAGAAATAAGCCCTTTTTCGGTTGTCTGGAACTCCGTGCAGTTCGTTGGCTTCTAGGAAACTCTCGAAACGGGTCATATACGTTCCCCATTTCTCCTTAGCCGGGTCGAACGGTGCGGGCGGAGTGTAACTGGCCATCTCCGCTTTTCTGCCCTGTATTTGCTGGGTTCGGGTCTATCGTGCTTCAGCTCGGTTCTGGTTCTCCTCAACCTCGAGATCCCATCCTCGTCGCCAATGTTAGGTTCGGGAAGTAACGAGGCTGGAGACCAGGGTAGTGACAACAGCTCTTTAATATAGGGTGAACCCAGCAACAGGCTGGGGGAAAAACCTCTCCTTTTATACAGTTCTGCTGGAGGCTTCGTCCAATCAGCAACGTGCTGATTTCCCGCTCAAATATTTAAAGGTGCAAACATGAATACATAACACTGCACGAGTCAAAAAGAGGGCTGTGAAAATATTTACAGACCCCTCACATCCTGGACATAAACTGTTTCAACTCCTACTCTCAAAACGATGCTATAGAGCACTGCACACCAGAACTAGACACGAGAACAGTTTTTTCCTGAATGCCATCATTCTGCTAAATAAATACAGTAATTCCCTCAACACTGTCAATCTATTTACTAAGTCTGCATTACTATTAATCTTCTCATCGTTCCCATCACCCATCTCCTCCCACTTATGACTGTAACTTTGTTGCTTGTATCCTTACAATTTATACTGATATTGATTAATTGTAGCCTGTGACTATCATTACATGTTGTAAGTGATGTACCTTGATGAAGGTATATTTTCTTTTATGTACACTGAGAGCATATGTACCAGGATAAATTCCTTGTGTGTCCAGTCACAATTGGCCAATAAAAAATTCTATTCTGTTCTGTTCTATTCTATTCTATAAGCAAGCAAACAAATGGATTTTGAGCTGTCCAACAAGGAGATGAGGATGATGAGGATGAGGATGTTATCCATTCAATCATGTTCATTCAATTCAATCTTGGTGATTCTATGGGCCAAGTTTCTCCCCATCTGATTTTGCATACTTTGAGTTGTTCTATGCTCTGGCTGTTCTTGTTAACTCTGATTGTGACAACTGGCTTGTATTTATGATGGTTGCAGAGGTCATGTGAGCACCTTTTGTGACCTTCTGACAAGCCAAGTCAATGGGGAAGCCAGAATCACTTAACAACTGTGTAACAACAACTTGGAAGGGACCTTGGAAATCTTCTAGTCCAACTGTTGCCCAAATGGAATACCCTATACCAGGGGTTTGCAAACTTGGCTCTTTTAAGACTTGTGGACTTCAACTCCCAGAGTTCCTCAGCCAGCAAAGCTGGCTGAAGAACTCTGGGAGTTGAAGTCCACAAGTCTTAAAAGAGCCAAGTTTGCAGACCCCTGCCCTATATCATTCCAAACAAATGGCTATCCAATCTCTTCTTAAAACCTCCAGTGCTGGAGCACCTACAACTTTTGAAGTAAAGGCGTTGCACTGATTAATTGTTCTCACTGTCAGGAAATTTCTACTTGGTTCTAGGTTGCTTCTCTCCTTGGTAAGTTTCCGTCTGTTACTTCTTGCCTTGCCCTCAAGTGCTTTGGAGAATAGGTTATCCCCTTTTTCTCTGTGACAGACCCTCAAATATTGAACATGTATCATGTTACCCCTGGTTCTTTTCTTTGTTAGACTAGACTTACCTAATTATCATAGAATAGAATAGAATAATAAAGTTGGAAGGGACCTTGGAGGTCTTCTAGTTCAACCCCCTGCTTAGGCAGGAAACCGTACACCACTTCAGACAAATGGTTATCCAATCTCTTCTTAAAAACTTCCAGTGTTGGAGCACCCACAACTTCAGGAGGCAAGTTGTTCCAGTGATTAATTGTTCTAACTGTCAGGAAATCTCTCCTTAGTTCTAGGTTGCTTCTGTCCTTGATTAGTTTCCATTGCTTCTTGTCCTGCCCTCAGGTGCTTTGGAAAATAGGAAAATTGACCCCCTTCTTTGTGGCAGCCCCTGAGATTTTGGAACACTGTTATCATGTCACCCCAGTCCTTCTTTTCATTAAACTAGACATACCCAGTTCCAGCAACCGTTCTTCATATGTTTTAGCCCCCAGTCCCCTAATCATCTTTGTTGCTCTTCTCTGCACTCTTTCTAGAGTCTCAACATCTTTTTTACATCATAGTGACCAAAACTGGATGCAGTATTCCAAGTGTGGCCTTACCAAAGCATTTATAATTCCTGCAACTGTTCATTGTACTGTACATGTACGTTCAATTCATCCTCAACTGTATTGTTTTAGTCTCCATCCCCCTAATTGCTCATCTTGGCACTTTTTCCAGAGTCTCAACATCTTTTTTTGTATCGTGGTGACCAGAACTGGATGCAGAATTCCAAGGGGGATCTTGTCAAGTTATCCAGTTTTAAGCCACATCAAATGAAACCACTTTCCAAAATCAAAATCAAAATAGAATCAGTTTATGATGACTAGATGAGTTGCCCTCAGCCCAAGAAGGTGTAACGTACGGCAGTCCTTTGTGAGCAATCGGAAATATAAAATATAGCTAAAAGTAAAAAAAGAGTAAAAATGCTCTATTAACTAGCTGTGAAAGATGTGTATGCCTGCAATCGTAGGGCAAATTGCAGAACAAAGTTTTGACAGAATCATAAGAATCTCGGCATGGATGCAAGGAAAAAGAAGAAGTTTAAACCCTCGTGTTTGTGGAGGAAATATTTGAAAGTACCCTGCAGTTTCCGCTAATGGCTCAGAAACCAGAGGAGATCTTAGTGTGCTTTCCATACGTTTTTGGTTTTTTTTGTTCCATGCACTGTGCCATGATCAATAACAGAAGAACTCGTTCTTTCATTCGACAACTATTACATCTCAGCATTATTCAGAACTTGCCCCTTAATTTCCTGGTGTTAACTTCAAACGATTCTTTCAGGTAACTCGCCTTTCTCCCTAGAAGGGATAATTCACAAGGTTTCCATATGGTACGAGGCACCACAAAAATGCATGCTTCAAATGGGACTTCCAATAGACTAGAATCCGGTGTTTACAGAGTCCTTTGGCTCTCAGCAAGTCAGACTGCACACTAAGCTCTGAGTTTCAAACATCTTCTCTGAGCTTCATTGCCAGCCAGAATAATCGTGAATCCGGACTTAGTGGCTCTGATAAAGCTCCGCTATCCAAATGCGAACCTGATCTTGTCATGTTTTGTCCCTCTTGTCTATTTGCCATGGAATCTGACCTCTGGTCAGTTTTAGTTTATCGCATTTTCCTCAGGTTGTTGGGATGTTTATCTGCCTGCTTCAGGATCTCTAGTCAGGTATCCCTTCATAGGCTAACTCAGCCAAGCTACTTATGTTCAGTCAATCTGGAAATATTTTTGTGGTTTTATCAATTAGCTAACAAACAGCTGCGATATAAGGATATCTGCAAGAGGGACCTAAAGGCCCTGGGAATGGGCATTAACGACTGGGAAACCTTGACCTCCGATCGTTCAGCTTGGAGGCTAAAGACGCAGCATGGTGTCGTGTCCCCCTCCCCGTCCGACGACCAGGTCAAGGAAGTCCATATCAAACGTGGCAATGAAGCCTCTGCAGCTTGCCAAATTCCTTCGAGGTTTCTCAGGGCAGGCAGGAGTCCAAGTTGTGACTTCAGCGATAAAGTCCGATATCAGCAAACTAGATGAGACTTTGCTTGACTCAAGGTTGGAATGCCAAAAGCAGGTCCTTTATATAGGCTGTGGGGTGTGGCTCCACGACTCAGCATTTATCCAGGCCTGCCCCACCCTTCCTTCTGCTGGTGTCGCCTCTCAGATCTCTGGAAGCAAGGGTCCACCCACCCTGAATTGTCTTCAGCTGGATCTGCTGTCAGCATCTGGGAAAGGGAGGGGTCAGAGGGAGTAGGGCGTAGTAATTCCAGCACCTGGCTGGCTTCCTGCTCTGAAAGCTGAGCCAAAGGAACACACGCTATATGAGTGAGGTTTATCAGGCTTGTCCTTTCACTCCTGGAATCCTCTCCGGGCATGGGGCCAGGGCCGGGGGCTGGAGGCATGACAGGCCATTCATCTTCATTATCAGACTCGGAGTCTGATAACAGGCCCAGTTGGAGACGGGAGGGGCCCGGCTGAGGAGAGGAGGGAGGACGAGTCACAACACATGGCCTCCTCCAATTCGAAGAGACATTTGTTCAGCAGGCTGAGGCAAAGAGGCAGTCCCGGAACCAGCAAATCTGGGAACTGGGCAGGGGACGAAATGTATCTGCCCTCAGTGTGGAAGGGATTGCCACTCTCGAATTGGCCTTTTTAGCCACACTAGATGCTGTTTTAGAACCTCTTTGCAGAGCACGATACCATAGTCTTTTGAGACTGAAAATGCCAATGCCAATGAACAAAGCTTCACTTTGGGATTTATCCAACTATTGTTTATTCCATTACACACACACACACACATACACACACTTGATACTACCAGATTCTTACAAGAGAGAGAGTATGTATGGGTTTTTTAAGTGTTATGTACCCAATTCAATATATCCAATATATTTTATTTTTTTTATCTCACCTTTCTTACATTTACAAATAACTCAAGATACCAGACAGATCCAACATACCTTTCCCCTCCTACTTTCCTCACAACAACAATCCTGTGAGGTAACTTGGGCTGAGAGAGAGGGACTGGCCCAAAGCCACCCATCCAAACTCGATTGCAGAAAATATGACTTCAGCAACAGAGTGGTCAATGCCTGGAATGCTCTACCTGACTTTTTTTTTTTTAAATTTGAATTTATATCCCGCCCTTCTCCGAAGAGTCAGGGCGGCTTACATTGTGTTAAGCAATAGTCTCATCCATTTGTATATTATATACAAAGTCAACTTTTTATTGCCCCCAACAATCTGGGTCTTCATTTTACCTACCTTATAAAGGATGGAAGGCTGAGTCAACCTTGGGCCTGGTGGGACTTGAACCTGCAGTAATTGCAAGCAGCTGTGTTAATAACAGAGTGCATTAGTCTGTTGAGCCTCCAGAAGCCCAGACTTCATTGTTACAGCCTCAAACCCTCACAGCTTCAACCTTAAACTGTCTAACGTGGACCTCACCCCATTCCCAAGGGGTCCGTAAAGGGGGTGTGCATAAACGCACCAGCGTGCCTGCCATCTTACTGTCCCCATTTATCTGTACTTACTTCCTATTTTATGTTTATGTTTATACCTATACCTGCTATCTTGTACATGTTTGACAAAAAACCAAACTGGTTTCCATGTCTAAGATGGGATCTGAACTCATGATGTGCTGCTTTCTGGTCTGGTGCCTTAACCATGAGGCCACTATATTATGCTGGATGGATCCATTCTATCCTTTGGAATTCTTCCACAAACTGCTGATAAAAGATATAGAACCACATTTTCAGACTTCTACTTTTTTAAAGGAATGACAATGAAAAGCTTTCCAGCTGGGCAAATTTTATTAAATACTAAATTTAATAAAATAATAATAATATTGACACTGGTTTTAATGGGCTGGCTTAATTATTATTATTATTATTATTATTATTTAAATTTTTATACCGCCCTTCTCCCGAAGGACTCAGGGCGGTTCACAGCCAGATAAAAATACACAATAATATTACAATATAAATACAATTAAAATACAATTAAAAAACTTATTCAATTGGCCGAGATTAAAAATTTAGGATAACTAATAAAAAACCCATTAAAAAACCCATAAATTTAAAAACTAATCCAGTCCTGCGCAGATGAATAAGTGAGTTTTAAGCTCGCGACGAAAGGTTCGGAGGTCCGGAAGTTGACGGAGTCCTGGGGGGAGTTCGTTCCAGAGGGCGGGAGCCCCCACAGAGAAGGCCCTTCCCCTGGGCGTCGCCAGACGACACTGTCGCGCCGACGGCACCCTGAGGAGTCCCTGAGGAGTTAATACCAAATACCTCTATTGCGTTTATCCAGAAAATCTACATCAGTTATGGAAAAAGAAGTTCCCGTCAGCTGTTCATGAGCACTACTGTTTTTCATTACAAAAACTGACACTTTCCCTGATTTGCACATATTTGTTTTATATTTTAGTGTCTTCATTAAGACACAACAAGTTCATTTACTGGCACAGGTTTATCATGAAGTTTTGCCTGCCAACACACATCCGTGTGTTGGTCTAGTACTGAATGAACAGAAGTAGAAAAGCAATGAATTGATACCTGGCATACATGGATAAGGGGACGACAGAGAACAAGGTGGCTGGATGGAGTCACTGAAGCAGTCGGCATGAGTTTAAATGGACTCCAGAGGATGGTAGAGGACAGGAAGGCCTGGAGGAATGTTGTCCATGGGGTCGCGATGGGTCGGACACGACTTCGCAACTAACAACAACAACAAATACATGGATAAACAGTGGCACTCTGATTCCCATTACTGATTTAATTTACCAAGAATCTGGTAAATTAATGGCCAAAGCTAAATTGGTGCTAGATAAAGAGTCAATGGAATTCATGTTGAATTCATGACACAAGAGTCATGCTGGACTCTTGTAGGAGTGCAAAGCTTCAAAACTGATGACACATTTGACTCCACCTTTCAACTCAACCTGCTTTTCTCCTGCAAAGGTCCAATCATTGTCTCTTGTTCTACTTCATATATTTATTTATTTATTTTATTAGATTTATAGACCGCCCTTCTCCCGAAGGACTCAGGGCGATGTACAGCCAAGGTAAAAAAGAAACAATATACAATTAAAAGTAAATTAAAAAACTTATTATACAATTTGGCCGAAAATTAAAATGGTTAAAAATCTAAAAACCCCAGTTTAAGACTTAAATAAAATTTAAAATTCGAAATCTAGACAATTTAAGAAAGCCCCGCGCGAACAAACAAATATGTTTTCAGTTCGCGGCGAAAGGTCCGAAGGTCAGGTATTTGGCGTAAACCAGGGGGAAGTTCATTCCAAAGAGTAGGAGACCCCACAGAGAAGGATCTTCCCCTGGGGGCCGCCAGCCGACACTGCCTGGCAGACGGCACCCTGAGAAGTCCCTCTCTGTGTGAGCGTACAGGTCGGTGGGAGGCATGAGGTAACAGCAGGAGGTCCCGTAAGTACCCAGGCCCCAAGCCATGGAGTTTCAAAGTGTTTGTTAGGAACTGGCTTCTTATTTTTGTGTGGGATGGTGATAGAGCCAGAAAAATGCTGGATTTCTGTAAGGTTTCCATCAAAAACTAGAATGGTCCCCTACTAAGCAGTGTAGATTAAACTCTTCAGAGGGAAGTTTTTGGGGATTGATTGAGTGCTACCTAGAACTTGACTCAATTTGCTAATTAAATAATTTATTTAGTTTGTTTATGTTATCTGCTCATTTTATAGTGGTTTTTATTACTTCTATTTTATTGTAAGCCTCCATGAGTTATGTTATGTTATGAGTCAATTACGGTTCAGTAGCATGTAAGTTTGATCAATCAATATATAATTATCCAAGGAAGGAGAAGTCTGCCCATTTATTACTATAATAGAATGAAATAGCATTAGACAGTATGGGAAATCTGCTGGATTTCATTTAACTTAATGTATATTTCCAAACTCATGCCGAAGGGCAAAATATACCTATGCTTTTTTTAAACAACCTTTCTTTCTTTTCCTCTCACTAAGTTACATTATTTATAATTCGGTGTAAATAATTACATCTTAATAAAGAAGCTGGCTGGGGTGACTGACTGGGCTACTTACTCTCTCTCAGGCCTAGGAAGGAGGCAATGACAAACCACTTCAGGGGGAAAAAAATGCCAAGAAAACGGCAGGAACGTCAAAAGAAGTCAATACCGATTCAGAGGCATCAAAAATAAACAGATAAATGATTTTAAAAATTGAAATAAAACCTCTGATGCTGACCATAAGATACAATGGGAATATAGAGGAAGATGCATTTCTTCAGATGCTGAGTTGTGAGGTATATTTTGAAGTCTTCATACAATGCTTTAGAACAGGGGTCTCCAACCTTGGCCACTTTAAGACTTGTGGATTTCAACTCCCAGATTTCAACTCCCAGCTTTGGTGGCTGAGGAATTCTGGGAGTTCAAGTCCACAAGTCTTAAAGTGGCCAAGGTTGGAGACCCCTGCTTTAAAAGAGTGCTTTTTCTTCTTGCATAACTTTTTTAGTGGGTATTTATTTTATATATTTGGATTTTTTTATTGGATTATTTTTAACTATTGCGAGCTGTTGTGGTCCACATAGGCAGGATGGGTGGCCATACAAATCAATCAATCAAACAAACAAACAAATTTAAAGAGGGAAAGCAAGCTTACACATATTTTTAAAAATATAAGCCAAATTATTTCAGAATAAATCACCGCCTGGGGCCCCCCCTCTGAAGGAGATGGGTGGTTAAAATATATGAAATATAAGCAAGCAAGCAAGCAAACAAACAAACAAATGAATAAAAGGATATAATTATGAGGGGAGGGGAAACTTCCAAAACTGTGATAGATAAGCTTGGGCAATAAATTTTCAGCATTTCAAGAATTGTTGTAGACAGATCCTGTTTTTCTGTCAGTGAACTGTTCTTGGTTTCAAGCCAAAAGGAAATAACATCTCCGATCTCTTCGCATAAGATAAATATGGTTTAAGTTTGGCTACATGCAGTGATGGGATTCAAATAATTTTACAACCGGTTCTCTGCCCTAATGACCAGCTGGGTAGGCGTGGCTCAGTGGTCATGTGACTGTGGGCGTGGCCAACTCAACATCGCTCACCTCGATGGGTGCTTCGCCTTAGCTGTTACAATGTAATAAAGGTTAACCAGAGAGGCAGTTTCTGTAAGCAGGGCAATAAAGATTAGGCTAGAAACAACACAAGAATGTTTCCTTCCTGCCTTCCTTACAGGATTAGCCCTATAAAGTGGAAAAAAACAAAATAAGATTTCTTCCAACAACCAGTTCTCTGAACTGCTTAGAAAGTTAACAACCGGTTCTCCCGAATAGGTGCGAACTGGCTGAATCCCACCACTGGCTACATGGTACCCTAGAATTAGTTCAAATATCCTGTTTGTGATGTGACTGTTTCTTGGTGAAATATCTTCTATAGCAGTGATGGCTAACCTTTTTGTCATTGCGTGCCGAAAGTGCGTGTACGTGGGCCTGCACCTCCACCCATAATGCAATGCATATGCGACGCTCCCCCTGCCCCTGCGCATATGCGTGCGCCACCTCCTGCACCACGTTTTGGGCCTAGTAGGCCTCCCTTCAGCCCCCGTGGCCCATTTTTGGTCCCAGGAGCTGCAGCGAGGCCTGCTAGCCCAAAACAGGCCATGGGAGGGGGGGCACCATGCCCCCATACTCTCCCCCACCCCACACATGTGCACATGACCCCCCGCACCCTCCGTGCATGTGTGCGTCTCACGCAAATGCATACGCACATGCATGGCAGAGCCGGAGACCCAAAAATCAGCTGGCTGGTATGAGGAGCACACGCATTGGGCATGGAGCTGAGCTGGTTAACAGCTTGCGTGCCCACGGAGAGGGCTCTGCGTGCCACCTGTGGCACATCTGCCATAGGTTCACCATCATGGTTCTATAGGAGCAGGACTGTTGTGTCTGCGCTCCCCGAGCCGGGGCCCCTGCTAGAAAGTGACTTGAAAAGTGAGGGGGAAGGGCCATCAGGACTTACCTTGGGAGCACCAGCTGAGTACCCTGGCTCAGCTCCAGGAGCGAGAGGCAGGCCAGGTAGAGGAGATAGAATAGAATAGAATAATTTAATTTCTATACTGCCCTTCTCCCGAAGGACTCAGGGCGGTTTCCAGCCAGGTAAAACACAATAAAACATACAATATACAGTAAAAACCCATTTAAAAAACCTATTCAATTTGGCCCATTAATTAAAATACACATTAAAACCATAAAAACCCAATTAAAATGGCTAATAGTTTTATGCCAGTGCTGCACGGAAGAATAAGTACGTCTTCAGCTTGCGGCGAAAGGTCCGGAGGTCAGGGAGCTGTCGAAGTCCTGGGGGAAGCTCATTCTAGAGGGTAGGTACCCCCACAGAGAAGGCTTTCCCCCAGGGGGTCGCCAGCCGACATTGTTTCGCTGACGGCACCCTGAAGAGGCCCTCCCTATGGGAGCGCACAGGTTGATAGGAGGCAAATGGTGGCAGCAGGCGGTCCCGTAAATAACCCGGTCCTGAGCCATGGAGCGCTTTAAAGGTGGTAACCAACACCTTGAATTGTACCCGGAAGACAATGAGGCCTCCATCCCCTGACTCTTCCCCCCCCGGCCACGCCTCCAGACCCAGCTGATGGCAATCAGGCCTGGCTGGACCCTAGGTTTCGTAGGCAGGAGAGGCGGGAACAACAGAAGCAGGGGTGGGGCAGGCCTAGGAAGTGCTGAGTCATGGAGCCACACTCCACAGGATATAAAAGCAGCAAGGGCTGCTATGCCTCTTTGTAGCAGGCAAATCAACTGCTTGACTAGAGCTGAAGTACTGTTTGTTGACTCATTGGCATCAAGGGAGATAACAGAGACACTTGGCAGATGCTCTCTAATTTGCTACCAGAGCTGATAGTGCCGTCTAATTAAGTCATCGCTCGGACGGAGGCGAGGGGGACAGAACAAGGACTGGGAGAATATCTTACAGTAGTCCTTGACTTACATCCATTTATTTATTAAGCGTTCAAAGTTACAATGGCATTCAAGTGCAACTAGTCGTCGCACTTACAACTGTCAGAGCTTCCCCATGATCACAAATCCAAGTTTGGGTGCTTGATAACAGGCATGTATTTATGACAGTTTCAGCATCCTAGGGTCACAGCAGCTTCCAACAAACAAAGTCAATGGGGGAAAGCCAGATTCGCTTAACAGCATTAGCACTTGGACTTATATACCGCTTCACAATGCTTTTACAGCTCTCTCTAAGCAGTTTACAGAGTCAACATATCTGCCCCCAGAAATCTTGGTCTCCATTTTACAGACTTCGGCAGGTTGGAAGGCCGGGTCAGCCTTGAGCCAGTCAAGATCGAACTCTTGGCAGTGGGCAGAGTTAGCCTGCAATACTGCATTCTAACCACTGCACCACCACAGATCTTAACGAGATCTGTTTCACTTAACTGTGGCAAAAAAAAAATCCTAAAATCAGACATGGCTTACTTAACAACTGTCTTGTTTAGCAATGGAAATTCTGATTTCAATTGTGGTTGTAAGACAAGGATTACCTTTATAATAGCTGGCTATAGGTATGCGATCTGCTCAACAGGTTGAGCATGCACATTTGCACAAAAAACTTAGTTTTATTAGTATTAAACCTGCTTGGTTTTTTTGTTTTTTGGGTTTGTTTTTAGCATTGAAAACTCAGACCACTTTGTTACTTTTTCATTCAGTATATTGCATGATGGATTCATTCAGTGGCTTATTTTGTGCTGCGATCCCCAGGCTGTTCTGATAATTTGTGGTTCAATGTGGAGTTCAGAAAACGGGTTAAGGACAAAACCTGACGAAGTGCATTGTGTGGCTCCGCCCATTTTGATTTATATCATTTTGCTGCTTCTCTTAAAATTCTTAGACTTTGGGTCATTCCGACTTGATGTCTTCCAAATGTATTAAGGCTGCAATTTACAAAAGGCTCGATCTGCAGGGCCCTCAGGGCTCCCTAGGAATTCTGGGAATTGTAGGCCAAAAGAGGGTGGAAGGCACTAATTGTGCTGCCTTATATGCAACCATTGCCTGTAACAACATAGTAAAAAGCTTCAGTCCCAGGATGGTTCTAGATAGAATAGCGTTTATTTATTTATTTATTTATTTTATTAAATTTTTATACCGCCCTTCTCCCGAAGGACTCAGGGCGGTGTACAGCCAAGATAAAACACGAAATATACAAGTTAAAACATTTAAAACCTAGCAGATTACAAAAAGGCTGATAATTAAAATTTAATTTTAAAATTTTAGAAAAATTAATAAAACCCCAAATTAAAATTTGACACTATTATGCCAGACCCGCTTGAATAAATAGGTGTGTTTTGAGCTCACGACGGAAGGTCCGAAGATCAGGCACTTGACGTAAGCCAGGGGGAAGTTCATTCCAGAGCGTTGGTGCCCCCACAGAGAAGGCCCTGCTCCTGGGGGCCGCCAGCCGACACTGTTTGGCGGACGGCACCCTGAGGAGGCCCTCTCTGTGAGAGCGTACGGGTCGGTGGGAGGCATAAGGCATAGCATAGCATAGCATTTATTTATTTATTTATTTTATTAGATTTTTATACCGCCCTTCTCCCGAAGGACTCAGGGCGGTGTACAGCCAGATAATAAAAACCCACAATATATACATTAAAACAGAAACTTAAAACCAAGCATATTACAAAGATGGCCAAAATTTAAAAAATTTAAAACCCTAAAATTCATAAATAACCCCAATTAAAATTTAATAAAACTTTTAAGCCAGTCCCGCTTGAATAAATAAATGCATAGCATAGCATAGCATAGCAGCATAGCATAGCATAGCATAGCATAGCATAGCATAGCATAGCATAGCATAGCATAGCATAGCATAGCATAGCATAGCACAGCACAGCACAGCACAGCATAGCATAGAATTATTTATTGGCCAAGTTGATTGGACACACAAGGAATTTGTCTTGGTGCATATGCTCTCAGTGTACATAAAAAAAAGATACATTTTCTTTCATAAAAGAAAAGATAGATTGCAAATTCAGCTACTCCATATATTGGAAAGTAAATAAACTGAGTCACACAGAAGAAATCTTTGCTAAGGTCCTTTCCCAGGACAAAAATAACCTCTTTGAAAGTCTGGAGCAATCAGACTATAAACTTCTGTCATTTAGTTCAGGCTTTTGATGCGACCATTCATGACATAAAAGAAGCTGTAATGAATTGTTTACCGTGAGCAGTGAAGCAGGATACAGGTAAGAGGAAACCCATAGCTTTTTCAATTATTCTTCATGGGTTTTTTTTAAAAAGCAAAAAAATAAAAACAACTTCCTCTTCTTGTCTAATCTTTCCCCTTTTCTTTAAATATATTTAGATACATTGTCTTGCTTTGTATTATTTTTAGCAACTTAACATATGGTTATTGGACTCACTTATCAAAATGGGTATATATTGATTTTTCACTCCCAAGCTTAATAAACAGAATGACGTTCAATAGATTCGAATTACTTTTGTATTATGTTGATGATGCAATTTGCATGAAATCCATACAGAGCAGAGAAGTTGAGTTTATTTTATTGGATCAGAAATTCTGGACAACAGAGCCATGTCTTTGATAAAACTAAAAATGTCAGACAAAGGACACCTGCTGGATAAAACCTAGCAGCTTCCTTTGGAATGTATTTCCTGCACTTTCATTCCTTCCATCCACTATTGGGATCTAAGAACAAGAGAAAGTTGGATAAGTTGACCGTTTTCACGGGAAGGTAACTATTACCCTCTTCTTCTCTATGACATCTCCTTCCTCCAAAATACTGGGAAAAAACATTATGGCAATTCTTTGCAAAACTTTTTTTATATTTCATTTATATGACCACCCACGATGGGTGGTGGCATATAGGTTTAAAGCCACATTTAACCATCTCAACCATGATGCTTAAGGTCAAAACAATAAACGCAACTCATAAAATCTTTGCCTAACTTCCTGGCCAAAACACCTGGGAGAACAAGCATGTTTTTAATGATTTACAAAAGACTAACAGACCATTTGGATCGCCAGTGGGATGTTATTTTCACAGAGCAAGCACTGCCAGAGAGAAGAGACATAACTCCTGGGTCTGTCAAAATGGCGTCTTTTGATTGAAGGTGCCTTGTTGGATTTGGTGGGCCAAGCAAGAAACAACGGGAGAGAGGCAGTCTTACCAATTGCTGCACCTTTTAAAAGCCATGAAGCTGAAAAATAATGCCAACCTGGTATTCATTTTCTAAGAAGCTTATTCTTCAACTAACCCTGAAAGAATATCAAGAAATGGGGGGGTGGGGAATTCGCACAACCCTAAAGATTCAAATGATACAGAATGGCAAAGATGTTTGAATGCATTTTTTAACATTTTAATTTCTTATACTGGTTCTTGAAAAAATTGAAATCGCAAGCAGTTTTGCTAAAACTGAAGGCAGTTGGTAAAAATGCCACAGTTAATATTTAGGCAATGATATAAATATCATTTCCTCCTGTGTGGTTTTTTTTTTCCTTATAAAAATCTCTAAATTTATCATTATTTATTACGGGGATTTCATTTCAAAATTCAAACCTGTGGAATAGAAGTGTGATTTTATTTCCTTTTTTAAAAAAGCAGTGATCTATCTATCTATCTATCTATCTATCTATCTATCTATCTATCTATCTATCTATCTATCTATCTATCTATCTATGTCTTTGTTATTCGGGTTTTCTCCCACGTAAAATTGGAAGAGAAAACCCGAATAACCAAAGACCTACATACAAACACCTGCGAAAACCTCAGAAAATATATATATATATATATATATATATATATATATATATATATATATATATATATATATATATATATATATATATATATATATATATATATATATATTTTCTGAGGTTTTCACAGTGTTGTATATAAATCTTTGGTTGTTGGGTTTTCTCCGTGTAAAATTGGAAGTGTCTTGGCGATGTTTGACGAAGTCTCATTCGTCATCTTCAGGCTTCAGCTTCGTGCTTCTGGGAGCAATGTGTGATCGCAGCTGTTTCTTCCTTTTAACTGCTAGATTAAACTGCTTTTAACTAGCAGTTAAAGGAAGAAACAGCTGCGATCACATTGCTCCCAGAAGCACGGCTGAAGCCTGAAGATGACGAATGAGACTTCGTCAAACGTCGCCAAGACACTTCCAATTTTACACGGAGAAAACCCGAACAACCAAAGACCTATATATATATATATATATATATATATATATATATATATATATATATATATATATATATATATATATATATATATATATATATATATATATATATAAAAAATACTCCTCTCCCCTGTGCTTTCAATAAATTATTTATCCTATTGGTGAGCCCTAAGAATCTTTAAAATGTACAATACAATTAGGTTAAGTGTAACAATTCTACCGAACTTTCCACATCTAAATAAATATACTTTGTGTTGTTGTCTTTGGGATGTTGGGCAAGAAACCCGAGAGCAAATTTCAGACTTAAGAAAAAAGGAAGATGGGAGGGGGAAGAAGAGAAAAAGAGATTATCTGTCAAGGGTATATACATGGATGCATGCACCCACCGCCACAATGTTATTCTGTATAAGTTATTTGATTGCTCTTCATAGTCTTTTGATTACAATTGGCATTTAGAGAGTCAACCACACACCTTTCCCTACGATGCCGTGTCTTCCTGTTCGCCTTATCTGTGGCTGTGATGCCGCACAGCACTCCTATTTCTTTTCTTGTGGGTTTGTGAGGTTTCCTTGATGTTTGTGACAGGCCACGATGGGAGAAGCTTTTATCACGGTGGGGTTTGGAGGCCTCCGTAAATTGAAAATTGCAAATGAAATCCACTGGGCTTGAATTCATCAGCTATTATGTCAGATGACCTTTGGCAGCTGCTGATAAAAATGAGAGAATGTTAGCTCTGATCCAATTTTCACCACTAACCATTCCTTTTCAAATCCATTCACCGCCAGGCAGCCGACGCATGGGAAGTGAAAATGATAGGGTTTCAAGAGAGCTGTATTGTATTGCAGATTAAGATTTTTTTTTCTCCCCTTATTTCTAGAGGTCGCCCCCCAGGCCTCTGTCTGGTGTCTACCTATTGTCCAATCAGTTTCAATATCTGCTTCAGAGGACATGCTAGCCATCCTTACAGATAAGTGCTTACAGGAGAAAATAGTTGGACTTAATAGTTTTGCTTTGGAAGCGCCAAGGGTCACAGTGTACCAATATTGACTGGCACATGTTAGTTTAATCTGACATCCTCAAGAATGTGACACTAGATTCTTTCAGGGTTGTTGATCTCTAGAAGATTCCTCTTTATTGTTCCCAGCTCCAGGGTTCCAGAAATGTTATTAGACCGTGGTAACTATTTTATATTCATGAGTTACAGATAGTCTCAAACATCTATCCAAGCAAAACAGGTACAACCTTAAGCTCATGGAAATTGATAAATATACCAACTTATAGTAAGAGCGAGAGGAATTCTGCTCCCGCCACAGCCCTTTGCCCTCCAAGAAGTCTATTTCCTACTGAAGTAGAAATGGATTAATCATAGGAGGATAGAAAACATATATTTACTTAACTTCCAGTGAGTGTTAGAAAAATAAATAGATATTATCCTTCAAACGTTCCCGTTTAAAGAAGTGAACAAATGATCACAGTTGTATACATTTTGCAGGATTTAACCTTCCGGTATCCCTCAACCCAGTTTATGACCTTTAAAATTTTACCCATCAAAATATCAACAAGAAAGAAAGTAGTGGAATATAAAACATTAGACAAGCTGTACAGGAAATCAACCTCTATTAAACTCACCGCTAACCCTTGGCTCATGAATTCTCAATTAATCCCCCAAACAAGGTTGTTATGTGGATAAAACAGAATGAAGCCACTCCATAAAGTAAAGCTTTAGATTAATTAAATTGATTAATACCACATACCACTCCTACTGAAAGGGTCCTTTGGGATTTCTCTGTTGATAATGTAAATAGGTCTATTTCCATAAAACCCCATCCATTCCTATCCAGTCTCCTCCAACATCATCATGCGGAATACAAGGGCCAATTTAATTTAAGCTCTTCATAAGGCCTATGCACTGGGAAGACATGACTTGTCCTGAGACTGATGCACAGACACTCATCCCATAAAATTTTAAGTACCGGTCTGAGATGTTCTCATGATTATTCACTCCAATATAGATAAAAAATAAAATCATGAACAGAGGCAATCCTTGGCAATTTGTGGACTTCAATCCCAGAGTTCCTCAGCCAGCTTTATTGGGAATTGAAGTCCACAAGTCTTAAAGTTCCCAAGGTTGGAGACCCTTGGTCTGATGTATTTGAAAATGTGACCATCACAGCAGTTGATAAGGAACATCCTTATGTGAGATGGTGTGTGTGTGTGTGTGTGTGTGTGTGTGTGTGTGTGTGTGTGTGCTAAAGACATTAGTAGATAGAATCTGTATGATATGAGTAGACTGGGCTCCAAAGGAGGGGTCAAACGCATCATCAGTCTGGAGTTCCTTCACACCCACAAGTGATCTAAGTCCAGTCCACCTTAAATTCCACTGACTTTTATCTGCCATCAATTTGCCTTTCCTGTTAGTAGTTCAGATTCTTGCAGAGAGCTTCAGCTTGAAATAAACCTATAGATTCATTTGAACTGCCTGGACTCCTGATTTCCCACGCTTGTCAGAATCCTGATAAACTGCTACTTTGGTTATATCCTGCATGACAACTGTCTCCTTTTTTTTTTTAATGTGGCTGATTTTCTTGTTGAATATTTATTATTGTTCCATGCTGTCCAGAGTCTCATTGGTTGAACTGGACAGCTTTGTAAATGTTGCAAATAAATGAACAAACAATTAAAAAATAGGTTAGAAAAGAAATCTCAGCAGTTTTTACTGTATGTTATTGATATTGCAAATATACCAGGGGTGAAATCCAGCAGGTTCTGATAGATTCTGGAGAACCAGTAACGGTAATTTTGAGCAGTTAGGAGAACCAGTAGCAGAGATTTTGAATAGTTCAAAGAACCCACAAATACCACCTCTGGCTGGCTCCAGAATGAGGTGGAAATGGAGATTTTGCAATATCCTTCCCCCAGAAGCAGGGAGGGAATGGGGATTTTGCAGTATCCTGCCCCTGGAATAAGGTGGAAATGGAGATTTTGCAGTATTCTTCGGGGTAGAAATGGAGATTTTGCAGTATCCCTCCCCTGCCATGCCCACCAAGCCACACCATGCACACCAAGCCATGCCCACAGAACTGATAGAAAAAAAAATTAAACTTCACCACTGAAATATACTTACTAATTAAGATAATCAAAAAAGGTAGGTACTATGAAAAATGTATACAAAAAAATAGAGCCATGCATGCTAAGGACAATTAGCTAGAACAATTGTTGATAAGAAAGACAAAAAAGTCTGTGTAATGGACATGGCAGTTCCTAAAAGTGGCAGAATGGAAGACTGGAATGGAACACTGAAGAAAATAACCTGCAAATAGAAGTAGAACCACTATAGCAAAAGAAGAAGAAGCTTCTTGGATGAGAAGCGAAACATCTTCAAAGAAAAAACAAGAAAGTCCAGTTGCCTCCTGAAAAAGCACCTTTGGGACAACCATGAGCTGGGTGACTGAGAATCTCTACAGACTTTTAGCCATACAATTTGGGATGAGCCCCCTTTGGAATGGTGCAGGAGTAGGAATGGATTTCCAGAGGAAAAATTGCAAACCACAGGAACCAGAAGCACTGCTTAAGTGACTCTGAGGACACAGGTAAACCTCCAAGTGCTTCAATGACCCTCTAAAAGGATGCAAATGACCAGCTGTCTGCAAGGAATATAAATCCTTCCATTCTCCAATATTCTGACAGAGATGAAGAAGCTTCTTGGATAAGAAGCGAAAACGTCTTCAAAGAAAAACTAATAAGTCCAGTTGCCTCCTGAAAAAGCACCTTTGGGATATAGCAAAAGAAAGAATAGATAGCACAGTATCAATGGTAATAGATGCCTAGGGAGCAATCCCAAAACATAAACCAGTCAAATCTTCCTATGCTACGTGACCGATTCTGATTGGCCTTCCAGATCTGGCCCTCCCACCATGGTATTATTCCCTGAACCAACTTAATACTTATTAATATACAATGTACTTGAGAAAAATTTAGCACTCTTGCTTTCCCTTAAGATCTTTCTACAACCTGCATTTTGAGTAATGTCTGGCAGTTTGGACTAACCACTGCATGTGTTGTTCCTTGCACTCCTGAAAAACATCGATTGATCATCCCTTCTTGTAGTTCATATCAAATCTGTTACCTTTGCATGCGTGTATGATAGAGGCACAATGTTATGTCAGCTTAGATATACTGTAATTCCTAATTTGGGCAAGAATTGTAGTGTATTGTGCACTTATATCCACAAAATATCTGTCGTTTCTTCACATATCCATTGTGCGTGTATATATGTATTTGTTTGTTGTAAGAAAAGTTAGTGAATTGGATTTATTACAATTGGATTTATTAGTTTATGCTATCTTCAGGTTGAATATTACTCAGAGCTGAGTTCCAGTACCATCACAAAAGAATAAAATTACAAAAACTATAGACATAAAAATCCATGCATGTCCTTCCCATCCATATAGATACTCATTAAGTAGTGCCAGGCATAGCATGAGGATGCATGGCTTTTTAATTGTGTAAGTGACCAGTGTACTGGAATCCAAGTGGATCGCAAACTGCTATGACTCCCTTGTGTGATATGAGGACAGAAAATGCAAATAGGGTTTCAATAAAAACAGTTTGCAAATCATAGGAACTCATAGTTCCACTTCTTCCATTACATTAGTCAGACTTCACTCCTAGTGTGACTGTCAGTTTGATGCAGTGCAGTTTAAACATAAGGCTAGAAACTGGAAGGTTGTGAGTTCTAGTTGTATTTTATGCCCAAAGTCACCTGGGTGACCTTGAGCCAGTTCCTCTCTCTCAGCCCTAGGAAGGAGGCAATGACAAACCAATTCCACAATTTTGCTGAGAAAACTATAGGGACTTGTCCAGGCAGTCGTCAGGAATCAAGACTGATTGAAAGGTAGCCCTTCCTTCCAAAAAATTCCTCAATGTTTATATTGTTTCCTGGACTACCCTGAGGGAAATTCAGACGCTTCAGTAGAAGAAGTGCAAATATGGGTGCTGAGAAGAGTTAGTGGATTGTGAAATTAACAAAGATGGAAGAACATGGATAAGTTTATCCATGGGAGAAGACAATTGATGGAGGATATGACAGAACAGTTCAAGAATCTGAAGGGATGTCACAAAGAATAGAATAGAATTTTATTGGCCAAGTGTGATTGGCCACACAAGGAATTTGTTTTGGTGCATGTGCTCTCAGTGTACATAAAAGAAAAGAAAAAAAATACCTTCATCAAAGGTACAACATTTACAACACAAATGATGGTCATAGGTTCCAATTTAACCCTTAATGATAGCAACAAAATGTTACAGTCATACAGTCATAAATGGAAAGAGATTGGTGATGAAAACGATGAGAAGATTAATAGTAGTGTAGATTTAGTAAATAGTTTGACATTGTTGAGGGAGTTATTTGTTTAGCAGAGTGATGGTGTTGGGGAAAAAATTGTTCTTGTGTCTAGTTGTTCTGTTGTGCAGTGCTCTGTAGCGTCGTTTTGAGGGTTGGAGTTGAAACAGTTTATGTCCAGGATGTGCGGGATCTGTAAATATTTTCACAGCCCTCTTCTTGATTCGTGCAGTATACAGGTCTTCAATGGAAGACAGGTTGGTAGCAATTATTTTCTGCAGTTTTAATGATCCTCTGAAGTTTGTGTCTTTCTTGTTGGGTTGCAGAACCAAAGAGGCATAATTTGTTTATTATTGTTCTGTAGTAAAGGACAAAAATGACAATCATAAAATACAGAAAGACAGATTCTCGGAATTTTAGGACACACTTCCTCATCTACAAGTATTTTGGTAAGGGAGCTATCAGTTCTGGAAGAGGGAAGTGAATTGTAAATGGCTTCAAGTAGTCGTTGATTAAGTATATCTCAAGGTGGATTCTTACAAGGAACAAGAGTTTGGACTCCATAGTGCAGGGGTCTCCAACCTTGGTCCCTTTAAGACTTGTGGACTTCAACTCCCAGAGTCCCTCAGCAAAGCAAAGCTGGCTGAGGAACTCTGGGAGTTGAAGTCCACAAGTCTTAAAGGGACCAAGGTTGAAGACCCCTACCATAGTGTATATGTCTCCTTCCAACTCTATGACTTTAACCCTTTAAAAACATGAAAGAATGGAAAGAAAGGAAAAGAAAGAAGAAGAAAAAAGAAGGAAAAAAAAAAAAAGATTGGTGTTCCCAAATGATCTCAAGACTGGAGA